>NC_081824.1:322118471-322425778 GCF_030867095.1 Alligator mississippiensis
CATCATTGTTTGCAATTACTTTAGCTAGAGTTTCATTCATACTTAATTTGGTGTTATCGCCAACAAATCATTTCTGTCATCAAGTTTTGAATCCATTTTAACACTAGGGTTTGAAGATAGTCTATAGAATGGAGTTCCCTTTAGGTACCTGAAATTCAGCTGCTCACTTTTCATATTCCCTTTGCTTCTTAACTAGTAACCTTTCCAACCTTTTTCTGCTTTCTTTCCTCCTCTCCTGATGTACCTCTAACCTCCACAAGTGGTCTCCCACACCTTGAAAATGAAGACTGCAAATAAGTTCTTCTACTGATTAGTTGATTAGAAGTTTAGGAAACATGATTTATGAGAAAAGGTTGGAAGAACTGAGATTATTTAGTCTGGACTGGATAACAGTTTTCAGATACCAGAATGGTGATTATAGAGATAAACTATGGTGACAAACTACTCTCTCTGCCCACAGGAGACATGGCAAGAAATAATTGTTTTCATTTGCAACAAGGGAAAATCAGGTTAGATATTAGGAAGAACCATTTTTAACTATGAGGGTAGTTAAGTATTGGAACAGGTTACCTTGAGAGGATGTCAAATATTTACCCCTGGAAGTTTAAACAAATATTTGTCTAGAATGGGTCAGACAGGGCTGATCTTATCTTGAGCTAGAGGGTTGACCTTATGATGACCTCCTGAGTTCCTTTCCTATTTTTCTATGGTTGTATTTGTTTTTTCCATTGCTTTTACTCCTAGGCAGATTTTGTAGCTTAATGTCAGTGACATATCAATTAGTACTACAGTCGTGCATTATAAGCAATGGGCACAAAAGTGTCTAGTTCATCTCATTTTCAATGGAAGCCAGGTAGTAAGTTGCAAACAAGCAGCATCTGTTCTGATGATGGAAAGGAGTATTTGGAGTGGAAAGTCTTCAACCTCAAGGGAAAGATAAGGAAGAAGTATTATTTTGCATGGCTATTGTATGTAGGACACCAATGGAAGGAGTAACAATAGCGTGTCTAAAACTGTGGGCTGGGAGAGAAGGAAAACAATTTCCTGATAGATGAGCAGGAATTGAGTGAGATGTTGTATGTACCTGAACCTAAAGAACCTACAATTAAGCTATTTCCAGTGAAAGGTGAATTCTATACCTCAGTTCCTATTGGTTTTATGTCAAGGTACCTGTAAAGAATGCATATTCTATTAGAGTTTTGAATCCTCTTTACCTGTGAACGTTATATTTTTTCTCATATTCTGCTGCTTTTTCTTTTTTAAGGCAGAGCTTTGAGATTCCAAATCACTCTTAGAGCATATGCTACAGTAAGGCAGATACCTTTGTTGTCCTGGAACTGAGCCTCTCCAAGCCTCAGATAGTTCTTTTGCTCGGAAAAAGGAACATTAACACCGGCTCTCCGATTATAATGCAACTCAGCTTCATCTAGTTGTGCTCCTGTTCTGCTGTTCATGTCAATCAATTCTATGTTGTCCTTAGGCTATACTTTCTGTTTTCCAATTTGTCAGGTATTTACCCAGGGAGTTAACTATATCTAGAGCGTATTCTAAACCTTTCCTCTTATTAAGTCTGGGCAGCCTGCAGTTTACTTCTGGCTGATGAAAGTGTCACTTGTTAGTGAGGTACCTCAAACCAAAGTGTGTTGAGTTTTATTGTTTTTGTATCTGTACATCCTATAATATTTGATATAAAAATAATTTTGATATATCTTTATATTTCAGCTAAGGTTGTGTTAGTAAGGTGGTGATTAACTAGAAAAACTGCTGTTCACATTTAGAAAAATCAGTGCCTTATAAGTAGATTTTACTTGGTTTGTGTACTGGCCCTCCATGATGACATGCTAAAAGGCAAGATGTGGGGTTGGGGCTGGGTCTGGGGCTGGCCAGAAATGACACATTTACATTTTAAAAGAAGCGTGAGACCTAGCTGGTAAAATTATCCTACAGGAGAAACAGCATATTAGATTAAGGAAGTTGAATCTCAAAAAGGGATGCAAAAATATAGTCTGATAAACAGGGATCCTAGTTTTCTCTGATTTTAAAAAAATCCAATTTTCAGTTAATAAAAAGTAACCCCAAATCCACATTTTTCTGAGATTAAAATGAAACACCACTAATATACATATACATATGTATATTATATATACATTTGTTTATACATATACATAAACATATACATAGTGGTGTTTCATTTTAATCCCGGAAAAATGTGGATTTGGGGTTACTTTTTTGGGGGGAGGGGATTTTTTTAAAGTGGAGAAAACCAGGATCCCTGCTGATAAAGATGCACTTGTCCTGCTTGCAGATGAAGTGGCCTTGGTTGCCCACAGTGACTCTTCCCTCTTTGGCAGATTTTCTGAGCCATGCAAGAGTTTTGGGTTGGCAATTGGTCTCAAGAAGGCTGTGATCATGTACCAAGGGGTGGAAGAACCAATACCTGACATCATTCTACAGGCTAAATCTCTTGGTGTCATAGGGCTTGTCTACACATGGGCATTTGATGTGTATTAGCCCGATTTAGGGTGCATTAAGGGCATGCGCCTACACGTGTGAGCCCTTATTGCACCTTAAATAGCAATTTTAGGCTAACTGCCTAAATTTGATACCTGCATAAAGCAAGTATCAAATTTAGGCGAGATTAGTTAAAGTGCATTAAAGCATGTGTAGATGCATTAATGCGCATTAACGCAGGACTTTCAGTGCTGGGACTGCCCAGCCACTAGGGGGCCAGCCAGAGCCCAACGCCAGGGCTCCTGGCTGGCCATCTCTCCTCCTCCAGGGCTGGGCTATTCTCTGGCACAAAGCCTCCAGCCATTTTATGTTTTGGGGCATGCAGCACAGGGAGCCTGAAGGAGGCAATGGTGTCTGAAGAAGCCCACCAGGCCCTGTGTGCCCCCCTGGACAGGACCCAGGCAGCCTCTGCCCATCCTGTCCCTTAGCTAGAGCTGCTTCTTGGCCACAAGTGAGTGATGCAAAAGGCTGCAGCTTGCTGTGTTCCTTGACCAGCCTTAAGATTCCTCCCAGGGCTGCTGGCCCTGCTTTCTATGGCAGCAGGGCCAGCACCTGCTCCTGCTCAACCCTAGCTCTGTGTCTTTGCAGGCACTATGGTGAAGTTCCTCTGCCATTCAGCTTGCAGTCCCTGCCTGTGCCCCTCTTCTGGGTGCTGCTGGCAGAACTCCAGGGCTGACATTGCAGGGATAGCTGCATGGGGGCCTAGAGAGCTGGCACAGGGAGCATGTACAGCACATTGTCCCCATTGAGCCCTGGCTCTGCCCATGTGCCTTCACTCATCCTGAATGCCTGGTCCCCCAACTGGACCTAGGAGGAGGTGCATGTCATCATGGCACTGGGGGGGTGGGGCCATGTCCAGAGGCAGTTTACATGGGGTAGACACTCGAACACCCACATTTATGAGGCCATTTCAGCTGGGATGCATGCATGAGGCCACTTCTGGATTGTGCAGCCCTGCTGCATGAAGGCCAAGGTCTTGCAGGCACAGTGGGTGGCCGTGACTGATTTCAATCATCGGTTTGGTCATGCCCAAAGACCATGCCCTTCATGTGGGAACTGACCCACATTTTGGTGCCTTGGGAGACAGGCTATACCCGTGCCAGTGCCACTGGCAGGGGAGGCCTGTCCTTGCCAGCTCCCTGCCCTGATGCCTCCAGTGATGCGTCACTGGAGGAGGGGACCTTGGGCCTTCAGCGCCCCACCCTGCCCACCTCCCCAGGTGCTGCATCCACTGGGCAGCTCAGGGAGCCCTACCCAGTGGCTCCCTCACCTTCAGCCCAGCCCCACACCCTACCATGAGGAGCAGCCAGCCACCGCTGGCTGCCAGCTCCTCCCTGAAAGAGGGGCCCTGGTCAGACACTGGCCTGCCACAGACCAAGAACACCAGGAGCAGCCAGATACTATTGCTGATGGAGCGCCCCATGTTTAATCACCAGTATTGCCAGCCCCAGACACATGGTAAGTCCTTCACTGGGGGAGGGCTCTTCCAGTGTCTGGCTTTTCCCCTGGCCCCAACCTCTGACCCCACTCTTTTCCTGGCTCACATGCCTGGACAGTTTAGCATGGTCCCTGGGCACCCAGGCATGGGCAACCTCTGATCTGAGGCTGGGCAGCTCAGGGGCCCTGCTGCAGAGTATTTTAAATTCACATGTAGACATGCCCATTGACAGTTTTTGCTACTTGGGTTCTATGGTCAGTGTCAGCGTGCCCGTCCTGGGTACCCGTTTCTCTTGTAGCTCCCCCAATTCCTGCCTGCCATGACTTGATCTAAATGCAACTTTGGGGGGGAGGAAGAGTTGTTAGACACTGGTACCGTGGTAAGGAACACGCTGGCCAGATCTTAGTTCCAAGTGCTTTATTTAACGTTAGCCTGTCTCTCTCTCTTGGGACATCAATCCCCACCATGGGATCGCCCTGGGGCTCTCACCGTGTGCCTTCAGGGATCGAAGCAGGACTACTTGTTAACTTATTACTCAATGATCAGCTGCTAATTGCCTTGTTAGTGGCCGATTAACGCCGACACCGGGATTCACTGGCTGCAGCTCGTGCTGGCTTGCGAAGCGCGGCTTCGTCAATTTCCTTTTTTCTTTCTTTCACTTTCTTTCTTCTCTGCCTCCCTTCACCCTCCGGTGCAGGATCAGGGTTACAGTGGCTGCAAGGCAGGGTCGGGGCTCCTTCACCCTCTCCTCTCTGCCTCTTTCTTTACTCTTCTTCCCTCCCCGCCCCTCGGAGAATCCCCACGCTCTGAGCCCTCGGAGCTGCGGGGTTTCCATGCTGCCGCTCCGTTTATGACTCACCACAGAGGCTGTCTTTTCAAGGTAGGATGCAATCCGGGGAAGGGCGCATCGATCTCCAAAATTCCCCTCATCGTCTGGGAGTGCATCCCTGCCTCCTGGACTCTCTCAGTATCTGTCGCTGTAGGAGTCCCTTCTCGTTCCTCTCAACGAGTGCATGCCCGAAGGCAACCTTGGGAAGTTTCCTCCCCTCTTTATTTCTCTTTCCTGGGTCCTCATTGGCTGCCTGGGGTATTATGTTCCCCATTTCCCGGACGTTTTCATCTCCGGCAGCTGCTCCCTCATCTTAGTAACCGTGTTGCGGCTGCAACGCTGTTACAATCAGCAGGAATCTTGATCTTCAGACTGAACTGACTAACAGAATTAGAAAAGTAGCTAAAATTTTGGGCCATTACAGAACCATGCATAGAATAACATCAAATTATCAAGGAAAGGTAAAGATGTTAATTTACAAGACTTGTGTGCTGTCTTCCCTGCTTCATGGTTCAGAAATGTGGATTACATATGCTAGGCACATCAAGAGACTGAACAGCTTCTGTATGAGATACATGCACAAGATCCTAACAATAAAATTGGAAGACAGAATACCAAACACAGAGGTGCTGGAGCACATGGGACTGACACACTTAGAAACCACTATCAAGAACAGGAGGTTGAGATGGATGGAGGTGACTATATCTGCAAGAATATTTTGCTTAGCAAGATTTGAGATGGCTCTAGAAAGTGGATCATCTTCTATGGTGATACCGTAATGTGTGCAAAAATGATATGAAATTCCACATCAGTGTGAATGTTGGGAGGAGCATGCAGAATCTCAGCCTATCTGGAGGAAACACCTGGCACTGGGTGCAGCTCAACATCAACATGAAGTGGCTTTGATCCAGAGAATGGAAGCTAAGCAAGAAAGAAGAAAGCAGCATGCTGTAAATCTGGACTCCAACTCAGACAACACATGGATCTGTGAAACTTGAAACAAGTTCTGTTGCTCTCAAATTGGGCTTGTCAGTCACATATAGATTCATCAGCAGGGATCCTGGTTTTCTTTGATTTTTCGGTTTAAAAAAAGTAACCCCAAATCCACATTTTTCCATGATTAAAATGAAATGTGACTAATATAGTTTCATTTTAATCACAGAAAAATGTGGATTTGGGGTTACTTTTTTAAACTGAAAATTGGGATTTTTTTTTTTAAATCAGAGAAAACCAGGATCCCATCAGGCATCTGACTAGACCTCTTATGTGTACACTATGATCCAGAGGATTTACGGTTTCTTACTCAACATGCATTTTTGGGAGTCAAGAAGTTACTGGTGTAGTGTAAGCCTTCTAGAAATGAAGGGGTGATGTATGTTAATAGCCAAACTGTTAAGCCTGCCTAGAGCGCATGGCTTGGTTTTCAGTCATCCTAGGAGAAGTGAGCGACTGAGTCCAACCAGCCAAAAAGCCCAGGTAAGGTAAGCTGACAAAGACGTATGAGAGACCCTGATGGTCAAGGTCAGAGCCTGGGGCTGTATTTAGACCTTTGAAGCTGACTAAGGACTGCATCTTTGGATTTAAGGTGTAGGGTAAGAACAGGTCAGCGTTCTGGTATTTTCTTAGTTTGTTTACTCATCTCTCTGTCTCTGTTTGTTCTGTTTTTATAACAAGTCCTTTTTTTTGTCTCCATACTAGTTGCCTGTGGAAGGTGTGATTTCTGGGTAGGTGATATTCAGGCTGACCCTCTCCATAGAGAGGGGGACCCTCCCAGGAGAAATTACAGTGATCCAGAGCAGACTTGATTAATCGAGTCTGCTGAAGTGGGGTAGTTACTGCGCTCCAGTAGACTGCAGTGTCATGTGTATCAGTGTCCCCATGCTTCAAAATGGTGATGGGGTGCTTTAAAACTAAAGCTTGTTTGAGGAGCTTTTGTTCAAAGTGCCCCACTGCCATTTTGCAGCACAGGAATGGGGATACATGTGATGCTCTGGGCACTTTTAATTAGTGTGGCTCTTGGAGCTGCGCTAATAAAAGCGCTCCTCCCTGCCTCCCGGACCATGTCTATAAAAACCCTCAGGTGCCTAATTTCATGGTACTGCCAAAATGCTGGTGAAAATCCAACTAAGCATGAATTTATGTTTAAATATGAGGCCCCAAGGGCATGCCTGAATTTCAGTTTAACTGCAGGGAAACATATCTATCCATTCTTTAGTTCTTGATTCATAAGAGTACAAGCAGTAAGACTCCTGGATCAGAATCCAGTTCCCTCCTATTGCACATACTCATTTCAGGATTCAAAGTGCCTTAATTGTGTTTTTATTAGATCTGACCAGGAAAAAATTTTCCAATCCTAGGAGTATTTGAGATCTTAAAAGTTTTCCTCCATCTGAAATGAAATCAAAATCTTGAAGATTTTCAAAAACTGAAAAATTATAACCCAAACCAGAATTTGTCTTTATTTCATGTTTATTTTGCTCTGATTTCAGAACATTTTACTTTGATTTTGAATGGAACATAAAATGAAGTTTTGAAGCATCACACTTTAACCCAATCTTGGAGATATTACAGAAAAATGTTGAAATGAAATATACATTAATAAAAGTTCAAAAATTTAGAAAAATGGGAAAAGAAATAATTGAAAGTGATCCATTCCCATTAAATCAGAAGAGGCTGATATAATGTAACAACCCTATCATGAAATTCCTTACTAGCTCTAGATTTTATGCTATAATTTTTCACTGCACTGAAACTGGGTAGATCAAGGGATTTAAACTTTATCTCATGTTGATATTGCTTATAAAATAGAAAAGCTAGTCAGATGCTGGGAATTGTTTATTGTTTTCATTGTCTGAAAGCTTCAGTAGGGTGCCTTTGTCATCTGTGAATGAGCCTGATTACTTTTCCAGCTGTGAGGACATAACCCAGTGTGAAACACCACAAAATTGTTGTTATATTTCTAGCTGTGATTTGGGCTTTGGGAGATCAGTTTGTGCCCCATATGCCTGCTCAGTAACCATTGTCAAACTCCTCCAAAAACCTCCATAAACCCTATTTTCGTCTGCCCTTCAGAGTCTAACCAGCAAGTTTACACTTTCATAGATCTGTGTGAAGTTTGCTTTCTGATTTTCATTTGCATTTCCAGAACATAAATGTATCAAGGTGAAGCTAATGAAGGCATTACAAAAGTAAAATTTGCTGCTAGTGATTTATAAGAGGGACTGGTCTTCAATTTAATGAATTAAACTGTTAGCACATAGGAAAATGAGTTTCCTTACATGCACATTCTTTTCATGAAGAGGTCACATCTTTAATGTGCCATGCAAATGATTCTTGAAGAATAAAGGGACTTGTGATGTTTTGACTTCTTGACATCAAAAGAAAGACTCAGCTAAGAGGGAATAGTGCAAGCAGAGGAAAATCTATGTACCAGAGAATCAAAGAGGAATGTCAAGTTTGTTTTTCCTCTGCTACTGCTGATGGATCTGTAGAAATCTGAGAGCTGTTTATGATAGTTTACATATTTTTGACAACAATTCTGTAATTTCACCTTTTAATTCCTCTGGAACTCTCAAGTGATTGCCATCCAGTCCTGGTGACTTATTAGTATTTAATTTACCAGTTAGCTCTAAAACGTCTTTTGTGGTCACTTCACTGTGATCTAATGCTTCAGACCTATCTACTAGCAAGGACTAATCCAACATGGGAATTTCCCCCTTTATCTTCTGTGGTAAAAAATGCTGCAAATAATTCATTCAGATTCTCTGATATGGTTTTGTTATCCCTGAGTATACTTTTTACACCTTGGTCATCTAATGGTTCAACTGATTCTATAAGTGACTTCCTGCTTCTGATGTATTTTAAAAACTTATAATTTATGATAATTTACAACCAGGGATCTTGGTTTTCTCTGCTAAAAAAAAAAATCCCCAATTTTCAGGTTAAAAAAATCAACCCACAAGCCACATTTGTCTGTACTTAAAATGGAACACCAGTAATACACAGATGTATATATAGAGGTGTTTCATTTTAATCATGGAAAAATGTGGATTTTGGGTTACTTTTTTGAACCTGAAACTTGGGGATTTTTTTATCAGAGAAAACCAGAATCTTTGCTTATAACTTATGATAACTTATGATTAACTTTGGCATCTTCAGGTAGATGTTCCTCAATTTCTTTTTAGGCCTACCCTGTTTCACTTTTACATTTGACCTGCCAGAGTTTGTGTGTGTGGCAGCGACGTGCCTCCACAGGCACAAGAAGAGGCGACAGAGGTCTGCGGGGCACACAAAACCCTGAAACAGGACCCCGGAGGGGGAGACATACCTCCGGAAAATCCGGTGGTGCTGGAGCCGGGACTGCAGCAGCGGCCGCAGCCGCAGCTACAGCTGCGCGAGCCGGCATTACGCCAGTTATTTAAGCAGCTGTTCCCTGTGAGGGAGGCAGCCGGGCCAATCACAGCTGCCGATATGGCCGCTGCAGGAAAGTTTAAAAACCCTGACAGTACCCATGGGGAGGCGGAGCCAGAGAGAGGGAGAGACAGCAGGCAGCACGCCTGGCATGCTGAGGCTCCTGCCAGGGAGAGGCACAGGATAGGCAGGGCCTTACCAGTGCAAGAGACAAGGGAAGCCCCTAAGCCTCTGGTGGAGGCAAGAAAGGGGAAATCCCCTATCTCTCAAGAAAGAGTGAATGAGGAGAGGCCAGTGCTCCCCTTGGGAGACAGGGAGCAAGGGGAATGCCAAAGCTCCCTGCTATTAACAGGGCTTCCCCTAAGGAAAATAGAGCAGGGACCGGGTGCAGAGTCCCCTGGAAGTCGCTGGGGAAGTGAAGGCAGCTCCACGACCTTCTCTGCCCCACGGGAATAGTATTTCTAAAGAAGATAAGAAGGAAAGACACCAAGAAATACAGGGAGAACTGAAAGAGAGAGAGAGAAAAGGGGATGGGCTGACCGAGCTGTTCAGCTGAGCTTGCGTCCCTTTATTTTCCTGAGTCCGACAGTGGGCAAGCCCGCAGACGACCGAAGATTAACATCCGACCAGCACAGGAACGGTTGGTGAGTGGACAGGGTGTAGGGGTGGTGGAGCCCTGTGGAACAAGGCATATAACAACTGTGAGTATACCCGTGTCGGGGAACCCCTCTGAGAAGATCTCCACTAGAACCCTCTCATAAGAACTTGCCAGCAAAAGTCATGGCAGGCGAGGTGATGGGAGGGGCTACCTTACTGATGGGCGACACCATACGTAAGACCACTGTCATCACAGTGAGCTTTCTTGTTTTCCTCATACGTTGCTTTTAAAAGGCAGATCTTCATCAGTGGATCAAAGGGAAACAAGATAGAGATTGCAATTTTGGATGAAAAACAGGACAGAAATTCCTTGAAGTGACCCAGATGGTCTCTGTCCTCTAGGCTAGGCCATGGGATCTTCATGTCTTTGAGGCAGGAAGTGGCAGATCATGGACATATGGCAGAAGCTTACCATGCCTGAAGAGCAGCAGCATCAAATGCATAGCCCACCCCCAGGCAGGCTATTTCATAATCTGAGACAAGCTGTGGGTGGGCTAATTAGCCCAGTTGAGTACCCATGCTAAGTAGCCCAGCCATATGAATACTGCTTCCAATTTAAGATGCAGGACCAGTTCAGCATGCTTGAGGGCACCACTACTTGACACAATAAGTTTACTGTGTCAACATGACTTTGAGTGTTTTCCTCCAGGTTTGTCCTTTATGTTATAGAAAAAGCCATAAACTGCTGTAAGACACAAGTAGATTTCTTGCATGACTTTGAGTAAGGTCACCAAACCAACCTGCATAAAAGTCTTCCTGGATGCAGATGAGAGATAAGAGAGAACACTAGGTAACCATTTCAATAGGTCCCTAATTCCTATTTTCAGAGTTGGATTTCATACCATGTTCCTCCAGTAGTTGTAACTTTAAGTCCACCTCAGTGCCTTTTATTTTGAGCAAAGCTAGTTGTTAGTTTTCAAAATCTACTTTACCTCTAGTTGCCCCCTCTTCCCCAAGAGGAATCCTTGTCTAGTGGCTCATAAGTTACTTTTTTCTTATAATTACATTTTCTCCAAACCAGATAAAAGAAGGGACAAAAACAGCATGCATACTCTTTTGCTGCTAAACCTTTTACCTCTTTTTGACGTTAGCAGAAGCTCCCTCTAAGTTATCATTCAGGGGTTTCAGCTTCCAGCTGCTTGTAAGCTTTGATAATTTATGTCAAGACTACCTTCTCTACAGTGAGAACAAACTGGGGAGGGGGGAGGTTGGACTAACCATAAACCCCAATTCAGCATCTGCTACCCACATATGAAAAAGTTTCCTGTATCACTCCTTATGCAGCTTCACTATTTAGTAGCTCTGTCAAAGATCCAAAAGATGCCTGAGTGCACAGTCGCGGGCCTCAGCCTCCCCTCCCTGACCTGGGGTAACCTGCCATGTGCCACAGCATGCATGGCATGGGTATTTCCCATGGACAAATAGCAGCAGCACAAGGTGTGCCGCTGCTACTTGTCCTCAGGGAAACAAACATCCATGCTCACCTGGATGTGTCCATTGTGGTCTTTCTGGACACTTTCAGATAAACACATGGCTGCAGGGGTGTGCATTTGCTGTAGCAAAAATAGCACCACAAATTTGTGCCATTGCTTTTTGTGCACATGCCCCTGATGTGGGGGTTTGGTGCAGGGCAAAATGTCCTCCTTTGGGGGAAAGGCCATTTCCCCACTCCTCCTGGCTCCTGTTGTGCTGGAAGAGCTGGAGGACAATTAGAGGAGGGGAGGCACTCTGGCCAGCAGCCAGAATATCTCCCTGGAGGACCCATTCTCCATATCTGCCAGCACATGCTCCTGGAGTGTCCACCACACTGCTTTTTTTTTTTTTTGCAGTTTTTTTTTTTTAACACAATATCACCTGGTGTCAAATTTTGGTGCTGTGCTGAAAATTTGCAGTGCAATGAACAATTGCAAATTGCCACATGTGGTTTGCAGCACCTCAAACAGCTCTGAGGCACTGCAAACTGTATGTGCATGCTTGTCTGGATGTGCCCTCTGAGTTCTTTGCAACAGAAAGAATTGCTACTATTTTCCTGTTGGCTACAAAGGACCAACTCTCGGGATCATAATACTAATTTATTGTATGGAATGTGAAGTTACCATTAAAATTATAAATGCGAACTTTGAGTTATGAGGGGTACTGGTCACCTTAGCGTGCACACATGCACTCACTCATTCAAGCACATGTAATTTAAACCCATGTAGTATAGTGTATAGTAGCTGCTGTAGTGATTGTGAGAGCACTAGTGTCAGTATATCTACCTATCCAAGGCCCTGGAGTCTGGTATTGATGGTCAGCTTCCTTCAAGGTGATGTCTTCTCCAGAAGCGGGTTGCCTGTTTGCCCTTCTGTCTCAGTAGGTCAGGTGCTGGATGAGAGGGCACCACTGAGGGTCACACTTCACTGCCTTTTATCCCTTTCTGGCAGACTTGTGTCATCCCACCAGCATCCCCCAGTGCAGCCAGAAGTAGGTGGAGCCTGCGGCAGGGAGGGAGGGACCCCAACCCCAGACAGCTGTGGGGCTGATTAGTCGGAGCCAAGGAGGGACACGCCCCCCCCCCCGCTCCTAGTTCGCCCAGCCCTCAGGGAGCCACGTGACTGGAGCCTCATGAACAGGCCACGCAAACAGGTGCACTTGTCTGCCCGACATGTGAGTTAGGATGTAGTTTGTGCAGGAGGGTGAGCAGGAGTATCCGCGGCCCTGCCAGTGCACCTCAGGGTAGGTAGCCACAGTTAGCCAGACTACCACCAGTAAAATGAGGATGGGCCCGTGCCGCACCCTGAGGGTCCCCTTGGGGTCTGTGGCCCCATGGTTCTGGGCTCCACGCAGACGGAGCCTCTGGCTCTTGGCTGTGGGGGCTGCCTGACACTTTTTCAGGCTCTGGGGTCTGGGAGCATGGTCACCTCTCCTTGTGAGGTTTGCTCCCTTTTGGGGTCTCTGGCTCCTTATCCATGTGGGCACGAATGACACAGCTCAGAGCGCTCCCAGCTGGGTCATAAAGCACTACAGGGATTTGGGAGTGGGCCTAAAGGGGTTGGGGGCGCAGGTGGTGTTTTCTTCAATCCTCCCAGTCTTGGGCTACGGGCTGAGGAGCAAGAGGAGGATTGAGGTAGTAAACCAAAGACGGCAGTGCTGGTGTCATCGGGAAGGCTTTGGCTTCCATGACCACAGTCCACTCTTTGGTGAGAAAGGCAGTGAGTTGCTGGGAAGGGATGGCCTCCACCTCTCTCCACTGGGGAGGAGGCTCTTCTCAGCCAGACTGGCTGACCTGCTCTACCAGGCTTTAATCTAAGCCCACTGGGAGATGGGGCGACTACCACCACTCCTGGCCCACTGAGAAACTCTTGCAAAGCCAGCAGGCCAAGGCACTTAAGGGAGCCCACCCCTTCCCCAGCCCTGGAATGAGCTGTAGGCAAGGCAGAGACCCCTAAAGGGACACTTGCCTGCCTGTATACAAATGCCAGGAGCTTGGGGAATAAACAGGAGGAACTTGTCCTCCTGCTTAGCACAAATAATTACGATGTCATAGGGATAACGGAGACCTGGTGGGACTCCACCCATGGCTGGGCCACAGGTATAGATGGCTATACCCTGTACAGGAGAGACTGAGTGGACAAAAGGAGCGGGGGTGTAGCTCTCTATGCCAAGGAAAGCTACACATCCTTGCAAGCTGACATTGGCGCCCAGGGTGGATGACTGGAGACCCTCTGGGTTAAAATCTGTGGGGAACACTGCACAGGGGACACAATGGTGGGAGTCTACTACAGACCTCCTGCCCAGGATCAAGAGCTTGACCAGGAGTTCGCCAGGGAATTGGCTGAGGCTGCACGCTCCCAGTGCATGGTTGTCATGGGAAACTTCAACTACCCAGACATCTTGTGGGAAGAGAGCTCAGCCAAATCTGAATGGTCACAAAGCTTCCTCTCCTGTGTGGATGAGCTGTATCTGATGCAAGAAGTCTCTGGGCTGATGAGAGGTAAAGTGCTGCTTGACCTGGTACTGGCAATGGGGGATGACCTAATCAGCGACCTACCGATCAAAGGGAAGCTGGATGACAATGACCATGAGCTGATCACCATCGCCATCTGCCGTAAAGCTGTCAACTCAGTCAGCAACACAGAAGTCCTCAACTTTCGGAAAGCTGACTTTGACAAGCTCAGGAGGCTTGTCAGTGAGGCCCTAAAGGGCCACAACCCAAAGGGGAGGGGAGTTCAGGAAGAGTGGTTGCTCCTCAATGAAGCAATGCTGGATGCACAAGGAAAGGCAGCAAAAGGGCACAGCAGCCCCCTTGGCTCTCTAGGGAACTAGCGGACCTCCTGCATCTAAAAAGAAAGACCTACAAAGGATGAAGGACTGGATCCACCTCCAAGGAGAAATATTCTGCACTGGTCTGGACCTGCAGGGAGCGAACCAGAAAAGCCAAGGCTGTGAGTGAACTCCAACTAGCTTTGAGTATCAAGGACAATAAAAAGTCCTTTAGTTATATATGTGGGGAGCCAGAGGAAAAGCAAGGGCAACATTGGACCCCTGCTAAACCAGATGGGATAGCTGAAAAAGCCCAGGATGCCCAGGAAAAAGCCAACTTGCTAAATGGGTACTTTGCATCGCTTTTTCACCCAAAGGTGACACCTGGGTGAAGGTGATTCCTTACCCTCCATCAATGCTGACCTTGTGAAGGAACACCTTGAGAGGCTGGACACCTTCAAGTCATCTGGCCCTGACGGTTTACACCCCAGGGTACTCAAAGAGCTGGCAAGCATCATAGCTCAGCCCCTGGCATGGATCTTCGAGAACTCCTGGTGCTCTGGTGAAGTGCCCAAAAATTAGAAGAAGGCCAATGTGGTGCCTATCTTCAAAAAAGTGAGGAAAGTGGATCCAGCAAACTATAGGCCCATCAGCCTGACCTCTATCCCAGGGAAGGTCTTAGAAAAGATTGTCAAAGAGGCCATTCTTAATGGACTGGCTGATGGCAACATCCTGAGGGATAGCCAGCACGGGTTTGTTGCGGGTAGGTCTTGCTTGACCAGTCTTATTTCCTTTTATGGCCAGGTGACCTATCACCTGGACAAGGGGGGAGAGATTGATGTCATATATCTTGACTTTAAAAAAGCCTTCGATCTGGTATCCCATGATCACCTCTTAGCCAAATTGGCCAACTACGATTCACCATGATCAGCTGGCTGGGTAATTGGCTCTGTGGTTGGACCCAGAGGGTGTTGGTTGACAGAAGTCAATTGTTGTGGTGCCCTGTGACCAGTGGGGTCCCTCAAGGCTCTGTTCTTGGGCCAACACTATTCTACATCTTCATCAATGATGTGGACATTGGTGTCAGTAGCAGACTAGCCAAGTTCGCTGATGATACCAAACTTTGGGGTAAAGCGTCCACACCTGAGGACAGGAGGGTGTTGCAGGCTGACCTTGACAGGCTCAGGAAATGGGTGGACAAGAACCTGATGGTGTTTAACACCGAAAAATGCAAGGTTCTTTGCTGCGGGAAGAAAAACCTGCAGCATCCTTATGGGCTCAGCAGTGCTACGCTGGCTAGCACTATGGACGAAAAGGACTTGGGGGTCATGACTGACCACAAGATGAACATGAGCCTTCCATGTGATGCTGCAGCTAGTAAAGTGAGCAAAATGCTGGCTTGCATCCATAGATGCTTCTCAAGCAAATCCCGGGATGTCTTTCTCCTGTTGTACTTGGCCTTGGTGAGGCCGCAGCTGGAGTACTGTGTCCAGTTTTGGGGTCCACAATTGAAAAAGGATGTGGAGAAGCTCAAGAGAGTCCAGAGGAGAGCCATGTGCATGATCAGAGGTCAAGAAGACAAACCTTATGATGAGAGGCTGAGAGCTATGGGACTCCTCAGCCTGGAAAAGCACAGGCGCAGGGGTGATCTGGTGGCCGCCTATAAGTTTATTAGGGGTGCTCACCAGGATCTGAGGGAATGTCTGTTTACCAGAGCGCCCCAAGGGATGACAAGGTCAAATGGTCACAAACTCCTCCATGACCGTTTCAGGCTGGACATAAGGAAGCACTTCTTTACTGCCTGAGCCCCCAAGGCCTGGAATAGACTGCCACCGGAGGTGGTTCAAGAACCTACTTCGAACGCCTTCAAGATAAATTTGGATGTTTATCTTGCTGGGATCCTATGACCCCAGCTGACTTCCTGCCCCTGGAGCAGTGGGCTGGACTCGATGATCTTCCGAGGTTTCTTTCAGCCCTAATGTCTATGAAATCTAAATATATGAAATAATCTTTGCTGCCCAATCTGGAGGTTGCTGTCCCATGTGGGTTTTGAGTAGTACATGATAGCTGTT
The DNA here is from genome assembly GCF_030867095.1 of Alligator mississippiensis. Taxonomy (NCBI): domain Eukaryota; kingdom Metazoa; phylum Chordata; order Crocodylia; family Alligatoridae; genus Alligator; species Alligator mississippiensis. The sequence goes on from NC_081824.1 coordinate 322,134,631, forward strand.
AGTCCCAGGCATCTGTGTCTGCTGGCACCTGAAATTTTGGGAGTCCACCCTTGACTTATTGACTTAGTGGATGTATTATGGGTTATAGGAATAGTCAATAGAGTGGGTGCTTAGTTCCAGGAATCAGTTCCTTGCTTTTATTAGCTTGAAATGGCTTGTAGAGTAAAGTTTTGTAATGGTAAGTTCCCCTGGCTAGACTATTGTCAATTAACAGCCAGAGGTACTTGTGTTGTCATTCATATTCACATTCATTTAAGGGACCGCTGAATATAGCAGATTTTATCACTTTACAATTACAATTTCAATGTAGGTTTTAACAATGGTCCAGGGTGTAACTTCATTCTACAGGGAGTACATTCCTAAAGGGTTTAAAAGTATAAAATATAAAATACAAAATGCCATGGTAAAGATGAGACAGATGAAATATAAAAATGCACTGAGAAATATAGAAAAATGCAATGTGAGGTAGTGAGGATCAAGGGTTACTGGGGACAATAATTGAGTTATTAGCACCAGGATATATTTACAGTCTTTGAAGTGGATATTTTGGTTCTTTTGTTTTCTTTAGTGACACTAAGCTTAATTGATATGTAGATGTAGTTTCTAGGTTTCTCCTACAGAATGCCACTTCAGCTTTCTGGCTTACTCTGAGCCTTGCCACACCCATGCAATGAGTGTGCTAGGTCTCTGCCAATACTTAGAAGGAAAAAGAAATGCACAAAATGGGGCAGCGGGGGTGGGAGGGGGGAGGGGTAAGGGGGAGGGGCGGTTTGCAGGCAAGAAGGGGCTTCCGTTATATCAATGTCCAGAAGGGAAATGTACAAAGGGGGCTTTCTGTTATACTCCCATAGTCAAGAAATTAGTGAAAGTTAAGAGCTGGCCTTTTCTGAGGAGTGTCTTCAGTCTAAAAAGGTTGAGAACCCCTGCACTAAATCAGAGCCAGAGCTCTTTAGCTTGTAAGTTCAGGTGCATTCAGTCCAACATGACCTCTCACCTAAAAACTTAAAAGCAGGGAATCAAGATGAGTAGAAATATTCAAGTTACAGTTTGTCTTTACATTCCTAACAGTGGCCTCCTAAGAGGCCAAGAAGGCTGTGATTGTGGATGTAACCATCCCCTTCGAGAACTGGCGCCAAGCCTTCACTGACCCCCGGGCTCGCAAGCGGGAGAAGTATGCCCCACTGGCTGACATCCTGAGGGGCCGTGGCTATGATGTGATGGTCGATGCGCTCATCGTGGGAACGCTTGGAGCCTGGGACCCCAGCAACAAGAGCATCCTGCGTCCCTGCTGTGTCTCCCACCACTACGCCAAGCTGATGCGCTGCCTCATGGTGTCTGACACCATCTGCTGGTCCCATAACATCTACGTGGAACACATCATGGGCCACCACCTGTACTCCGACCCCACCAGACGAACCACTGCTGGACCGGACCCAGAGGGGACCGCCTGAACCCCTGTGCACCAGATGGACTTCACTTCAAGAGGATTCTTCAGCAACGGAGGACCCCACTCCACCCGAAGAGGACCCCCGCGATGAGACTCTATATGGACTGAGACAATTTCTTTAAACTACTTCCTCCACCATTGCGGACCATTGTAATGGGTTTGTGTGTATCTATCTTCTTTCTCTCTCAGCATCGTGAACCCCCTCCCTCCCCTTCCCCTATCCCCCTTCCCCTGCCCCCAGGCTTAGTTGACTAACCTTGTATTTTCTGTAACCTAGTTGTGTTCCCCTCTTCACCCCCATCCCTCTAATGTTAGTCCCTCGCTCCGGCAATTTGTATTTCCCTACCGGCTTTGTCATCTTTTTGGATTCACAGTCCTAAACATCTACTAATAAAAGTCTCTCTCATTTACCCTCCCTGACCCTAAAAGAAGTGATAATATTCATTCCAGGAAAGATGTGTCATCAATTTAAAATTAGTTGGGACTTCCTTGGCCTGGATGTTCTACTATAATCAAAGTGTTATAAAATGCTCTATAAAACAATGCAATAATGAGTAACTGATGTGCTGATTCCTAGAATATCAGTGTGGTCAAAGGACCACTCCGAGAGTGCTTTAGATATCTTCTAAAAGGACACAAAGTAAAGCAAAATAATCTAATGGAAATAAATTGCTAAATGGGTTGATTTGTAAACTCCCTATTCTCTATACCAGTTCAAATTTATGAATGTCCTGTAAAAAGATTCAAATAATGCCAAGAATTCTGGTCTTGATTTTTTGTAGTTTTAGCTCTTTCTTTTAAAAAAAATAAGATTCAATCTTGTTAAAATAACAACCTGAATTATGGTACAGCTACCAACACCATAAAAGCAATTCTAAATGGAGACAGATGAATGCAGTTTGCTAGATTATTAACTTATTCAGGCACATCATTTCCAAAGGAACAAAATTTAGTAGATTGATGTCTATTTTAATTATGACAAAATTTTAGCTCTATACTTTTGCTTGAGGTGTTGGTCACTGATTTCAGAATATTACATGCTCATGAATAAAAGGTTAAATAGAGACTCAGAAACCTTGGATTGATTGTAATCAAAAGTAAATCCACAATTCCTTTAAAGTGAGAATGTACAACTTTATTTATTCAGTAGGAGAGGATAATGCCCAATACCCTTATGAATGCCTCTTCTATTAATATGCTACTATTTAGTTCATATCTCTTTTCCATGTCTTCCTACTTAAAGCTATACCTCTTACTTATCTCCTTGCATCACCAGACACAATGGAAACATCCAATCAAAGAACAAACACAATGGAAACTGTGATCTATTGAAATATCAGAAGCAAACATGTCTTAGGTTTATAATTGCCTGTATCTTCTCTTCCTTTTTATGAATCTGCTTCCTGTGGTGACTGCCAAGGAAATTTTCGAGGGAGAAGAGTGTGTTTTTGATAGGAATATAACTGAATATAGAAAAATTTCCACCAGCATGAGTTCACTTTTAAATTATGTTCGCTAAAAATGATTTTTAAGTGTGGAAGGAAAAACATGATTCAGCCAAATAAAAAAGTGCCTAGATTTCAAATAGATTGGAAAACAAAACTATTTAAAAATCTATCTTAAACTATATTGATTCAATTGGTTCAAAAGAGAGTGATCATCTGGAATTTGGCCCATGGTTAAACTAGATGTTACAAACGTGAAATAAAAATGAGAACTGTTTATGATCTGTTCCGGGGTATTAATTTGAGGGGAGCTTTTTTTCTGTATTACAGAAATAGTCATTTCACACACACTGTGAATAAATCTGAAACTGGAAATGCTTACTTTCAAAAACAGAGATTTGCCAAACTAGGATAGCCCTTAGCTTTTCAATATTTACTTGAAGGGCAATACATCATTATTCATGCAGGGCTGAGTTATGAAAGGCCTACTCGGGTCAGATTTTTCCTGGCCCTTTTGTGGGAATTGTATGAGGAGTCTTCTTTCTCTTTGTGGTCTAGAGCAGTGGGGGCCAACCTTTTTGGCAAGAGTGACACAGATTAGCCCTGCACCCTCTCTGACTGCTACTCCCATTCCTTTCTTCTGCTTGATCTGCTGCTCTGCCTTCTGCTTCCTGCCCTGTCTACTGCAATGCTGCCTGTCCCCTCCCTTATCTGCCATATGCTGCACAAAGAGACTGCCCATGTCACTTGTGGCACTTGTACTGCAAGTATAGTGCGAGGACTATGCAGAACTGGAAAGCAGCATTATTCTCCCTCTATCTGAGGCTGTATAGAAGTGGGATTAGCACTCTGCTTTGCCTCTTCACTGCAAGAGCGGGTCAGTGAGGATGAGTATTCCACAAAATGGACATGCAGTCCACATGCCTGGTAGAGGTGTAATTGGTAGAGGTGAGATGGGTGTGTACCACCCTTTACTGTGGATTCTATCTAAAGAACACAACTAAGCAAAGTTTTTCAATCAAGCCAACTCCTTTTGATTCTATTAGAATTTAGGAGTAAGGACTAAGTGAAATCCGAGTAAGGAGCAGAATTTGCTTAACTTTTTAAAATGACTGAGAAAGACGGAAGTATGAAAAAAACCTCCCAAAACCAAACAAACAAATAATCAAACAAAAAAAACTCCAGAAGATTTAAGAAAAGAAATACTGGGTGTGTCTACATGTGCATTTGATATGGGACCAGTTTACTTGGGAGTCTATATGTGCAGGGAAGTGGGTGCAGATTTGTTGCTAATAGCAGCAAACTGCTTCCACTTCCTGGGTCCCTGCAATGGGCCCCTGCTGCCACCAGGGGGAGCTGGAGGCTCCGGCTGCAGCTGCCTGCAGCTGGAGGCCATCTTTAAAAGGCAGCCCTGCTCCCTGGCCAGCTGCATTTCTGGCCAGAAGTAGCAGGCACAGTGCAGGGGCAGCATGTGGCAACTGTCTCACCCCAGCCTCTGCCTTCCTGCACCCTGGCTGCTGCAATGGCAGTGATGCCCAGTGCCCTGGGCTGCTACTGGCCACTGCACTGGCTGCTGGCTGGCCCATGGCCATCTGGGCCCTCCCAGCTCCCCCATATACAGCGACCACCTGACTGGCCACACTGCACCATCTCAGGGCTGCGACCACCATGCAGCTGCCTCCTGGACCCGGTCCTGCTCACTGTATCCTGGAAGGGATGCAGATGATGGGCTCCAGGATGCCACTTCTGGGGCCACAGTTGCTCTTCTGGGCCTCCAGCTCTGCTGTCTTTGGGCCCACTGGGCCAGCCAGCAGTGGTGGCTGCATGTCATCCAGCACACCAGGGACAATGAGCAGTGGCTGGTGGCATTCTGTATGACCTGAGCCACATTCCAGGAACTCCTGGAGCAGCTCTGCACATTTGGAGTCACAGGACACCACTGTGTGGCTGCCCCTCCCTTTAGACACCCAGCTGGCCGTCGTCCTGCTCCAGCTGGCCATGCCCACCAGCCTCCACTATGTAGGCAAACTCTTTGGTGTGGGCAAGGCCGCCACCTGGGAGGCTGTTTTGGAGGTGTGCAGCACCCTCTAGCACATGCTGGGGTACATTATGCTCCATGTGCATGACTCTCTGGGGGTCCTGGATATCCAGTGACGTCCCCATTACTTAGTAGCCCCACAGGGACTGCTCCTACTACAGCCAGCAGGGCTTTCACTCCATTGTTCTTCAGGCCATCATTGGCCACTGTGATGCTTCGACCAATGTGAGTGCTGGCTGGGCAGGCAGTGACCATGATGGCCCCATCTTCTGGAACTCTGTCCTGCCAACCCCAGTGCAGAGTGCTCTGGGGGTGCTGAACCTCCAGTTTGGTGCCATGGTGGTTCCACCTTTCTGCTTCAGGAACCCTGCCCACCTGCTCTTCCTTTGGCTCATGCAGCCCTACACCAGCCAGCTGGACCCCCACCAGACCCACTTCAACAGGTGTCTGGCCAGACACAGGCCCTGGTGGAGTATGCCATTAACTACCTCAAGGGATGCTGGTGCACTCTCACCACATACCTCTAGTTCACCAAGGACAACATCCCCCAGGTCATTGTCACAGCCTTTGTGCTGCATAACATCTATAAGGCCCAGAGGGAGCTGTTTTGTGAGGCCTGGATGGAAGAGGCACAGCAAGTGGAGGACGCCTAGCACCGGTAACACAAGCTGTGGCTACAGCAACAGTGGCAGCCCGTCCCCCCAGCCTGCTGCTGAGGCCCCAGCTAAAGCGTATACCTGCCAGCAGGAGTCAGGGCACTGGTTATGAGAGGCACTGGCTGACCACCTCCTTCTGTACTCCCTGAAGTTGCTTGGCTGGGCAGCTGCCCAGGGACCCTCCACCCTACAACCCACATCCAGCACCAGATTCACTGTGAACAGTTCTCTGAAAAGCATTTTATTGTCTTCACAAAAAACAGCCCCCCCACCCTTCCCTCTCCCTCCCTAACAACAGAGTCTGTCCCCGCTCCTCCCCAACACCATATCCCTTCTACCACCTACCCCACCCACCAAAAATAAAACACACTTTTCCCCAAGCAAACTACTTACAGTGTGTGTCCTCCTACAATGGGTGCCATGGGGTGGGGGTGCCTAGAGGGTGGAGTCTGGGGACAAGCGACTGGTGTCCCAGCCCCTGGCTGTTCCCCCATGGGTGCACACACCACTGACAGTTGGGCTCTATACACTGCTCCTCCCCCTTCTCCTTCTGCAGGGCAGTCAGTATCCTGTGCTGCCACCAAGCCTATGGTGCTTGGGCTCGGCGGGCATGGGGCTCCTGGATGACTGGGTTGAGGAGCTACCCTCCCTGCAGGGGACCTCTCCAGGGAGTTTTCACACTGGCACTATACCCCAACTGTGCCCCTGCTGCATGTGTCCGAGGTACAAGGAGCTGTTTGCACAGACAGGGGTGTCTGACTCACTATGCTCTGCTGATGATGATTGCCATGGTGCCCTGGGTGAACTTGAGCACCTGGCATGGGACCCTGAGCTTTGACTGTGTGGGGGAAATCCCAGGCTGCCTCACAACCTCCACTGACACCTGGAGGGGTACCTGTGGCTGCACTACATGTTCCTGTCCCCTGTAGCCAAGGAGGACATTGCCAATAGCATCAACACATTCCTTGTTGTGTGAAAGGCCCACAGCTGCCTTGTTGTGGGGGCACAGGCTGCCCAATAAAGTTTTGTACTGTCTCCTGCCTCCCTGCATGCTCTAGGGTTGGAACCCAGGCCAGGGGAGCATAGCCAGGCTGAGTGGGGGTGGGGGGGAGTGGCCAGGGCTGGGGTGGGGCAGACCCTCCCCCCCCAGTGCGGAGCTTACCATTTGTGCAGGGCTGCATGCCCAATGGCTCTGGTTGGTTCTGGCTGGTGGTGATGGCAGTGGACTCATTGGGTGATGGGGTGCAGCTTGTGGGTGCCTGGCCAGGGCTCCCCTTCTCCCCCCCCCCCCCCAGGAAGGAGCTGGCACTGCTGGCTGCTGGTGGTGACATGGCTAGTTGTGCCTCTTGTCTGGGGCTGAGGCTATGGACCTGTTGAGGCTGGGGATAGGGAGCTTGGCAGGATGGGCTGCTGGTACCCTGATGGGCCCCCCCCAGCAACATGTCCCCAGTGGGGCCAGTCTGGAGTGGGGACTTGGGCAGGCCGTCTGTGCTGCTGCACAGAGCATGGCTGTGGCCTGAGTCCTGGGGCATGAGGATGGCTTCCAGTTGCCACATAAGGGGCATTGACTTGTGGGTACTCCCCAACTGATAATTGTGGTTGGTGATGGTGACCCACTGTGCCCGCAAGACCTTGACCTTTAGGAGGCACTGCTGTGCCAACCAGTCTTGCCCACACTCCTGCATCTGGCCTGACAGCTCATCATAGATGTAGGCATTGGAGTGCCTGCCCCATGCTAACTGCTACTGCACCTCCACCTCACTCCACAGCACCATGAGGTTGCCAGTTTCCTCCTGTGACCAGTTGGGGCCCTGGGTGGCAGCATATGGTGACAAGGCTATTGGGGCTCCTGTGCCAGCTCTCCAGGCCTCCATATGGCAGTCCTTGTGCTGCTGGGTCTGGGCAGCTGCCTGCAGTGCCCAACTCAGGGGCACAGCAGAAGACTAGGAGCTGTGTGGTGAGGTGATGCCCTGTAGGCTCCAGGCAGGTTACTGGGGGTTGGCTGTGGGTAGCTGGTGCTGGTCTCAGTGACCAGGAGCCAGATGAAGCTGGGCCCAGGTTCTGGGAGGCCTGGCAGGAGCCTGGGGCAGCCTGCAGGGCTGAACGGCATGGGTCTGGCAGCTGTGCAGCACTGTGGTATGCAGACATGCTGGCACAGGTCACCTGTGGCCTGTGCAAGGGCAGCAGAGGCCAAGAGTCCTCCCCAGGCTCCCTGCTGTTGTGCCCGAGGGCTCCAAATGCCTGAAGGCTTTTAAAGGGCCTGTGGCTGGGGCTGCTATAGAGGTGGTCCAGCCCTGGGGCAGGAGAGACTCCCTGCCCTGGGGCCCTGGGACCAAACTCAGGCTGGCCCCCTGTGGCAGGGCTGACTGGGAGCAAATGTGCTCTGGGTTGGTGTCTACTCATGTGTTACTGTATAGTAAATACTTGCGAGTAAACCTGCTACTTGCATTTTCAGGTAGCAAAATTACTCATGAGTAGCAAAGTTTACTGTGCGGTAAGCATGTACATATGCACATACTGTGCAGTAAACTATGCTACTGTGCAGTAAACTGTCTCACGCAGATGCACCCATGTGTCCTAGGACTTAATTCGTAGATTCATAGATTCATAGACTGTAAGGCTGGAAGGGACCTTGGAAGATCATTGGGTCCAGCTCCCAAATCAAATAGCAGAAGAATTTAAACCAATTGGCATGGATATTTGCCCCCAAACCATAAAACAAATAGTAACAAGGCTTAAACTAACTTAAAATGTAAACATGAAAAAAGCTCACTGAAAGTTCATTTTTAAAAGAGTCTAGCTGAGAAATATGTCTGAAAAAAACAAATTGAAAATAGTGTTCCATTAACAACTTAATCTTCTGTGATAATGTTGCTTGATACATCCTGGTTCATTATGTCAAGCTGCATTCAATTTTATCCTAATCAAGATATTCAAAGAAGCAAGGTGTTGCACCATATGGTACAACAGTTGTTAGGTACTCTTTAACAAAAGCTTTTTAAAGCTGAATGTCAGACTGAGCTCTTTCAAGGAAGCTATTTATCAGCATCCCTGAATAAGATGTTTTAAATGATGAGATTGTTCTGTGCATCAGCCAAGCAGTCTTTTGACATTTTCATGTATCACAACTATCTTCTTTCAACATCCATTAGCTCTTCTTTGAAAAATTAAGGCCAGTTTTATTGAATGGGATGACCATGTGTCTTGGTGGGTAGTGTACTGAAGGAGGAATCAGCTGGTGTGGATTCTATTGGTAGTGATCTACCTAAAGCATGCTGGAAGTGTGCTGTGCAGCAGCTCCTTTAATTTTGCTCTTTTTGCCATGCATTCTCCCACCGCTGATTGGCTGAGGGACCCCAGTGGCCCCACCCCTTGCAACTAGCTCCTGATCGTCCAGGAGGCAAATATCTGTGGTTTAAAATATGCTGCAGTTTTTGTCTATTGGCTGATCAGGAGGAGCAGCGGCACCATCATGGACCCTCTACCAATCAGCAGCAGGGAGTGGGTGAGGGGTGCGGAGTGAAAAGATCAAGATTAAAGGACCCACTGCACAGCACACTTCTGGCATAATTTGGGTAGATCCCTATCTATTGGTAACTGTCCCATGGACCTGAATGACAGTCCCTTCACAGGCAAGTTCCTGTATTGATTATTGTCTTGCCCATTTAGACTGTAAGCTCTTTTTACAATCTAAATACTATATCTTGCTGTGTTTGTACAGAAGATTCTAAATCTCCATTCAAGCTGTTAGATATTACTAAAATGCAAATAATAAAACAATAGAGGTATCCAGGGAATTGAAGAAATGATTTGTCACAGAAAAATGTTGATCTGTCAACAAGCAAATGCTTCAGGAATGGAAAAGGTCCAGGATAGAATTTCTTTAGTTCAAATACATGCTCTGACAGATCTGGATCTAAACTGAGGATTTTGAACTGAGGTGTCTCACATCCCTGGTCATCTATCCATTTATAGGATGCTACAATACTGGGTGAGTTTCTTTCTTTCCTTCTTGGAAAGATCTTGGTTTTGTCTTAGTGCAAAAAACAAGATTTTTCAAGATGGAAAAAAAGTTTTGCAAGACAGAAATGTTTCCTGCAGCCCTAAATAAAGTTAGTAAAAGCAATGCTTGACTAAAGGACTGATTGAAAAATAGACTAAAGGCTTCAGGATTTGGCTTCATGTGTGCATGCCTATTTCATGTTCTGTTTATACTGTATAGTGATGTACCGGCAAGAGGTAGGGCAGGGTGATGCTTTCAAGAACAACTGGTTCAGAGAGGCATGAGCTTTTATAGGCAACAGCCTACTTCACCAGATGCTATAGTTGTTGCCTTCAAAATCTCATGCCTCTCTAAACTAGTTAGTATCTAAGATATCACCCTTTCCTGCCTTCTGCCAGACTTTAGATTAATACATATGACTACCTTTGTACTCATAGGGTGCGTCGACATGTCACCCTACGGTAGAGGTGCGCCCTCCCATTATAATGCGCTGCCCCAGTGTCATAGTGACAAAATCTAACCTTGAACTGTGCACATGGTGCAGTAGGGGCAGTTACTGAGCCATCCTTTAGTACTTCTAAAAGGAGATATTAAAGTACAGCACTGTAACAATATCACTGTATGGCAATGTGTAGATGCGCCATAGTGAGGTATAGAAGAATTTTCTGGGGCCAGTAATAACCTTGAATTTTCAATGTTCCAAAGCACATTTTGTAGTCATTAACTGCAGTCAGTCTTCAAAACTTTGGAAATTTCCTGCTCTTTTATTATTATTGAATAAAGACTGTTTCTTTTATTATTATTGAATAAAGACTGTTGCTATCAATGAAAAAAAAGGAGCTTATCAGGTATACTTGTTAAAGTACGACACGTTAAAAATTGGCTACAAACTTATCTAGTCTCTGTCATTTATAATTAGCATGTGATAGTCCATTAAAGCAAGCCACTTTGTGATTCCAGTATAACATTTTTAATTGGAATCATATTAGGCTAACAAATTCATGCCTAGTTGGAAACGATCCAATATGCAATCTTCTGATGTTCCTGGCACACTATTGCATTTGAATTGACTTCTTTTTTAATATTATCTTTTCCAGAAAGTGCTTGTCTTTTAATCTCAAATCAGTAAGCACACTGCTGCAGTAAAAGCCCATTTATAATATTTTATGCATAGGTATTGTAACTAGATGAGAAAAACACCATATCTCCTAACATGCTGTTCACTTCTGTAGTCATTGAGGATCTAGTTTTCAGGTATAGAATCATAAAATCATTGAAAATTAGGATTGAAAGGAACCTCCAGAGGTCATTTATTCAACCCCCTGCCAAAAGTGAGACCATCCCCTACTGGATGATCTCAGCCAAGGCTTTGTCCAGCCAGGTCTTAAAAGACTCCAAGGATGGAGGTTCCACCACCTCTCTGGGTAACCTGTTCCAGCGCTTTACTACCTTCCTAATGAGAAAGGTTTTCCTAATATCTAACCTAAACTTCCCTTGCTGCAACTTGAGACCATTGGCTCCTTGTTCTGTTACCTGCCGCCACCGAAAACAGTCTAGCTCCATCCTCTTTGTAACCACCATATAGGTAGTTGAAGGTTGTTATTAAATCCCCCCTCAGTCTTCTCTTCTCCGGACTAAACAAACCCAGTTCCCACAAGCTCTTCTCGTAAGTCATGCTCTCCAACCCTCTAATCATTTTCATTGCTTTCTGCTGGACTCTCTCCAATTTGTCCACAACCTTTCTATTACAGTACTTCAAATGTGGCCTCACCAGAGCTGAATAGAGGGGAATAATCACTTCCCTTGATGACTGCATATGTAGAAATAGACCTAGCAATGAAAGCTCTTTCTGACTTCTGAAATTCTCAACACCTTACTGGCAGCAGAATTAATATTTTAATTCTGAAAAATTATTGTATTAAACAGAGTTATTATTTCTATCCAGTAGGTTAGAAAAGTCGGTGGACTTTTTTTTCCCCAAAGAGAAATTTAGGGCAAGAAACAACCATATTTCCCATAAAAGTTTGTCAGTGAAGAATGTGAGGTAGTTTTTCCTTATACATATCCTTTAATAAAGCACCGTGGCAGAGGGACATTATAAATCTTAGCAGCATGCTAACAGAGTAGATTTCTAAAGTCAACTTCAAGGTCACTTTATAATAATTTTCTCTCTATTCAGAATGTGCAATAGCAAGAATATTTTACAACCTCTCCAACTGAATCGACTTGATTTGAATTGTGATCTGCTAGCAATAAAGGGCAAGATAGATAACTAGCTACTCCCCAACCACAAAGCTGTAGCAGAAAGCCCCCTTTTCTTCTTGTCTGAATTTGCTCTCCCCTCTTTGAATATGTTTTTCCTCTTCTACCTTTTCTTCCTTCCTCTTTCTTTCACTTTAAGATAAGGAATTTTGTTTTAAAATTTGTATGCGTGCATTTTGTATCTCCCCTTGTATTTTGGTATTTTTATCTATTTGTGTGCCATGGCATTTGTAGCTTATATTTTATACTCCTCACCTTTCAACTTTCAACTAAATGTGTTTAGTTTCATAAATAAGTTATACATTGTAACAATGTTAACAAGGGCAGGAATCAAACTGTTCTTCTCTGTATCAGGCTGGCCCCTGAAAGAGCCTGTGAATCAGTGATTTAATGTGTACAAGGTAGCAGGCAGAAATTAACACCTGGGAGACTGCAGATCAACCAACGGAAGAACTCAATAGAAGACAATGTAACAACCGGGAAATCTCTAAACCTCACTGATCAAGGGCTAGAAGCCCTGGCCTGAGTTAATCAATGCCGGGGACCAACTTTTGGGCTGAATATCTCCAAATTGACCACTCCCAGAGCCCTATTAAAAATTTATCAATGGACTCCCAAACCTGCACGTACATGCAGACGACCCCTGATAGATGCCATCCAGTAGCCACCGAGGGGGGAAGTCCCACAAGGGTCAATGACCCCTGGATTGGGCAAACCTGAAAACTGGGGAGTCACCAAAGTCTGCCAAGGACAGATAAAAGGCAGTGAAAAGTGACCCTCAGTGGCGCCCTCTTGATCTCCAACTCGGCCAGACCTGTCCAGCCAGAAGGACCAGCCGGCGACCCCCTTCTGGAGGATAACACCATGCTGAAAGAAGCCTCGACTGGCCATCGACAGCAGACTCCAGCGCTTGTAGGATAGGTATACCTGACTCTGTAGCTTGCTACTGTGTGTGTGTGTGCATGTGTGTGTGTGTGTGGGGGGGGGGGGACCAGCCCCAAGGTTTATGATTTAATTCATTACAGTGTTTCAATCTACCTAATAAACCAGAATTTTAAGGATCCCAAGTTGGACATTTGTAGCCAACAAAGCGAACCCTTTTTTTTTGCAAAGCATTGCAAGAATCTACATCCTCCCTTAAATAAAATTAACCACCAAAGGGGAAATCATCTGCCCAACCTATAAAATGAAAAAGTCATTAGTGTATGCCATAATTATTGCTTTGTTTTTAATTATGTATATTTATGAAAAACACTGAAGACTTAGGTTGAAAATGAATTGCTACCTTATTGTAATTTTTTCTCCATTGTATTTTAAAAAAATTATATGAATATGAATGGTGGAGACAAACTGCAATTAAACTGTATCAGAAAACACGTGTGATCATGAATACAACCTGTATTTTCAGCCTTCTCCAGCACTGAAGATTTAACTGTATAAATAAATTTCTTGATCCTACACTTTGTTACCATGCATTCCGGTATTTGAAGACTATTATCAAAGCCCTCTTCAGTCTTTGCTTCTCCAGGGTAAATAACTCTAGTGTTTTCAGCCTTTCCTCACAAGTCTTGTTTCCCAGTTTCCTGATAATTTTTGTTGCTCTTCATTGGACTCTTTCCAAACTATCCACATCCTTCTTGAAGTGTGAGACCCAAAACTAGACAGTACTCCAAGTGAGGCCCCACCAGTGCTGAACAGAGTGGAAGAATCACTTCCCTTGCTTTGCCAGTGACACTCCTGTTAATACAACCCAGTATACTGCTGGCTTCTTTCGCAATAAAAGCACACTATTGGCTCATTTGCCGCTTATGGGTCACTGTAACACCCAGGTCCTTCTCTGCGGTACTGCAGCCTAACTAGTCATTCCTCAGGCTGTACTTGTGCAGGTGGTTATTCTGTCCCAGTGCAGAACTTTGCATTTGTCTTTGAGGATGGAGATGAGTTTTTCTCTGTGGCCATAGGGGATAGAACAAGGAGCCATGATGTTAAGCTGCAGCAGGGGAAATTTAGGTTGGAGGCTGGCCAGGCATTGAAATAAGGTACCCAGAGAAGTTGTGGAATCCTTATCCTTGGAAACTTTCAGAGACAGGTTAGCCAGACACTTGACCGGGATTGATTAATCAGGGATGATCCTGCCTTGAGCATAGATGACTTTTGTTAGACTCTGACTCCATTCAGCACCCAACAACTAGGAAGATGACCATCCAATTGCTCATGGATCCTGTTACTCATTAGCCAGAGCAGGCAGGGAGCAAACACCAGTACACATTGCTCGCAACAGCTTTATTCAGAATGGAGACAGCTTTGGACAAAGGTCCCTCACAGACACACAGCCGGTGAACCAGGGGACCTGCATTGAACAATAGCTTTTTCCACATTTTATACACTTTGATTTATACTCATTACCATTTCTTCCACCCTCGCTCCTCCTATGTTCTGCCCATCTCTCCTCCTACCTCTAGCTCCACCTTTGTTTACTGTTTCCTTCATTAGTATGGAATTGCCTATGCATTTTATTCATTTACATACCTTTTTGCTATGAGCGCATGTCCAAGACCACAAACTCCCTTCTTTTGGTCACTGGGCGGACTTTGGAGGCTTCATTACCAATCACTGTTCACTCTTTTGCATTTGTTCATCTTGGTTACGTGCTATCTTCTACATTCCAATCTGTTTTTCTGTCCCAACTTTTACCATCTCCACATTCCTAAGGCTTCACCTCATTCACAGCATGCAGAATCACACAGACTCACTTGCTGCTTTCTCAGAAAATGGTTGACACAATTAAGATGGTTTCTTAGCATAAGCACTCATAAGCAAAATTTTATATGTATATCTCACAACAATACTATTATATGGTTAAAAAACTACTTGCCTAAGCATTTGCAAAGTTATTTTTAATATATATCATTCTACCTTGTGGTCAGCAGCTTTTGCTGGGCCACAGATTAAAGTCTTTTATTCAGCTGCAAATCCAGTGCTCCCCAAGATCCAAATATTGTCACCCTAACAACTTTGTGAGGTCCTTTCCAGCCCTAGTTTCCTATGATTGCAGCCATTAATTGCTCAAAGCCCTTAGTGTTTTCCCAGGGGAGTTCCTTATTTTGCATTTTGAATTTAAAGAAAAATAAGTGAAAAAGTAGTTATAAGGAAAAAGTAACATTAGGAACTTTGGAACAGATTGCTTCTCTCCTGCAAATCTTTGTAGTTACAAAAGTACTGTGGTGTCACAGCTTGGATACCTCTATTAAAGGGCACAGACATTCTTTTAATGAACCCTTTCACACCTTTCCAAGGGATTTCAATTACTTTCCATCATGCAGTGCTGTTAGCTATAGGCATCTGGCTGGGGTCAGATGCCTATAGCATCTGACCCCAGCACTCTTTCCTGCCTAGGGCAGGGGGTCAGACTCGATGATCTGTTGAGGTCCCTTCTTACCCTAGCATCTATGAATCTATGAATCTATGCAGGCACAAGCAGCACAACCTTGTTTTAGGATCTCATCCAACCCTCTTCTTGTCAAGTGTGTACTTTGTGAAAAACGGGCCAGGCTACTGTACTTCACCTGATAAGTACTTTGTACCTCTGCCAAATAAAAAACAGTTTTAACGAGACCAGAGACATTTCCTTTTTAGAAGCAGTTATTTTGAATGGCTATGTTAAACTGGATATATCTAGCCCCAGAAGCATGCATATATTTTTATAATAAAAAATAAATGTGTCTATTCCCACTACCACTGTCCTTAACAACTGTTGGGTTTCTATGCAAACTTTCCATGCCAAAGTTTGGAAAAGTTCACCTAAACAAACATTTCAGGAAGTTACGTTCTGAAACAGTTTTATATAAATAAATGCCATGGGTGGCTCTATATGCCCTGAAAAATTTTGGAGTATACTGTATGCCATACACAAATATTTCCCCAGACTGCTGTAGTGTTTCATCTTTATTTGCAGCTACAGTTAAGCTATTTTATAGATTTTTTAGCATGTTTATACTTGTATGAACCATGGGTTTGGGTATGAATATATTTTTGTATTTTTATAATTTGACTAGATTTAGCAATCAATTCACTGCCTACTTTAAGCACCAGGTAGGTTCCTCACCAGGCAGTGGCTATGCACACCTCAGAGGAACCCTGAGTTTCAGGAAGGAGGATGATCTCTAGATATGTACCTGCAATTGGTATGCATATTGATCAACCAGGAAAGTGGCAAAACTATGAATCTTTACTTGAAACGAGAGCCAACCTCAAATAATGGCTAGTTACATCCCAAGGGTAGATGTCTCAGTTTACCCAGACAATGATTAGAGTGGACTTCAAAAGGGCATCTCATGCTCAGGAGGTCTATCTCTCCCTATGGAATAAGGTAGTGTAAGAGTGATGTTGTAGCCATGATGGTCCAGAAATTATGTGTGAGGCAAACATTTCTTAGGGTGGTATCTTCTATTGGACCAACTATGTAGCTTGGACTGTAAGACATTCTTCCTCAGGTCTCTAGAACTGCACTTTTGTCACAGATCTAAGCACATATCCCAGAGCTGCTCACACTCAAAACTCCCCTCAAGCTCAACTTTACACACAAAGATCCTTCCTAGAGTGACAACAAATTCAATTGAAGAGTAGGTGGTTATAGAAACAGAGAACATCCCCTCCTCCCACTGTAGCTCTTTCCAGCCCATATTTGCTGATTTTGGTTTTTTTGCACAAATATAATTCATGAATTCCAGGGTGTTTCAACTTCCACTACTCTGCAGCTGTTCATTTCAAGTGTGCCGTAACTGTATATCCTCATTCTGATACATTATTTCTTGTGTGCAGGTGGCGGGTGGGGGAGGGGGGCAGTTTATGTGAATGATTTGCTATGTCATGGGAGGGGGAGATTTGACCAAGCTGTTTCCTTCAACGGTTCTTACATGACACTGGGCAAAGAGTAGCAGAGTGATAAGTTGCTCCAGGTGCATAGAGTCAGCATTTATCCTTACAGTGAATGTTAGTTGAATATTTGAATGGTTCATCCAACCCAAAACCTAGTTGAAAACATTGAATGCCTCCTTGCGAGTATTCAAGGTAGAACTGATTCTAGGGCTAAGTACAGACAGTCAAAAATCCTGAGGTTTAATCAATTCAATCTTCACAGGTTAGTCTAAACTGCATAGATTAACAGATAAGCAAGTTAACAGACATTCACTTTTGATTCCAAAAATGCAGCCAAATGCTTGCAGTGGCTCAGGCCAGAAGCTGATGGGTGCTAGAGTATGCTTCCCTGATTGACTGGAGCAGACAGTTTGGGCCAAAGCTAGCCCACCCCCCGCTACAAGGAGGGGTTTCTGGGGGAGATGCAAAACATCCTGGGATGCTGGGGGACTGTGAATTAACCTGAATCTGGAGGGGATCTGGGACAGAATTTCAAAAAACCTATTTAAAGTAAATCAGTTAAGTCTGATACTATATCCATCCAGGTTTATCTTAAACTGGTTTTGGCCATTTTGAAAGCAGTTTATGTGCACTGAACTTCTGTTGTGTTACAGATTTGAACTGGTTTCTGATCACTTATACCGTTTACATGTAACTTCTGTCCCTAGCCTAAGAGTCTACTGGTTCATCATTGTCATCTTAGCAAACTGACTCCTGATTTTAACATTATCTCAATCAAACAACATGGCTTATCTTCCCAGCTACCCACAGGAATTATAAATAAATACAAAGAATGAATTAGATACTCTACTAATTATTTTTCAATAGATAGTTGTCTTAAATTACTTTTTCTCTAAATACAGATTTTTAAAAATAGTGAGGTAACTAGTACAATGCTATCATTGCTGTGAAATCCAAAGTGGAAGCAAGATAACTGTAAGGTTTAATTACAAGGTAGCTAGACAAAGTGAGGCACTATACTCCCAAGCCATGATTCAGTTCACTTAGTTTATATAATAAAACTACACTTGTTTCCACAGGGATAATTCATGTGTGTTGCCCTATAGTAAAAACATGCTTTCTATAGTCAGCAAACATAGCCACAGAGAATCTCTTTCTCACTTGTACTCTCACTTCAAAGGCTTGTTCTATCATTAGCTTCATTGATGAGTCATTTTGTATAGTAGCCATTTTTAATAGTAGCCATAAAAAAAAAAATCAGTGCCGAAGTCCTGCTTTTCTATATTGTGTTTTCACATTGTCCAGTGTTATATAGGGGGCAAAAAGGATCTCTGTTGCTTTGTGAATTAAAACAAACCTTTGGAAGAATGAAGTAATAGCTGCAATAGCATGTTCTTTGTTGAGTTACTCTGAGAAGCAGGGTATGTGAGCCCATAAAAGTACCAAGTTAGCTTGGGTTTCTCTACACAGAACTACTTTGGGCTCTCTAGGCATATCAATGGTGGCATTTTATACATTTCTGAATTTGATATGCTGGAAATGTTCACTTAGAATCATAAAATCTAAAATTGCTGGCTAAGTATAGGAAGGAGTATGAGAAATTAGTAGATGCAGTCTCTTGGGAAGGTATTTGAAGTGCACTGTGTAATGCTGAAACGTATATTTACTGAAAGAGACAATATTAAAAGGCACAGTAGCAAACTATCTAGGTGTGGAAGACAGATATAATAGATATAGATGATATAGACCAATGGTTTTCAACTCTCTTCCATTCATGGACCCCTACAAAATTTTGAATGGAGGTATAGACCCCTTTGGAAATCTATTGTGTCTATAGCGAGCATAAGTAGATAATTACTAACAAGCTGTTGTGTAAAAAATAAAAATAATATCAACAAAAAACAACAACAACAACAATACAATTTTGTGAACTCACCATTTTGTTATCTGTTCTAATAAGATGGTTGAGCTTCCTTCTTGGCAGAAAGCATGTGAAAGTTTGGTAGAATAGGTGACATTTTCAGTCTTATATCTCCTTCAACATCCAATCTGTTTCGGTATTTCATTTTTATTGATGCTAAGGCTGAAACCCCATTTTCATATAAGTATGTGGTGGTGAATGGCATCAAGATTTTAATGGCCTCAACTGTCAGATCAGGGTACTTCTTTTTTATTTTAACCAGAATTGGGCAAGAGGTTCCTGCTTGAATTCAAGTTTCAGTCCTCCATTCCAGGATAAATCGAATAATTGTTCCTCTTCTTTAGCTGTTAGACGGGACCTAGAGTTGCAGTCTGCTACAAAGGGATTGCATATCCACACATTCTCAATGCCCATTTCAGAAAAGAACTGACAAAACTGAGAATTGAGTGCCAGCAAGTGTCCCTTGATTTAGCTTTTCATGTCATTGTCCAGTGTCAACTCATTTTCAGCCAAAAAGCTGTCAAGGGCTTCAAATGTGTCAAAGTTGCTTTCTTTACTCAAGAAACCCAAAGTTGAAGCTTCTTGATGAAAAACATCAGATACAGTCCCAAGCATACAGAGGCAACCATTCACTCAGGGATTTCCCCAGACTGCCACACCAAACCTTCACACATTCACATGTATTAGATGTGCTGTGAAGACGAAAAGTCAGGGCACAGACTGAGCTAGTAGATATCTCTATACCCAACCAGACTTTTGCTGGTGGCCTCCCATCAGTTTTATAGGACCTAATCTTTCACTAAAAATATGTGCAGTTCTCATTGTTCCAAAGAAAGCTTTTCATAAGTGCCTCAAGACACTTCCAATGTTCCCAATGGAAATTCCATCCAGACTGTTATGTGCTCTCTGTTTCTGTCTGCATCTCTGTCTTGGTCTCTGTCTTTTGCTCTCACATGCACCTACCTGTTCCAGTTTGTAGACTGGTATCACCAGGGGAGTAGAAGGGCCAGGGGCTGTAGTGTCACCAGGTCCCTTGTGAAACAGTGGCAGCAGTAGGGTAAGACAGGGCTGCCCAGCTGTGATCTGCCTTCTGGTGCTGGCATTTGGGTGACCTCTGGCCATGGGGGGCGCAGCAGTACTGGTGACACTCCCCTTTGGGCAGGAATACTATCTTTACACCCACCTTGTATGGACCCCCTAGATGTGCTACACAGACTCCCAGGGGTTCATGGATTGAAAATCACTGACATAGACTATACTGGGTGTATCAGGACTATTTTAGTTGACCTAAAAAAAACCCAAGACAGGACTTATACAAAAGATGGCAAGAAGAACTTACTGATAAAGACAAATATTAAGGAACAGCACTCATATATAGGGACAAAAATCAGAAAGACAAAGGTACAAAATTAATTTTAACTAGCAAGTGACATAGAAGGCAATAAGAAAAGGTCCTAAATACTTTAAAAAAGCAGACAAAGGAGAACATATATTCCCTATTTAATGGTGAAGGTAAGAACATAATTGAGGAAACATGGATACTGAAACAATATATTTGGATAAATCCAAGCTGGCAAATTGATGAAGATCAACCTAGTGTACTTATTAACAGAACAAACTCCCAGCCACTAGTGTTTATTTTCAAGAACTCATGGAGGATTTGGGAGATCTCACAGCACTAGCAAATTGCAACCTGGTTCCAATCTTGGAAAAAGAAAGGAGAAAGGAGAACCCAGGAAAATATAGCCCCATCAGTCTAAGCCTGATATCTAAAAAGATACTATAACAAATTAAAGATGAGATAGTGATAAGAAGAGAGACTGTGGCAAGGAACTGCCAACAATGATTTGTCAAGAACAAATTAATCAGACTAATCTAATTTCTTTTTCTGTCAGGGTAACTGACATAGTGGACTGTAAGAGTAAAGCAGCAGATGTGATATATTGCAAATTTTGTAAGATTTTTGACAATGCTGCAAGACATTCTTATTAGGAAACTAAAGAAATATGGTCTAGATGAAATTAAAAAGAAAAGTAGGTGTGAAGATGTTCAGAAGTTTGTGCTTAAAATATTGTTGTCAATATTTCACTTGCAGACTACTAGGACATTTGAAGGGGGAACCTCTAGATCGCTATTCTAGATGCAGGTCAACTCAGTATTTACATTAATAACTTAGATGTTAGAAAAGAGAGTATGCTTAACATTTGCAGGACAGATTGTTAGCACTATGGAGGACAGGATTACAATTCAAAGTGATCCCAATAAATTGGAGAAGTGGTATGAAATCAACTAAGTGCAACTTTGGTAAAGACAAGTACTAAGTGTTATACTTAGGCTAAAGACAGAAGCTACACATAAACTGGTATAAGTGATCGGAAACTGGTTCAAATCTGTAACACAATAGAAGTTCAGTGCACATAAAGTGCTTTCAAAAAGTCTGAAACTGGTTTATGATAAATCTGAATGAATGTAGTATCAGACTTAACTGATTCAAGTTAAATCACTTTATTGAACTTCTGTCCCAGATCCCCTCCATATTCAAGTTAATTTACAATCCCCCAGAATCCCAGGATACTTTGCACCTGCCCACAAACTTCCCGCTCCCTCCCCCTCCCCCCCCGCCCTTTACAGGGTTGGCAGGCTAGACTTGGCTCAAGCTGTCTGCTCCAGATGAGTAGGGAGGCATGCTCTAGCACCACCTTGTTTCTGGACTGGGCCAATGAAGTCATATGGCTGCATTTCTGGAATCAAACGTGCTTACTGGTTCAGTCTATGAAGCTTAGACTAACCTGTGAAGATTGATCAATTCAGCCTCAGGCTTTTTGAATGTTTGTACTTAGCCTTGGGGTGTACTCACACATTACAATTAGCACATGTTAACTCTAATGATTGTTTGGTTGTGTTAAAGTTAGCATGTGCTGTGAATAGTTGCACATTGAAATTTAATACCCTCTCTAACATGCACTGTTTTGACCTAATACTAGAGGGCTGGCAAGTGGGTGTGGCTAGGAGCTGCCAAGTCTGTTCCATGCCTGCTCCACTAGCTAGCCCTTTAGTCACAGTATAATCCAAGGGACAAGTGGGGAAGGTGGTCAGGACCCCTTCTGTTCCCCCCCCCGGTGTCCCCTCCCTACCTGGATTACCCCCTTCCCCAACCCTGTTTCCTCTATGCCCCCTCCATCCACCTCTGCTTCCAACCCCCCTTCTCATGTGCCCCTCCTCTTCCTTCCCTCCATTCCTGTCCTCCTTTCTTTTCTCTCCACTTACCCCTTCCCACTAACCTGCTGCCCAGCTGTCTCCAACTTTCATTCCAGGGCCATAGAGTTCTTGATGATAGCTAGCCCATGCTGGAAGAGGTGCTTCCTGGGATGCTGGAGGACTCCAAATTAGTGATTTTATCTTAGTGGAGCAAAATGTAGCATTGTTCAAAGATAATCCTTGCCTGAAGTATTGGCATGAATTTAAGATGCCTAGAGAGTACTAAGCACTTATTAATGAACTTGCCTATACACAAATGCTAGGAGCTTGGGGAATAAACAGGAGGAACTTGTCCTCCTGCTTAACACAAATAATTTTGACATCATAGGGATAACAGAGACCTGGTGGGACTCCACCCATGACTGGGCCACAGGTATAGATGGCTATATCCTGTACAGGAGAGATTGAGTGGACAAAAGGGGCGAGGGTGTAGCTCTTTCTGTCAAGGAAAGCTACGTATCCCTGCAAGCTGATATTAGAGCTCAGGGTGGATGACTGGAGACCCTTAGGGTAAAATCTGTGAGGGACACGGCACAGGGGACACAATGGTGGGAGTCTATTACAGGCCTCCCACCCAAAGTCAAGAGCTTGACCAGGAGTTCGCCAGGGAATTGGCTGAGGCTGCATGCTCTCAGTCCATGGTTGTCATGGGAGACTTCAACTACCCAGACATCTAGTGGGAAGACAGCTCAGCCAAATCTGAGCAGTCGCAAAGCTTCCTCTCCTGTGTGGATGACCTGTATCTGATGCAAGAACTCTATGGGCTGATGAGAAGTAAAGAGCTGCTCAACCTGGTACTGGCAACTGAGGAAGACCTAATCAGTGACCTAATGATTTAAGGGAAGATGAGTGACAGTGACCATGAGCTGATCACGTTCACCATCTGCCATAAAGCTGGCAAGTCAGTCAGCAACACAGAAGTCCTCAACTTCAGGAAAGCTGACTTTGATAAGCTCAGGAGGCTTGTCGGTGAGGCCCTAAGGGACCACAACTGCAAGGAGAGGGGAGTTCAGGAAGAGTGGATGCTCCTCAAGGGAGTGATCCTATGCACAAGCAAAGTCTATTTTGTCTTGGAGGAAAGGCAGCAAAAGGGCACAGCAGCCCCCTTGGCTCAGCAAGGAACTAACGGACCTCCTGCATCTAAAAAGAAAGACCTACAAAGGATGGAGGACTGGATCCACCTCCAAGGAGGAATATTCTGCACTGGTCTAGACCTGCAGGGAGTGAACCAGAAAAGCCAAGGCTGTGAGTGAACCCCAACTAGCTTTGAGTATCAAGGACAATAAAAAGTCCTTTTTTATATTTGTGGGGAGCTGGAGGAAAAGCAAGGGCAACATTGGACCCCTGCTAAACCAGATGGGACAGTTGACAACCGATGCCCAGGAAAAAGCCAACTTGCTAAATGGGTACTTTGCATCTGTTTTTCACCCAACGGTGACGCCTGGGTGAGGGTGATTCCTACCCTCCAAGGCTCTGTCCTTGGACCCATATTGTTCAACATCTTCATTAACGATGTAGACATTAGTATAAGAAGCAGACTGGCCAAGTTCACTGATGATACCAAACTCTGGGATAAAGCATCCACACCTGAGGACTGGAGGGTGATCCAGGCTGACCTTGACAGGCTCAGGAAATGGGCGGATGAGAACCTGATGGTGTTTAACACCAAAAAATGCAAGGTTGTCCACCTTGGGAGGAAAAACCTGAAGCATGCTTATAGGCTTAGCAGTGCTGCGCTGGCTAGCACTACGGATGAAAGGGACTTGGGGGGGCCATGATTGACCACAAGATGAACATGAGCCTTCAATGTGATGCTGCAGCTAGTAAAGCAAGCAAAATGCTGGCTTGCATCCATAGATGCTTTGAGCAAATCCCGGGACACCATTCTCCCATTGTACTCGGCCTTGGTGAGGCTGCAGCTGGAGTACTGTGTCCAGTTTTGGGCTCCACAATTCAAAAAGGATGTGGAGAAGCTTGAGAGAGTCTGGAGAAAAGCCACGTGCATGATCAGAGGTCAGGAAAACAGACCTTATGGCAAGAGACTGAGAGCTTTGGGACTCTTCAGCCTGGAAAAGTGTAGGCTCGGGGTGATCTGATGACCACCTATAAGTTTATAAGGGGTGTTCACCAGTATCTGGGGGAACATTTGTTCACCTAAGTGCCCCAAGGGATGACAAGGTCGAACAGTTATAAACTCCTCTAAGACTGTTTCAGGCTGGACATAAGGAAGAACTTCTTTACTGTCCGAGCCCCCAAGTTCTGGAATAGCCTGCCATTGGAGGTGGGTCAAGCACCTACTTTGAACACCTTCAAGAGAAATGTGGATGTTTATCTTGCTGGGATCCTATGACACCAGCTGACTTCCTGCCCCTGGGGCAGGGGGCTGGGCTCAATGATCTTTCGAGGTCCCTTCCAGCCCTAACGTCTATGAAATCTATGAAACTTTAACGTGCTGATACTCACAATTTTAAGTGGCCTTAGCATGGTCTAATTGTAGTGTGTAACCTCCCCCTTAGGAAGGAAAAAACAAATATATGAATATACAAATGGGAAATTGCTGTCTAGGCAATAGTATCACAGAAAAGGTTTTGGGAGTTATATGGAAGCAAAAATTAACAAAATGAATGCATAATTAGTGCATAAAAGTCTAATTCGGGGATGTATTAAAAGGAGTGTTGCATGTCAGATACTGGAGGCAATTATTCCAATCTACTGGTGAGGCTTCATCTGGAATCCTGTATAGTGTTTTTGTCCTGGTCCTTAGATGCAGACAAGTTGAGGAGCCTAGGAGAGCAACAAGAAAAATAAGTGTTAGAAACCTTGATCTATGAAGATTGGGTTTAATTTTGAAAAGAGAATATGAATGTGGAGTACAATAGCAGTCTTCCACATACTTGGTAACTTAGCAAGTCATGTGATAAATATCATAATATCCACCAAGGATATGGTAGAGACTGGGCAGTAATTGGCTGCATTTTCACTAAGGGAAATTTAGACTGTGAAGATTGTTCTTCCCTTATCCCTGATTATAGAAATTGTTAAACACTGGAAAATATGGAGGGTGTGGAAACCTTCTTAATCATAGAATCATAGGATGTCTCTACACATGCATTTAAGTGTGACTAATTTAATAAACGTAGGCTAATGCACATTAAGTGATTTTTGGCTGGTGTTTACACATGCAGGGACTTGGCACTAAAGTTAGTGCCAAGTTTCTGCAGCCCTCCCATGTGCCCCTAGTGGCTGGGCAGACCCAGCACTAATATTAGTGCCGGGTTGCATCTACACGTAGGTTAATGCACTTTAGCTAATTGTGCCTAAATTTGATACCTGCATTTTAGTATCAAATTTAGGTGCAATTAGCCTATTTTTGCCATTTTTAACGTGCATTAAGGGTGCACAGGTGTAGATGTGCACATATAATGCACATTAAATTATTCTAATGTGCATCAATGTGTCTTTTGTAGGCGCACCCATAGAATCAGAAAATGAGGGTTGGTAGGGATCTTGGGAGGTCATCTAGTCCAACCCCCTGCTCAAAGCAGGACCATCCCCAGCTAGATCATTCCAGCCAGGGCTTTGTCAAGTAAGGTCTTAAAAACCTCCAAAGATGGAAATTCTACCACCTCTCTACGTAACCTGTTTCAGTGCTTCACCCACCTCCTAGTGAGAAAGTTTTTCCTAATATCAAACCTAAACTTCCCTTGTTGCAACTCGAGACGATTGTTCCTTCTTCTGTTCTATCTCTCACCACTAAGAATAGTCTAACTTCATCCTAAGGGAGTTTTCAGTAAAAAAAAAATATTCAAACTGTTGTCAGGGATAGTCTAGGTCCACTGGATTCCATCTTAGAGCAGAGGCTGGGCCAGGTGACTTCTTAAGAGCCTTTTCAGATCTGCAATTCTATCACTTTTGTTCTCATTGCACCAAGACCAGTCATTTATTGTAAAGTTATTATATGAATACAAATAGCAAAATAAACATTAAATAATTTTTAAATACCACGATGCAGATTGAAGAAAAAGGAAAATATCTGTCACCAGGGACCACTTGATAAGAGCCAAAACCATTTGTCTGGCAGTTAATAAAAATTGGGAATAAAAATTTGCAAGCAAATTCTAGGTTAACCACTTTCTGTGCTGTCACAGACTTTATTCCATTGTTGCTAGAATAATTAGTCATTTCCCAGATGTGGTAAGTATGTAGTGAAATGAGTTTGGGTTCAATAATACTTTAGTACTAGTCATTATGTTGTAACTACCTAGAAATCTCCTTCAATGGTCTCAACTGCTAGCTACCATTTCATTTTAGTTTCTCACACATAACTGTGTGTTCTACATTGTGATCTTGATTAACTCTCAGCAGACCACTGCCTGGGATTAATCAGTAACAAAGCTTTGCCTGAAAAATGATAAATAAGGTTAATTTGTGAGGCACAATATTGAGCATTGAGATCTAAGGCCTAACAGTTTTATCCTGCTGGAACAGCACAGATTTTTGAGGGTTTACTCTATATTTATACTGGTGAGAGAGAAAATGCAGATTCTTGTAATTAAACCAAACAGAAGCTTCAAGGGCCTCTTCTGCTATTGGTGTTTTACACGGTGTCACTCAAAGAAAAAGAATGCAGGTATAATCCAATCCAGATAGAGGTCAATAGAAAGCTTTTTAATGACTTTATTTAGGTGCTTGAAATTATGCCTATGCTTAAGCACTAGCTGCTAATATTAGAATTTACAGATTTCTCATGTTCCATATTTATTTCTTATTAAAAATTTCTATATGCAACTTGTTCAATTTTCAGGTAAGGCTTGTCATCCCTTTGATGAACTTGGGGTCCTAGGATGCACCTCTGCATATTTAGCATTGTGCACCATTGCCAGAATAGAAGATCATGAACTTTGAATTAACTGGCACCTGCAGGGTCAGTGCAGAACACTCCTTGTGTGAATCAGTCTCCAAGATATCTTTGCATAAGACTACTGGATTGGCCTACTGTTTGGTGTATGGAAGCATTATGAACATCTTGCTTCTCCAAATTTTAAATTAGTTCTGCAGTAGGGCTAGTAAGTAGTTCTATCACTACAAACAGTGTGATATTTTAAAATATGTGTTCAGGTGTTTTCACTAATAAAGTCCTAGCATGTGAGTAGGTACACAATTTGCAGAGTGCCCATAGAAAACCGATTTAAAATGCCTGCCTTCAAATAAGGTGGAAGGCCAATCATTTCTGCATATTCATTATGGTTATGTAGAGAATTAATATAATTAATACAATAAGCCTCTGCATATAGTGAAGTATCTTCATGCTTCACTGAACTATCCCAGTATATGTACGAGACTTCTAAAAAACAAATATAAAGTGTAACATGGTTAAAAAATGGACTTCTTTAGTGTATGTAATTCTCTATCCTAAATGTACATAAATCTTTATGCTAGATATTTAAGTGAGGTTGAGAGAGGGGATCAACTGGCAAGATGAGAATGCACCTCACTATTCAGCCTCTTTTGTTATATTCCTTTTTAAATGTCTTCCATTAAATCTTTTATTTTCCATTTATCAGTGAGCAGCAGTAGGGCCAAACAAACACATGGCTCTTTTCACACTAGTGAGCCTACTGGAATCAATGATCTAACCAAATCCTAAACGGAAATTTGTTTATAACCATCTCACATTGTGTATATTTCCATATCCTTTCATATTTACACAAAACACAAGTTACTGAAGAGCTGTATCTGAGAATTTCACAGTCTCCCTTTCTTTTCACACCTCCCCCGTTGGGGGGGGCGGGGGGAACAGACAACTTTATTTACAATATTATTATCCACATTTTTAGAGAGGGGGAACTAAGGTACAATTTAAATGCCAGATTCTATGCTACCTATTATACACAGAAGTGGAATTAAATGCCTAAGTGTAATTTTATTCCACTATCTGGTGTTTATTTAATTAAACAAAAAGTATAAAACATCTTATTTCTGTTGTTCACTGAACTCAGTCAATAAAAACATTTCAATTCAATTTTCTATATGCAGCTGTTAAAGTAAATGAATTTTCATTAGAGCAGAAAAACTGGAAGTCACATGAGAAAACACAGTTGCACCTCTGATATTGCACCTATAATTTGGACATGAGCATTTTTTCCACACACATTTTTGGCATGAGAAGATATTACCTCATGCCAGCTCACATACTAAACTCAGACTGTGGAATAAGCTCCCTCCAGAGGTGGTGCAATCGCCTACCCTGGAAATCCAAGAAGAAGGGCAAAAGCAACAGGAAGGGAAAAAGCAACAGCAATGGTGCATGGTATAAGAGCAGGGGCCAGAGGTTTGCTGCTGTGGAAGGAGGGTGGGGGTAAGACACCCCCCCTATTTTTGGTAGGGAAAAAATAAGTATTTAAAGGGCAGCTTGACACACGTCAGTGGTCAAAAAAGCAGGTGACCTCACTGCCCTCACCCCCCAATTGAAGTGAACCTCCAGCTGCTGCTTCTGCACTGTGCACAGACACTGCCCATGGTACAGCCCTGGCCAGTTGTACTTCCGATATTGCAGTTATAATTTGGTCAGAGAGTACATGAGCATTTTTTGTGCACACATTTTTGGCATGAGAAGATATTACCTCATGCCAGCTCACACACTAAAATGTTAGTATTTTATTTTAAAAATGAAAGAGGAAAAAATACAAATTTGGGTAACATTGAGGTAACCTGAACAGCAGTAAGTTTGGTGTTAAATTGTGAAACTTTGTGCCTGATTAATATTTTTGGATAGCTAAGTTAGGAATTGACTTCTTAATTTTATATAATTTTGTATTTGCAGAGGTAGGCTAAGAACATTTTATTGTTCCTCCTGTGGGACAGAATTCTTGCAGGAAGTCCTATTATAAATGGTGTCAAACTTTTTTTCCAGAGGTGATGAAAATAGTTAATAGAGAGGTTTATATAGAACACTACATACTTTTTTTAAATGTACAAGTATGAGGTAGGGGTGTAGGTTGTAGCTGTGTTGGTCTAAGGACATAGGCAGACAAGGGTCTTTGGGTGAATCTGATATCTTTTATTGGACCAACCCAAATAGTTGTAGAACAATTTTTAAGAAAGCTTTCGGGTTCAAAAACCCTTCGTCAGGCTAAGGAAGTTTCAGCAGTTGGTGTGTGCTCTTCCTGGATGGAATGAGAAGTAAAGAAGCCAGAGGCTGGGCTGGTATGCATACAAGGCAGGTAGTCAGTGAAAATGTTGATTGAGGAGTCCATGGGTGAGAGACAGGCTGGGTGGTGGGAGGAGAAGGGGGATGAATAGTGGAGAAGTACCTGGGAAGTCAGCTGTCAGACAGGTTATGTGTCATAAATCGAATGTCTATATTCAGTCCATGATTTTTAGTATCCAGGAGGTTGATGAAGTGGAGTTCATAGGCTCGTCTCTGGGAAGTGTTTTGTAAATTCCCTTTGAGGATCAGGACTGAGAGATTGGAGAGAGAGTGGCCCTCCTGTGAGAAACGTGCCCCCACAGGTAATTGGGTGTTTCTGTCTTTGCTAGATTTCCGGTGTGCGTTCATTCTGGTGCGCAGTTGTTGTTTGGTCTCTCCTACGTATTTTCCATCAGGGATTTGGTGCATTGGATGAGCTATATTACATTTCTGGAGGTGCAGCTGTAAGATCCATGAATGCTGATGGCTCTGTTGTGGGGTGTAGTAATAGTGGGGGTGGTGGAGATATGTTGGCAGGTTTTGCATTTCTTGTCATGGCACGGTCTGGATCCTTTTGGTGTGTTCTGTGCTTGAGGAAGTTTGCTTCTGGTGATGAGGTTAGCGAGGTTCGGTGCTTGTTTGAAAGCTAGGATGAGTGGCTCTGGGAAGATCTCTTTAAGAATAGGGTCTCTTTCTAGTATGGGTTGCAATTGTTTGAGGATTTTCCATACGGGTTCGAGGGATGGGTGATAGGTCATAACCAGCGGTGTGCGATTTGTGGGGGGGTTTTCTTCTGTACTGCAGCAGTTCTTCACGTGGTATCCAGGTGGCTCTTTCAAACGTGTGATCTACCTCTCTGGAGGAGTGTCCTTGCTGGGTGAAAGCCTTTTTAAGATTGGTGAGGTGGCAATCCCGGGTGTTCTCTTCAGTACAAATGCGGTGGTATCTGAGGGCTTGGCTGTATATCACAGCTTTTTTGGTGTGTTTCGGGTGATTGCTGGTTCTGTGCAGATATGTATGTTGGTCTGTGGGTTTCTTGTATACTGTGGTTTGTATTTTATCATTGTGTATGAGGTATGAATCCTTGTTTCTGTGAATGGCAAATGATGGAGAAGAGCTAAGTTAACTGTGGGCCTATTCTGTAATTGTTCATTAATATTATCTCTTAGATCTTTCTGCAAAACATCTGGTACATGAGGGCCTTCCCCCTTCCAGTCCTATAGTCAGGTCCACCAATTTGCACTTCTTTCTGTTCACGGCAGTGAAGAGAAGCATTTACGCTGAGCACAGTAGTCAGTTTCATACTGTGAAGTTAACAATAATATGAACAGTTGTTCATGCTTTGAAATTACAACCCTTAGGGACACATAATATAAACTCTCAGATGTTTTCTGAGCACCAATTAGGAGACATTATTGCAGTAATTTTATTTTAAAGCTTAGACATCATGCAGCTAGTACAAATGTCTAAATTACTGGGATTTTCTTTCAGTATAGGTCTCCCCACAGGGTATAATATAAAGCATTAATCAACATCATAAATGACGAACAGTGTATTTTACCTCTGTACATAGGTGGTAGACAAAAAGTAACAAAGTGTGCCATGGGCCAGGGAACACAGGAAGGATGGGAGGAAAGAAAGTCTGTAAATTTAGGTTAAATGTCACAGCTGTGATTAATGTGGGGTCAATGTCAGAGTAGCAAGGCTGCATTGTGCTGAATCTAAAAGATCTCTACTAGGCTGATCTTCCTTAAAGAGTGACACAATGTGTTTAATTGTTTTACTTGCATATTTGACAATAGCCTCAATGGGCATGTCCAGACAAGCTGGGGTGTGCTTCTCCAGTTGGGGCCAGGAGGACATGCTTTGACAGTTCAAAGCAGGCCACCACACCGAGAGCATGTTCTGGGCAATAGCTGCCCAGATGGCTGGGCAGTGGCACACATGGCAGTAGTGGCAGACAAGGACCAACCCTGCAGCCACAGCCCACTGGTAGCTGGCCCGGAGGGGCAGATGCCTCATCCAGGTCTGGCAGGTGCACAGCAGGGCACAGGCAGGCAGCAGCCCCCACTGCCAGACTGCTGCATTGTGTAAAGGGTGCAGGGAACTCTCAAGGCTGCTTCAGCAGTCCAGCTGGCACAAGGGGTAGTGTCCTCAGGTACCAATTCAAAGCTCCTGAGAGTGCGTAGCCCTGAGCTGCTTGCCAGGGCAGCTTTTTGTACTGATAGGGCCAGGACAGGGCAGCTTTTTATACTGCTGGGGACAGGTGTTGGCCCCAGGCTCTAGCTCCCCCTGGCTGCAGATCCGGGAGGATGCAGGCAGGGTTATTTTGCCCCAAGTGGTACAATTTGCTCCACAACAAAGTGCATGTCCAAGCACATGTGCAGAGGCAAAAAACCCTGGCTCACATTTGCACCGCTTCTATTTGAGCTGCTGCAAGCGCACATCCTTGCATGTGTGGAAGCACCCAATGGGTGTGTCTAGATAAGCATGGATGTGTGATATGTAGTGCCGCAAACATGCCTGCTGTGCCACATACCACACACTGAGGTGTTCTCTGCACTGCATGTGCATGCACTGCTCTAGTATTTTTTCCCCATAGGCTTTTTTGACCCTGGGATATTCAGGGGTCAAACAAATCCATGGAAAAAACCCCCAAACGGAATAGCACGCACATGCACAGCGTGTGCTGCAGAAAAGTGGAGCTGGGTCACCCAGAGATGTGCTGTGGCTGCCAGCCAGGCTCTGCCCAGCAAGTTCACCACAGCTGCAGCCCTGGGAGGCTAGGGACTAAGTAGTGCTGGGGTGGCCTCTTCAGTCATTTTTGGACCTCTTTGTTCCCACAGTGCCAGGCTTGCGGACAGAGAACTTCCCCATTCCCTCAGCCCTGCTACTGGCTGCACAGCACATGTCCCAGTCAGCTCCCACTTCCTGTCCATGCCTGGGGGGAGCTGGGAGCTGAGCAGTGCCACAGCTTGGGACAGAGCTCCCCTGTCCCTTCAGCAAGCCAAACAAGAGGAGAGCTCAGGGTGCTGCTGCCACTTGGCCATGGGACATTGCCCCAAGCCAGTGTTGCCAAGCCAGGCTATGATCCTGAGCTACATGTGGTTGGGAGCTGTTCCCCGGTTCAGGACAGCTCCCCCCTGCTCCCTGGAGCCCAGGCCTAACCCCCCCAAGCCCTCTGCTAGCCCATAGCTGACCCTGGGGAAACCTGGAGCTCCCCCTGGCTGGTGCAGGGGGCCACAGCAGGGCAGAGGACCAGGAGCACCTTTGGACTGAACTGCTCCCACTGGGAACAAATTTGATCCCAACATGGGCACACCTGTAGATGCATTCCTGGGCACAATTTACTGTGCCTTATTTTAACACGCAGTAACCTTAAGGAGCATTCATTGCACATGTAAACGTGCACATGTAGTGATGAAGAATGCTCAGCTTAATCCCCAGTGCTATCTCTTCTAGAAATACAGGAAAATATTTTCACTCACCAGAGGACTATGTCTTATCTTCTTTCTTCACCTTATTGGTTCCATGGTTAAATTTATCCAAAGAAACTGGGAGAAGTAGTAGGTTTTCAAAATGTCACCAGAATGAATATTTCATTTTTTACATCTAACAAGAAGAGGATAGAAAACTAAACCCAACAATTAATGCCCCCTCCCCTGGCAGAGGCGTGGGGACGTGGAAGAGGAGGATCACAATATAATAAGATCAACGTATATTTCTCAAACACATTAGTAGTAAAAAATGTATTCCCAAGATTCTGCCATGTTGCTGACCCCAAACTTATTGTAGTCAGTGCAAGTTAATTGACTTCACTGGTCTTTTGTTCTTTTAGTTTACAATTGCTTGGTTTTCGCCAACAATACAAATTAGGAGTCTTTTTTTTGAGCCACTAGCACTTCTCTATTATCTGTTCATAAAACATAAAATATTTTCAATTAAATGGAGTAAATAATGAGAGAGAAAGACTGCAGTTTTAAATCTTCCTAAGTTTTAAAAGTGAAATTTAAAGAACAGCTAGCAAAAATATTTCATTATACATTCAAGAGTGAATGGGCTAAATTCATTCAAAGTGTCCTCACACTCGAGTCAAGGGTCTGACATTTGACCAGATGGCAAATGCAATGCAGGCACACAGCATCCTTTCAAGCCTACCTTTCCTTCTCAAGAGTAAAATTGATTTTGTCATGCTACTTAAGCCAAAGACTTTTATGGTTCAAAGAGCAGCAATTATCATGTCAAATGATACATGACAACATTATAAATTGATGTTTTCAGGGACCATGGCTATGATTATCAGATTATTTGCAATGACAAGTCACACTCAGAGCATGTCAAAAAGGAAAAATTACATGGTCTTATTTATGAAGATGAGAAGAATTATACACATTGGAGGTGGAAGAATAGCTGTGTAGTCCCAAGAGGTAGCCGTTAATATTCTCTGTTAGGTATCGTTTCATTCCTCAATGGTGCTATGGAGTATTACAAGGCAGTGTTCATTTCAAGAAAACTTGCCTCGGTATGGAGGCAGATAGATGAGAGAAGAAACAAAAGGAAGGAGCTGTGACCTGGCATCGCTTGGATCTACTCCTTCCCCTTGGAACTATTTGTCATGCCTGCAAACAAATATGCTAATCTTTGATTGGCCTCTTCAGACATTTTTGGACGCACCTGTGACTTCTTTTTCATATTGAGGGACTGCTTACACCTATAATAATTTCAGTAGCACTTCAGGAAACACTAGCATATATTAGCACTAAGTAGAATGGAATCTGACACTTGTTAGGTTCGTAAGTGGATTTAGACACCTAAATCAGATTATATTCCACCTTTTTTCAAAGACCATAGTTCTATTGCCTCTTTAATAACTCTCTTTAGTGTTCCCAATCCATATTTTTTAGTGTTAGAGATCTGTTGCATTTTATACTTCCTTTCCGCTGTAAGTAATTATTTAGAGTACTAAGGAAATTATAGCTGGAAGGTTCTTTCCTAAAACACTACTATTACAGCCAATAAAATGGGAGGCAACAGATGAGTCTGCAATGTAACATACGATGGTACACCCCTCTGGAAGTTCTTTCAATGACTTGATTATAATTAATTAAGCACAAAAGCAGCTGGCCATAATGCACTCTATACCATGTGTGATGTTGGCTCATTATAGTAAAAAATAGCAAAAGTTTGTGGATGTGATAGTTCTTGCCAATATCTTATTCCCCAGCAGCCCTGTTGTGTTTCACTTCTCTCTCTGCAGCTGACTCCAGTGCATGGAAACTTTCTGCTCAAGAATCAAGTCCTTTTGGACTAGTGTAATTCTCCGGTCACTCACATGTTCCTCAACCTTCTTCTTCTGTTTATACTTCTCCCTTTTTATAGATGACTTTCCTTGCCATTTCAAGCCAGCTCCCTCCTTCAAGCTCAGTTGCCTCTTAGAATCATAGAAGCACAAAAATTAAGGGCTGGAAGGGACCTTGAAAGATCATCAGGTCCAACCCTCCTGCTGTGGACAGGAATACTGCTGAGATCAAATGATCCCAGAAAGGTGTCTGTCCAGTGTCCTCTTGAAGACTTCCAAGACTGGGGACTGCATCACCTCCTTGGGAAGTCTATTCCAGATTCTGGTCACCTTTACCATAAAGAAGGTCTTCCTTACATCCAACCTGAAACTGTCCTCTAACAGTTTATGGCCATTGCTCCTTGTCCTCCCCTGGGGTGCCCTAGTGAACAGTTTTTCTCTCAGCTCCCGATATTCACCCCTTACATACTTATAGATGGCCACCAAGTCCCCCTTCAGTCTTCTCTTCTTAGGCTGAACAGTCCCAGATCCCTTAATCTTTCCCATAAGGTTTGTCCTCCAGACCCTTAATCATTCTTGTGGCCCTTCTCTGGATTCTCCACATCTTTTTTGAAGTGCAGTGCCCAGAACTGGACACAGTACTCCAGCTCTGGGGTCTCACCAACACCGAGTAGAGAGGAAGTATCATTTCCTTAGCCCTGCTCACAACACATTGACTAATGCTATTAGCTCAGTTGACTACAGCATCGCACTGGCAACTCATGGTTCATCCTGTAGTCAACCATAACCCTGAGGTCCCTTTCAGACATCATGCTGGCTAGGACATCTTCTAATATTCATGTCACTGGTTACTTCTCCCCAGATGAAGCACTCTGCATTTATCTTTATTGAACTGCATCCAGTTCTGCTCTGCCCACCTTTCCAGCTTATCCAGGTCCACTTGGATCCGCATCCTATCCCCTATTGTGACTGCTTTTCCTCATAACTTAGTATTGTCTGAAAACTTGGCCAGCATGCTTTCCACATCCTCATCTAAATCATTGATAAAGATGTTGAACAGAGTGGGACCAAGAGCTGAACTGTGCAGGACATAACTAGCCACCTTCCACCAAGATAACAATCCACTAACACCCTCTGAGTTCAGTCTCTTAGCCAGTTCCCAACACAACTGACCATGGACTCTGTCAGCCCACAATCCCCCAGTTTTTTTATAAGAGCGTCATGGGAGACCATATTGAAGGCCTTTTTAAAATCCAAGTATATGACATCAACTGTGTCTCCCACATCCAAGTGGTTTGTTACTTTGTCATAGAAGGAGATGAGGTTGGTCAGACATGACCTGCCCACAATGAAACCATGTTGGCTATCCTTCAGCATCATGCCTTCTGCCAGCCTCTCACAAATGGTCTTCTTTATATTTTTTCCCAAAATTGTACCCCCTCTCAGTTTATTCCACCTTTCTTTCCAACTCCTTTTTTCAATCCATCATTCTATTCCTTCCCTGACTCCCCTTTTTGCTTTCCTCCATCAATAGTGAAGTTTAATTTCTCTGCTTCCACAGCCCCAAATACACTAACTCACACCCCCCCAATTCTTCATCATCAGTGTCACAGCTCTCACAGCATGCCTGCACAGCTAGCCTATCTCTTCTCTGTATATGAAATGCATCTTGTTTTCCATATTAATCCCCTCTCTGCTGACTGTATCTTCACCAGTCTTCTCCTAGGCTTGCGGAGCATGCCAGCATAATTGACACTTGGTGGCATTTGGACCAGTGTGATTTAAGATCACTTTCAACAGTGAGAACCCAGTACCAGGAGGGCATAGCATAACATTGCATTCTTGGGGTTTGCTCAACTTATTAATGTCTTTGCAGGCTTTCACTCTGAATGAAGGAACACTCTGTTTTTGGAAAGAGAGAAGTCTGATGCTAATACAGTTCATAATTTTTTAAATAAACAGACAGATAAACTCAATGGGAAAGAAATTAAAAGAGATCAGACTGTAATTAAAGTAAGTCTACATTGTTCAAAAAGACTACTTTTTAATGAATATAGAAAGGCAAAGGCAGTTCTTACTGAAGTATTCAAAACCACTTCTCAATTATAGCTCTTTCCTTGTGCCAAAATTAATTTTTCATGCCAGAGCATATTATATTATATACCTAAGGAGTTTGAAATAACATTTTTTCTCTCTTTAAAAAGTATTTCTTTTCTTTTAGTGTTCTAATTCTCAAAAAGACTGAACCATTTTTGCTCAAACTTAGAAAAATAAAGTCATGTTGGGGCCAAAACCAGCTGAAACACGTTAGCTCAGAAATTATTTTCAAAATTTTAAGCCACTGAAAGAGCAGAGGTGAGAATAAAAATGAAAAGGTTGCTTTCGCTCAACCTTGTTCAATAAGCAAAGAATAATCATCAAGAATTCCAAATACAAAGCATCCATAAAAAAGCACAGAACAAATTCTCCTGTGTTGCATTCACTGGGATACTTTTACTTTCCAGGATCTGCCAGGATATTCATACTTTATAAAGCCAGAGAGAAATAGATCCAGAACAGGGGATAAACTATTGTGGCTGTCCCTGCTCATTTTTCACCTTGGAAATAATGCTTTTTTGTGAAGTGGTTTCTTATAAACAGCCAGAATATTATACAGCAGCATGGAAAAAGTTTTATCTGCAGCAGCAGACCCAAGGACGTG
This sequence comes from Alligator mississippiensis, assembly GCF_030867095.1. Taxonomy (NCBI): domain Eukaryota; kingdom Metazoa; phylum Chordata; order Crocodylia; family Alligatoridae; genus Alligator; species Alligator mississippiensis. The sequence continues at coordinate 322,171,728 of NC_081824.1, forward strand.
TGAACTATATTTTTTCAAGGATGGCAGAAGATGCAATATGACCATGTGGAGATGATTTACAAAGAATAGGAGAACGCCTTTTGATGGTGCTCTATAATTTTATCATTAAGTATAATCAAAGTAATGGATGTTCTGAAGGTAGCCTTTAGAATTGTTTTTGTGAAGTCATATAGTGTTACTGAACAACATAAAACACTAACTGGGTGCATCTACTTGTGCATTTACTGTGCAGCAAATTTACTTACTGTTCAGTAAGTGGTTTTTAGGCCAGCGTCTACATGTGCAGCCATTAAAGCACAGTGACGCTGTTTGTAGACTGACTTGGGACTAAAGTTAGTCCCAGGTCAGTCCACACATACAGTGTTACTGAACAGTAAGGCATCTACATGTGCTTTACTACAAAGTAACTAATCAGATGCAGATATTAAATTTACACCCCAAATTGGCATATGTTACCTTATTTACTGTGCAGTACAGGCAGACATGTGTAGATGCGCACTCATGCTGTGCAGTTATTTTCAGTTACCGTGTAGTAATTTCCGTTACTGAGCAGTAAATGTGCACGTGTAGACATGCCCACTGTGGACTTGTTTCTGCCTTCCTAATTCGCTCCCATGATACCATTTACATCAATCACAAAAATATAATGCTGGAAGGTAATTTAGGAGGTCATCTAGTCTACTCCCTACTTAAGAAAGAATCATCTCTGTGTTAACCATTCCAGACAAATTTTGTCTAACCTGCATTCAACTGCTAGTGAGACAGATTCCTCAGCCACTCTAATCATCTGCTTAAGGGCTTAATACCCTCAGTTAGAACAGTTAGAACGTTCTTAATATTAAACCCACATTTCCCTTGTTTCAATTTTAGCCCATTACTTTTTGTTTTGATCCCTATCAATACATAGAATGTGAAAAAGAGGATGGTAATATAGTTTCCAATTTATCAGGGTCATTTTGAATCTGAATTCAGGGCTTTCAGTATGTCTGCTACCCTACTCAGTTTGTTGTAATCCATAAATGTACTAAGTCTTCTCTTGATTACATCCCCCACGTTGTTAATGAAGGTATTGAAGAGTACCAGACCCATGATGGACTCATGGGGGACCACACTTGATACCTCCTCCCAGTATGACTTTGAACCATCGATGACTACTATAACCCTGAATTTCCAACCAACTAGTTATACACCTATCTTATAGTAGTTCATTTAGATCATATTTCCTTAGCTCATTTTTCAGAAAGTCAGGTGAGACAGCATCAAAAGCCTTGCTAAACTCAAAATATATCACATTAAAGCTCCTCCTAATTCAAAATTCCTATAATTTTTTCATGAAAACAGATCAGTTTGTTTAGATTTGTCATGAGGGAGTCATGCCTATTTTGTTGTTATGTATCACCAGTGGAGTTTGCAAGCTATGTAGGTTTGGTCCCTTTAACTCCAACCAAATGCATTTAAAAAAATATTCCACCTCATTCTGCTCCTCTTTCTGGTATTTGCTGATATACATATGTGCATGATGGAACATGAGATAACGAGCCCTTCTTACTGTCATTAGAAGGAAGAAAGCCATTAGGTAAAAGCATCAAAGTACTTACAGAACAAGTTTTGGAGCAACTATCTCCATCATTAAGCTTGTGATGAAGATTAAGTTCACCCTGCATATTAAAGAGAAGTGTTGAATTACATTAGATGCAATTTAAAACAGAAACATCAACTATTTGTTTCTATTTTAACAAAGGCATTGTCACTGCTTCCTAGACATTACTCTTTTAATGGTAAAAACAATGAACCCTATTAAAAAACTGTAGCGACCACAGTGAAAGGCAGAAATTTTCTTAGGTTAGATAAGTAGAATAAAGTTGAGCTCTTTGTTGTTTATGGGAAACTGTTATTAGTGGCCATTTATAAAGTGCACCGCCACCACATTCTCAGCACTGACACGGATTTTGCTGTTTATACAAATATATGTGCTGAGGCGCTGGGCACTTTTAAAAGCACCCAATGCTGCAGCACATGGACATGTACAAATTCCCAGTATGTCCAACCTTTTAACCTTAAGAAAGAGTTGAGATATGAAAGGGAATGTTTGTACAGTGTAACGTTAGAAAATTAGTACATAGTCATTCCCGCAGTACAGGACACGAACTAAAATGCACCGATATTAATTTTAAGCACTTTATAAGGAGTGGGAGTGAGTGGGTTCAGTATATTTTCATGGCAGTGCTCCCTAGCATGGCTGATACAGTGTAAGAAGGCACAGTAGATATGCTCCTTTACAGACTAGCTAAATGAGATGTGCATAGATGCTAGGGACAGACTTTACATATAAACTGGTTTAAGTGATCAGAAACTGGTTCAAACCTGTAACAGAAGAAATGTTTGTTCAGTGTACATAAACCAGTTTGAGAATGGCTGAAACCAGTTTGAGATAAACCTGGTTGAATGTAGTATCAGACTTAAGTGATTTGGCTCAAACTGGTTTATGCAGTGTATGTTCCAGACCTCTTGCTGATTTAAATTAAATCAGACTCCCCCAGCATCCTGGCATGTTCTCTGGGCTGGGCAGGGCTCTCTGCTACACGGCAGAGATGGCCCCTCCCCTCTGCTCCCTGGCTGCAGCTTTGGCAGAGACTTGTAGGCACAACAGCTTCTGCCTGCTCCCCCGCATCCCCTCCCCATTCTCTGCTGAGCAGACATTCACCCATCCCTCACAGACACCTCTCAGCATTAGCTAGCAGACCACATGCTGGCTACCTCCAAGCTGTGGCACACGGGACAAAGGCAGAATCAACATGTAGCTGGTCATGTCCCTCTGTTTTCTTAACACTGAAATAGGGGTGCTAAACATTCCCTGCTGGGCTGTTCAGGAGCGGGGGAATCCCTCCCTAATTAGAGTGTCCTGCCAGGGCCTGGCTGTGCCAGCCCCCCACCCCCAGCTTAGCTTTGTTGGAAGGAAGGGAGGGCTGCTCTAGCACCCCTTCAGCTTCTAGCCTGAGCCACTGCAGGCAAGTGCCTGCATTTCTGGAATGTCAATCTGGTTATAAAACTGATTTGGCCCAGCCAGGTTAGACTAACCTGCAAAGATTGAATCAGTTCAGGCTCAGGCTTTTTGAATGTCTGTCCCTAGCCAAAGAGTACGAGCTTTTATGAACCCAAGTTCACTTCATCAGAAGCTGTGAAATGACATGCAGAAAGCAGAATATAGGGATAAATAAATTAGAATACAAAAGACAAGAGCTGGAGGAAAGACAGAAAGAGAGAGAGAGAGAGAGAGAGAGAGAAAGAGAGAGAGAGAGAGAGAGAGGGAGGGAGAGATAGATGGTGGGGAAGGGGGACAGTGCTAGGAGAGAAAAGCAAACTAGAAGCAAACCCATAGGAACAAAGTGGGTCACAAAAGCTAATCCGGGTAATGAGATAAGAATCCATAGTCCCTGTTTAAACAATACTTAACACAGTCCTGTTTGTGGAAGCTTTTCTGTTTTGAAGTTTCCTGTTCAAGCTGTTTTAAAAAAAAATTCTGCCTGAGAACAGCAATCCTAAGGTCAGCGATGGAGTGTCTAGGAAAGTTGAAGTATTCTGCCACCAGCTTTTGTGTCTTGCTGCAGCTGATGTCAGATCAGTCTTCATTCACTCTTACATGTACAGATAGCCCTGTCTGTCTGATGTAGTCAGCAGAGGGGCATTGTAAACAGGTGATGGTGTGTATGATGCTGGTACAACTGCAAGTGAATTAACCTTGAAAGCTGTACTCCTTGGGCATGTCTATGTGTTCCTTTTTAAAGCAGGCTTAGCCTAAAAACACCATTTTAAAGGCACATTAAGAGCATGTGTCTACACAGGTGTGCCCTTAATGCACCTTAAAAATGGCAATTAAAGGCCATGTGAGCCTAAATTGCATACCTGCATAAAATAGCAAAGTTGCACTAGCGCACTTGTAGACACGCTAATGCGCATTAGTACGGTGTGTGCCAAAGGATACACACAGTGTTAATATGCATTAGCATGTCTGCATGTGTGCTAATGTAACTTAGCTATTTGTGCCTAAGTTTAATGGGTCTGAATGCACATTAGCACGTCTACGTGTAGACACGCACCTAAATTGCCTTACTGCACCTTAAGTAAAGGCGCATTAAGTTTAGGTGCAGGTAAATACACATGTAGACATGCCCCTTGTTATTAAATTCACTGATGATGTGGTCTGCATTGATGTGGGGACACAGCAGGCATTTAGGTCCACTGAAAGGCCTGGTGCTTGGTTAAGGATGGGAGTTTGTTAGTGTGCTGTTTGAGAGATGATGTTTGTAGGAAAGTCTGTAAGCCAGGACATATCTATCTCCCAAAACTACCAGGTGACAGTCATCCATTTCCAGGAGGGGATTGGAGGTCATTAATGATGTATCTTAGGTGTCCAAGCTGTAGGTGATGACTGGAGGGATTCTGTTGCCCTTGTCCCAGGGGTGGTATTGTAGCAGGTCAGAGCAAAGTGTGAGTCTGACTTTAACTGTCTTCAGACTAACATAGCTAGCTAATTCTCTCTGCTTGTGGACAATACAGTGAAACATGTTTAATGTGGTATAAACATACACAGACTCCGTTTCACTTATGCCGGTGCCTAGTTACTCCTTAATGTCCAAGCGATATATTCATTCCAGATTAGAGTGACTTAGGCCAATAAAAAGGTTGTCAAACTTGGCTGGGGACAGCCAAACACTGTGATGTAATGCCAGTTCCATATCTTCTACTCTATAACGCCTAGCCAATTAACATCAGGTGCAAAGTACAAGATTTTTTTTCCATAGATTTCATAGAGATTAGGGCTGGAAGGGATCTTGGAAGATCATTGAGTTTTTTGATAACTGAATTAACAGTATCAGCTCATTTTGTGTAGGCCATGAACACAGATGAAATCAAGGTGATCATTTTACTCCACTGCCAACTGGGGCTGGATTTTACAAGTTACATAGATATTCAGTGCCTAGTATTCTATACTTTGCAGTTGCAACCCAATGCTTTTTTAAAATATTAGGAGTCTTCCTTTCCCAATTTTTACTGTAATGCTCAAATGCACTGAAATATGAGATGTAGAGCCCTTTCTATCATATGAATGAAAGAAATACAAGATGAAGGCATTCCTTGCATATAACCAAAAATCTTCCTTTTGAATTGTGTGCCTTGTTTGAAGAAATCTATCTTATGGATATATACGCATTCTGTGCTATAAGGAGAAGATGAACTTTGTCTGCATGAGGTAGATGAGGCTTTTAAATCCTAAAGTCACAGTTTTAGATGTGGATGGAAAGTCCTGATCTGTATTCCCAATGCAAAGTAATATTATTGTCACAGGGTTAATTATTCACTTCTGATTGTGATGCAAGGTTCTGCATCAATACAAAAGCAAAAGTACAAAACTATCCATAACACCACAATAGACTAAACAAAGTAGTAATACACATGTCTATTTTTGAGCATCCTTTTATATAGCAGTAAACTCTGAACCTCTTTGTCAAAATGCTTTCAGTCTAAAGTCCTGATCCTGTAAACACCTAAATTTAAAATATAGGATACATTTTAGTTATTTGATGGAATCTGCACTCATGCTTAAAGATTATCCAGCATGTAGCTGTCGTTCTGTAGTTGAGTCCAGAGCTGTGCCTTGGGGTGGGGAGGGCTGCGAATCAGGGCAACTGCCCCCAGCCCCATGCTTTGGGGGCCCTGCGAACAGTGCTGTACAGGCCCTGTGGAAAGCGCCACTGGCGTGTGCCGAGGATACCACCACTCCACGTGCCACTGGCTTTGCAGTTTGGCTGCTTGCCACCCATCCTTCCCCTGCTCTGCGCTCCAGCAGCTTGCCACCTCCTCCTCTCCACTCCATGTTCCAGCCACTCACCACCTCCCTCTCCCCCCACACAGGCCCCCACACAGGCTGATATATCCCGGGCCTTGCACACCCCTGGGGCGGCTCTGTTCAAGTCCCAAAGTTCCAATCCAGAAAAAAACGTACATATATGCTAATCTTTAAATAGAAGTATTCAATATAGTGTTCAGCTACTCACACTGGCCTATGCAGAGGATGTTAGTTGTTAGTTTTGGTATAGGAGAGCACGTAGTTCTATAACATTTCTTCTCACCTTTAGTAGTTATCTACTGCCCCAGACAGTATCCTCACTCCAGTTTAAAGGCATTCTCAGCATATAGTTAAGCTTTAGTTTGAGTGGATGAAGTATATTGTCAAATTATTCAATGACTGTGACTTTCTGGACTTGCCACTATTGAGTTGAGTGAAGGTGTTCCTCTTCGTCTTCCTGAGAGGAACATGTTCAATTTGCAGAACATCTCACAATTTGAGAAGCTAAGCAGGAAGGCTAGCCCTGAACATAGCACCAACTGACAAATAATGTGACGTTGGCCTCCTCAACCTATGTCTAGCTTGGTTTCCATTTTAGACATTACATCTAACTGCTGTTCCGCTATTTATTCAGGACCCCTGCCCTTATGATGATGACAGTTTTTTCAATGGGATAAGGCATGTTTGAAAGACAAAGGCTTAGCTTGAATGAAAGAATGATGCTGTTATTCTTTATTTATTTTCAACAGCCCCATAAAATGTTGAGTCAATACTTCTGTCCTTGTTCACTCATTGGGGCATTTTGCTTTCCTTGGAAGACTGTCCTTGGAGATTTACCCTGATACAATTTTTTTTGTGAAAGTGAATATGGAGTAAGGATCAAGATTTTAATTAATCAAATGCCATTATATTAACCTTTGGACTTTTATGGGTTTTCTGAAAATAAATAAAGATTAATAGGACGGCATAATCCTTACATGCAAGCTTAGTCTTTGTCTTCCAAATGTTTCTTTTCCTGTTGAAAAAGCTGTCATCATCATAAAGGCACTGGTCCTGAATGAATGGAAGAACAGCAGCTAGATATAATCTCTTCAAAAAGGCTTTTAAAAGTCCTGGTATATACCTTTTTCTTGGGTGAGAGGGGGAAGGGAAAAAGAAAAGGGTGGGGAGAGAGAAATAAAATCAAGGGGATGCAGGTCATTCACCCACAAGTTTCTTGTCAGTTTTGAATGACTAAATTGTATGCCTGGTACACGATCGGACCTTGCGAATCACAACAGTGCTCTAATGTGTTCTGGTTGTTTAAGAAAGCAGTTAAATAAAATGGGTACCTAACAACAGCATCAAGGCATCTATATGCTCATGCTGAAAGTATTGCAATGACTCATTGCATCAAGGAGTTGTTGTCTCTGAATCATTCATTTTCAGAAACATTTACTCCAGTATTGGCTCCTTTGACATGACAACTTACTTCTTCAAGAGTCTGTTTCAAAACAAAATAAATGCTCCAGAACTGACTTGACATGAGCTGTCTCTCTTAGCAGCCAAACCCATAGCAAACTACTCATGAAGTCAAATAGCTGCATTATTGGATGTATGTTTAAGTCAAATTGAGATTTTACCTATATTGATTGCCTTTGCATCTCTTTGGGCAGTAACAGAGACATAAGCCATTTGGTGCTGCACCCACACAATAGAGAGCACTGGAGGATAATTTTGAACAGCTGATAACAGTGGCGATGCGTAGGGGGTGCACAGGGGTGCATGTGCACCCCCTGAGATCGCCAATGCACCCCTTGATCCCCTGAACGGCCGCACTCACTACTTAGACGATGGGCAGGTGGGAGCACCGGTGCCCTCCCTGCAAGTGCCAGCTGATCGCTGCAATTGCTGCAGCCGCTTCTGGGAGTGGCTACGGCCATTTTTGGGAGCAGCGGCAGCAATCGGCCAGCGCTTGCTCCCAGAAGTGGCCACAGCCACTCCTGGAAGTAGCTGCAGTGACCAGAGTGATCGGCTGTCTTGGATTCACCCATGGGGGAATCCTCCCCTGGTCTGCAGGATCACCCATATGCGACCCACCCCCAGTCAGCCGGACTGGTTGCAGGGGGGGCATGTGCAGGGGGGGCTGATAAGTTGTCTTGGGCCTTAAGTAATATTAAATAATGCTGGTGTCTGCTCCTCAGTTTAGTCTTCTCCTTAGTTTAAAGTGTCATTCAGTCCTTCTGATGCTATCACATAGGTGGGATTGCAAGAGAGAAATTCTACATAAGCTAATATTTACTTACGGAATAACAGTATTAAAAATATGGACAATGTCTTCACCCTGAACTTTAGGTGTAAATAATAGCACCAATTTCATCAAACTATCTGGAACACAAGAGGGGACAAGCTTTGTCCTACTCTGTACAACGAGGCAGTTGAGGAAATCTGAGCTTATGACCTGGATCCACCAACTACTGTGCCACTGTTGTAAGGTAGTACTGCCTTTATGGTGATGACCCCCATACCCACAGGGGAACCATGATAGGGAATGACAGAAATAGCTGAACCAGGAACTTATTTTCTTTGCATGTTATTTCTTTGATGATGCTCTAGTGTTGAATACTACAGAGGGCAGATACAAATCGCAACCCCCATTATGGTTCTTTTTTTTTCATTAGCATGCCTTGAAAGATTTTCCTCTTTACCCATTTTCTTTTCTTACATTTTGGACAAACATAATTTTTTCTCATAGAAGACTGAGAAGGACATTTCTAAAATCCTGATTTTGACATAGCTTTAGCAAACCTGCCGCACTTTAACTGACTTATTTTGGATAGCTCTAGAAATAATCTTCCTTAAGTCTTACAGCTTCACTCTCAAGCTCAGGTAGAATAGACTCCAGCAATACAGTAACCATTCTGTAATCATGGAATCATAGAAATTAAGGGCTGGAAGGGGCCTGGACAGATCATTGAGCCCAGCCCCACCGCTCTGGACAGGAATACTGCTGAGATCAAATGATCTCAGCGAGGTGCTTGTTCAGTAATGTCAAGAGAGGTAGTTATCCATATTAGTCTGAAGCTAGGCAGTTAGTCTCTAAGGGTGCATCCAAATGAGCACGCATGTGCCTCTTGCAGCATATCAAACCCCTTTGAGACACTGCAAGCGGCCTGTGTGGGAACCAAAAAATGTTCCCTGCACTTGCAGCGCAGGGGCAAAATTAGGTAAAAAAAAACAAAAAAAAAAACCCACCGTGAAACAGTGGGGCAAGGCATGGTCCCTAAGGCAACTGGAGGCTTGGTCCTCCACACAGATGCTCTGGTAGCCAACCAGAGGGTCTCTATGGCTGGCTTATGCCCTGGTGCTGAAGCACACTGCCTGCCCATGCAGGGCAAGCAGCAGTGCAGGCTGCAGGGACCTGGACACCACTTCATGCCAGGTAAGTAAGGGGTTGGGGGGGTGGAGGAGGGGAGAGGGGGCCATGGCAGGGCACCTGGCCCCAGTCCCTGATCGCTCCTCTGCTGGGTCCCAGCTCCCAAATTGCTCCCCCTGCTCCCCGATCGCTCCCCTGCCCAGACCCTGTTCCCTGATCACTCCCCTGCACAGCCCCTGCTCCCCGATCGCTCCCTTCAGCTCCCTGATCACTCCCCTGCACAGTCCCTCCTCCCTGTTTGCTCTCCTGCCTGCCTTGCCCCCTGCACAACCCTTCCTCCCTGGCAATAGCACTGGTGGTTGGGCTGCACCCTGGTGATGCAGCAGTGGCAGCTCAGGTGCCAGGTGGCCAGGTCTGAGACCTGCTGCCCCCTGCTGCACCAATGGCCACTGCTACAGTCGGTGACTGAGGGGATGCTGGAGCTGGGCAGGGCAGTGATCGGGGGCTGGGACCAGCTGAGGGAATGAGGAGGGGCATGATTGGGAGCTGGGGTTGGGCAGGTGGCCATGGACCCTGTGGAAGTGGGGGTGGTAGCCCCTGTGGGGGGGCATGTGGTCTCTGTTGGGGGACTTTGGCCCCTGTTGAGGTACTGTGGCCACTGTTGAGGGGCTGTAGCCCCTGTTGGGAGGCCGTGGCCCTGTGGGGCTGTAGTTCAGGGGATAGCTGTGCCCTGTGGGGGGCAGGGGACCCTCCTGAGCAGCCCCCATACACTGACCACACCCACAGGCCCCCCCACAATCCACCCACAAACCACACACTCAAAGGCATCCAAGGAGCCAGTGGATGCCACCCACTGGTGCTCTGCCTGGAAACATGCTCAGACAAATAAGAGGAACGTGGCTGGGCAGTCTCTGGGCAACTTCCCAGCCAGAGCCTCCTTCCTGGTCAAGTACAGGGCCCACTTGGCCAGGGCCAGGAGGAGGTTGACCAGGAGGTCCTGGGATTTGGTGGAGCCACAGATGGGGTGACCAAAAACAAAAAGATGGGGGGTGAAATTCAACCAGAACCTCAGGAGGATATTCTAAAGATGGAGGTGGAGGGCTGCAGCCTGACACACTCAAAGGTCATGTGTTCCAGAGTCACCCTCTCCCCACAGAAAGGGCAGGAGACTGGGGTGTCTGTAAAGCTAGCCACATACATGCCTGTGGTGACAGCTCCATGGAGGAGCCATCAGCTGAGGTCCCAAGTGGCTCATGGCATGAAGGTGGAGTACAGACTCAGCCACAGGGGTGCCCCAGCCATGCCCTCACTGAGTGGGTCCCGCCATTTGGTGTCACGGCAGGATGCATGATGGATCATGCAGCACACAAGTGGGTAGAGGTGGCGGCAATGGACAGTTGGAAAGTGGACCAGTCTGGTGTCCTCCAGCCAGCTCAGGTGGTGGAGCAGGGAGCGCTGTGAGGCCAGGCAAGGCACTGGCCCCTTGACAAACTCCGGTGGGCTGGAGAACATGGGGGGTGGGGACCTCGGAAGCTCCTGAGAGTGAGTAGCCCTGAGCTGTTTGCCAGGGCAGCTTTTTATACTGCTGGGGACAGCACAGGTGCTTCTCCTAGCTTCTAGCTCCCCCTGGCTGCAGATCGAGGAGGAGCCAGGCAGGGTTATTTTGCCCCAAGGGGCACAATTTGCTCCACACCAAAGTGCATGTTCAGGCATGTGTGCTGAGGCAAAAAGCCCCTACTCAAATTTGCACCGCTTCTATTTTTGCTGCTGCAAGTGCACATGCCTACATGTGTGGACGTGCCCTTAGGGTATTTTTACATGCGTTGTGGGCCACAGTGCCATGTGCTTTAATTACCAAACTGTACTAATTAAAAACACCTGCGCATCACATGTATCACCATTGTAGTGGATCCCTGCTCTGAAAAAAAGGTGGCGGGGCAGTTTGACCTAAAGCTTATCAAATATGCTTTAGTTCAAAGTGCATTGCTGCAATTTTTTCAGCTCAGTGATGCAAGGTTACACTGATACATGTGACACGGAAGGCTGCTGGAGCACATCAATTTTCATGCTCCAGCAGACTCGATTAATCAAGTCTGTTCTGACGTGCTGGATTTCTGGCACGTCAAATCAGACTCCAGGTGAGGGTGGTGTGGGAAGGATCTTACCTTAGAGGGCCCTGCTTTTTCCACAATCTACCTGTCGCTGCCACTGGTCAGTACTTGAAGGGGCAAGCACAGCCCCTGCCACTGATGCTGCTGCTCTGGTGACTCGCATGCCAGTAATCAGAGCCATGTGCATCTTTTGGCCTTCCACAAATCCCAGGAACCTGCATGCAGCAGGGAGATGAGCTGGGCTGAGAAGTGTGGTCCTGTGTTTGTCCACCCACTGCTGAACACATTGCTGGGAGAGCAGCAGTGGCTGAGCCGGGAGTTGCTGAGGGGCAGGGAGCAGCTGTGGGCACTGCTTATTTGCAGCACACTAGAGCGATAAAATCAGGAGAAGAAGCTATCATTTACCACCTGGCACAGGGGCTGGGCACTGCAGCACCCTTGGAAGGGTTTCAAGGCATCCTGGGGTGCTGTGGCTTTGAGAATCATGGGTATAGACAAACATAACTACTGTACTGATATCAAAGGATACGGTACAGACTGCTGAGATGCAATGATTATATGTGCCCAATCCTGCAGCGATACAGGTCTAGCAAAGCTGTCCCAACTTTAACCTATTTTGGTCAAAGTTTGGGCAACTCAGCTAATTTGTATCCTTACAGAATCAGGTAGAGGCAACAGTCAGATAGTAACAGCTGCTGCACACTAACCAGTAGCAATTTCCCTTCACTTTTAGTGCACCTAAGCATGTTTGTCCATGCCCTAAGGCAGTTTCTGATGGGGTCTAATATGACCCAGTTGCCAGCCCTGAGCCATTTCATATTTGTATCAATGGTTGAGAAAGGAAGGTCACTATTGAAGTTGGCAGCTGATAGAAATGTTGGAGAAGTGGTAGGTTTTATATAGAACTTACATAGAGCAATGTGGTATGCTTGGTAAAATGAGCTCAGGCAAGCAACATACATTGCAACCTGATTGAAATATCAAATAGTGCATGTAGAAGAAAAGGGTGCTTTTAGACATGCTGAGAGGCTGCTCCAATGCACTGTAATTACAGTGCAGTGTGCCAGAGCAGACTCAATTAATCGAGTCTGCTGGAGCATGCTAATTAGCGTGCTCCAGCCAGTCTCCACATCTCATGTGACACAATGGCATCAGTACAACTAATCCAATTATTGAATGTATTATTGTGAAAATACCAAACAGCAGTAAAGATGTTATATTGCCTCTAGATTTGGCACTGGGGCAACTGCTTCTGGAATACTGCTTCCATTCCTGGTGTCCACAGTATAAGAAGGTTGTTGATAAATTGAAGAGGATTTGGAGAAGAGCCATGAGAATGATTAAAGGATTGGAAAACATACCTTATAGTGAGAATCCAGGACCTCAACTTGTTTAGCTTAGTCAGAGAAGGTGAAGGAGTGACTGGATCACAGTATAAGTATTCACTGTATAAGGGAGGAGAAATTCAGTCTAGCAGCCTTCTAAGTCTTATAAGATCCAGTGCCTGGAAGATGAAGCTAAACAAATTCAAATTATTAATTAGGTGTGCATTCTTACTGAAAATGGTAATTAACCACTGGTTTAATTTAGCAACTGTTGGGATGGATTCTTCATCACTGGAAGTATTTACATCCAGATTGGTTGTTTATGTTTCAAAAATGCACTCTACTTCAAAATGCAAATAATTTGGAGAAGTCCTAACTTTCTACATAACAGCATAGCCTATAAAAATAGCGCGCTTGTCTAATTTTTCTGACCTTAAAAAAACCCTTCTGAATTCAGATAAGGTATTGGGTTGACAAAAAGTGGGGGCATCTTTTTACCTTTACAGAAATTATGTATTAAAAACATGTCTGCCTACAAGCCCCAGCTTGGTATATCTGTTTCTTGTAGTAGAAAGAAGGGAATTTAAAAATGTTTATGTTGGGTTTCGGACACTGCAAGACGATAATAATTAAGAATGCCCTTTCATATACCATGAATCACAATGATTTCTTAATACTGCATGGGCCTCAACAGGGAGATTTCAGAGTCTACATAACACCACTATGGGTCTCCAAAATGAGGGAAACAGCAAGTGAGATATAAAAATACCAAATAGACTAGGAAGGGGGGCGGGGAGCAAGAAGGGGTAGGGGAGGGATGGGAAGCACGAGAGGTTAATCTGGAGAGTGGGGGAAGCCACATAGAAAGATGGGGGTGGATCTCTACAGTAGATCTCTGTGGATATTGCAGTTTCTTATGTTGTTCCCATGCACTCTGTAAGGTCTTGGAAATTTAATGTCCAGCTGTGTGACAAGTCCAAGTCAGGGCAGGAGGAACCAATCAAACAAGAAAAGCCCCAGAAAACCTACCCACATTTCCCCCACCCTACAAATCAAGAAGTACTTAATCAAGATCTATGTACAGTTTTAGATTATCTAGCACTTCCTCATGAGGAAAACAATGTATAAAAATCACTTTAGCGATCAGAAATAAAAAACCCCACAAACCAAGCAAACATTCCCTGCATCAGAACACAAGAAAGATCTCCCAAACAATGTTTTACAGACTCATACTAGTCTGACTACAAGAATAACCTATAGCTGCATGATTAATTTTGAAAATTAAGAAGTGATCTAAATAACTTACCATTTGGATGACTATGTTGCACATCTTGCACCAGGCCTTGTGTATAAGAGGCAGTGCAACAGTCTATTGCTGCTTGAGGAGTAGCAGAGAGATTGTATCTCAGGTACACCTTCTCACCCAGGACACATCCCACTGCCCACTCCTTCCTTTAGAATAGCATAGGCTGCTCTCACACAAAAGATCCAGTTCTGCTCTCTAGCTTAATGGAGAGGCAAGGCTTTAGACCCATCTTATACCTTCCCCTCCTGAGCTCCATTTCCCTGTTTTCATCTTTATACATCAATTCTCTCTTAGAGTGTGGTCTTCATCTCACTTCAATGTTAGTGGTCCTAGAAGAGGAGAAAAATGAGCTATTCATTACAGAATGCCAGCTGGGTGCATTACTCATAAAATAGAGTCTCTTAAGGTGTTTCATTTCAGATAAGCCATGTACAAGGCAGCTCACTAAAGTAAATCACTGTGGCTGAAGTATTAGTTTTACATATTCACATTGAGGTGCTTTGTCAGAATCCTCAAACTATCTCACTTCTCCTTGGTAACATCTCTCCTTTGATGGTTTTTTATATTTTAAGAAAGAGTCATAGACTTTCTGGGCCAAAGTAAAGCTACTGTTAAGATGGATTAGATACTTTCATAATGATTTTGCTCCAAAAGCCATGGAGAAATGACCTTTAATTCAAAAGATTGGTTCCCTGTTTGGAATTGAAATCAGATGAGTTTTGTTTAGAGACAAATATTTAGAGTCCTGTTTGCATCTGCTAGCATGGCAGTGCCAGGAGAATAAGAGAATGTTCACGTAACACGTTTGGCAGGTTAGAGCAGTTGGATTTTGACAATCCAGCTAGTCCTTTCTCCATCAGCATTCTCTCCCTTTTACCCTTGCCTTACTCCAATCTGCCTCCCATCTTTTGGTATCTTCTTTGCCAGCCCTCAGTTCCAGTCATATCTAACATCTTCAGTGCACATGGGACATCTTTTTCTTCTACATTCCTTTTGCACACTACTCATCTATTCCTTTCTCCACACCAGTTCTCTTCATCATGACTCCCTCTTCTCCTCCTTCATAGTTTCATAGTTGGTAGGGTCGGAAGGGACCTGAGCAGGTCATCAAGTTCGACCCCCTGCCATGGGCAGGAAAGGATGCTGGGGTCAAACGACCCCGGCTAGGTGATTATCTAGCTTCCTTTTGAAGACCCCTAGGGTAGGAGCGAGCACCACTTCCCTTGGAAGTTGGTTCCAGATCCTAGCCGCCCTGACTGTGAAATAGTGCTTCCTGATGTCTAGTCTGAACCTACTTTCTGTCAACTTGGGGCCGCTATTCCTAGTTACTCCTGGTAGTGCTCAGGGGAACAGGGACTCTTCCGATTCTCCACAGGTCCCTCCTGGTAAGTTTATAGACAGCCACCAGATGCCCTCTCAGCCTTCTCTTGTGGAGGCTGAACAGGTTCAGGTTCCTTAGCCTCTCTTCATAGGGCCTGCCCTGCTGCCCTCTGACCGCACGAGTGGCCCTCCTTTGGACTCTCTCAATGCTGTCCACATCCCTCCTGAGGTGCAGTGCCCAGAACTGGATGCAGTACTCCAACTGCGGCCTGACCAATGTCGTAAAGAGGGGGAGGATCACCTCCTTGGACAAGCTCGTGATGCATCTGTGGATGCATGACAAGGTGTGGTTAGCCTTACTGACCACATCCTCACATTGGTGGCCCATGTTCATCTTGGAATCAATGACTCCAAGATCCTTTTCTACCTCTGTGCTGACGAGGAGGGAGTTCCCCAGCCTATAGGTATGCTGCTGGTTCTTCCTCTCAGGTGCAGTACCTTGCACTTGTCAGTATTGAAACCCATCCTGTTCTCACCCACGCACCCTTGTAACCTGTCCAGATCTAGTTGTAGCCTGTCCCTCCCTTCTAGCATGACCACCTCTCCCCACATCTTAGTGTCATCTGTGAATTTGAACAAGGTGCTTTTCACCCCCTCATCCAAATTGCTGATGAAGATGTTGAACAGTGCTGGCCCAGGGACCGAGCCCTGGGGGACCCCACTGCCCACATCCCTCCAGGTAAAAAACCTTTTCCTGTGAAGATTATCCCACAGCATTCTTGGGCCAAGTCTGATGGTGCAAGTTACAGCATTTACTTAGTGTCAGTGGGTTGGTTTTGTTGGAAGTTTTCAGAGCATGCCAAAAGAGCTATTCATGAAATCTTGAAGCATTATGCAAGGATTGGCCTTGCTATTATTATTGATTCCTGCCCCTCACTAGACCAGGGGATCAATAATTGCCTACATACATTTATCTCGGTAGAGCAATATCAGTGTTCAAACATCAGTGTTCAAATCATTCTGTCTTTTCTTGTAGGTTCTTACAGAATTTACATTTTTTTTTCCATGGACTACCCCATTTCCAGCAGTTCATACGTATGCATCCATAGGAACACCTTTTCTGAGCTAGCTTTTTGAGACATCTTATTTTCAAAAAAAGCAGATTCATAGAATCACAGAGAAGTAGGCCTGGCCATCCTGTACAAATCCATAATCTAAATGCTTCATAAAAATACCGTCAAAGCTGACACAACAAAAGACGTAACACTCTAACCTGCCACAGAAAAGCAGAGGGACCACAGTGTGTCGGGCTGGGACATGGTTCCTGCTTCCCCAGTGCACCAGAAAAGCTCTGGAGGGGAACTCAACCGGCAGGGGCCAGACAGGCTGCACCACATGGCATGGCAGGGAAGAACGCCAGGGGAGGGAAACCCACCCCCCAGCTCCAGATGGGCTGTGCTTCCTCAGAGTGCTGAAAGGAGCTCTGGATGGAAAACTGGGGCTGCACATTGTGTCCAGGGAACATGTGCCTTGAAGGCCAATGCTGATTAGACCAGAAGCAGCCCAAGAGGTTTAAAGGGACAATTCCAAGTGAAGTTTGGTATTCAGCATCCAGGGGGAAAGGGGCTGTTGCAGCAGGACCAGGAGGAGGACTCCGCTGCAACAGAGACCCAGCCAGCTGAACCCTCGTGGGACACTAGGTATACAGTGAGAGACCGACCTGATCCACAGCACAAGATAAGTAATGCTGGATGACTGGGTACTTGTGGGTGGACCCACCGGTCAGAAACAGTGTGAAAGATTAAGCCTATCAGAAGAGAGGGCATGAGTGGATGCCAGAAATGGGGTTAAACTTGTGGAACCCTAGATCATCCAGGTAAAGGAGAGATTCGCCCAGAGGGACTAAATAAAAAGCCACCAGGTTCGAAGTTTTCCCTAAGAAAGTCATACTGACAAAGGGGATGAGGATCTCTTTTCTTTTCATTTAGTATTCAGTACTCCCTGGCTAGGGAGAGAGAGCACGGGGAAAGTTAGATCCCTGGACACCTGAGCTCTAGTTAATTAAGTCATAAGACTTATACCTGAGTTCTATTGAGTTGCCTGATTGGGAACTGCTAAGACTGGCAGGTGGAGACCTCATCACCCAGGATCGACCAGTCCTGGTGAGAAGGAAGATTAACTCAAGTCAGACTGGAACACTCAAGAGAGAGAGACGTGTCCTGATGGTGTGGGCAACAACCCTTCACAAAGTCAGCAACTGAGCTGGGCCAGAGAGAAGCCTAGAGCTAGTGACCCACATTCATTGTCAGAGGAGAAGGACAACTTATTACCCGAGAGGAAAGGGGAAGGGTGTAGGGGTGGTGGAGCCCTGTAGAAGAGCAAACTTTGTCAGTATGACCATCACCCTAGATACCATCCATACTTCCAAAGAATAACAACATCAAGATGTGCCTAGTGAGAGGGAGAGAAGATGAGGCAGAGGTCCCAGTGATTCCATTACATAAGGAATCAAGTGGACCCACTTGCTCACAGGCCACATAGCCAATGTCCTACTCCTGTAAAAGTATTAATATACACTCAGGAGATCCCAGGAAGAAGGCCATGCCCCTCCCTCAATTTCTGCTCCTGACAGAGGAAAGCAAAAATCCCCACAGTCCATACCAATTTATGGGGTAAAATTCCTTCCTGATCCCAAATATGGTGATTGCTCTGACCCTGAGCAGAAAGACAAGACCCTGTAGCCAGGAATCTCCAGTTTTTATTGCCAGCAGGAGCACTGGCTTACCCCAGTTAAAATTCCCAGCCTTGCCTGCAACTAACTTGCAACATCTCTGCGAAGGGCTTAAACCACCCTTCTCACACATATAGCAGCAAGATAGGGGGAAGAATTCCCTCAGAAATACCCATAGTAGAATATAGGCCTAGCTAAGCCTAGATCCTCCCCGACCAATGGCTGTCCAACTTCTTCTTAGACATCTCCACTGATGAAGAATCCACTGTTTCCCTAGGCAGTCTATTCCACTGCCTCACTATTCTAACAGTGAAGAAGTTTTTCTTGACACCCAACCTAAATCTACTTTGCTTCAACTTCAAACCATTGGCCCATGTCCTACTCTGGAACAAGAGAGAAAAGGTGCTTTCTTTCTTCTTTATGCAGTCCTTCAAGTATTTGAAGACTGCAGTCATGTCCATAAGCTTAACATGCCTACATCCTTCAGTTCATCTCTGTATAACTTGGTTTTCAAGACCTTTCTCATCTTTGTCACCCACCTCTGGAACATCTCTAACTTCTTTGTGTCTTTTATAAAATGTGGAGCCCAAAACTGCAGCAGTACTCTAGATGAGGTCTAACCAGTGCTGAGTAGAGATGCACTATCACCATGTCTTGCCCCTAATGCTTCTATCGATGCACCCCAAAACCACATTTGCTTTTTGTGCAGCTGCATCACAGTGCAGACTCATATTTTGTCAAAGAAGGAGACACAGTTTGTTCTTAGTAAATCCATTCTGGCTGCTTGTGATCAGTCTTTGCTTCTCCAAATGCTTGCAAATGGACTTCCCTAGGATGGATTCCAGTAGTCTCCTGGATATTAAATGTAGTTCCCTGGATCCTCCTTTTTTGCCTTTTTTTAAAGAGGAGCAATACATTAGCTCTTTTCCAGCTCTCGGGTACTTTGTCTGTCTCCCATGACTTCATGAAGTTCATTGCCAAAGATTCCAGGATCTCCTCTGCCAGGTCCTTTAACACCCTGTGATGAAGTTCATCAGGCCCTGGTGACTTTAATTCATTCAGACCCATAAAAACTCTCTGTCTCTTTCATTATCTCATTCCTCAGTTTGACCCCTTCATTGTGCAAATAATCCTTATTAGGTGTCTGGCTGCAGCTTAATTTTTTGTGAAGACTGAGGCAAAGGAGCTGTTTAGCATCTCTGCCTTTGTTGCATCTTCTATCAAAAACTGTTGTTTCCCTCTTTACCAAGACAAATCCAAAACTGAAATAACGTTTAAACAAGTTTATATGATGTTCCCCATTTTCAATACCTATGGTCAGTAAGCAGTGGCATAACTAGGAATGGGGATAGGGGCAAATGCCCGAGTCACCAACTTGGAGTGGGAAGTAGTTAAAAAAAGTGGCTGCTGCTTACAGGTGTGTATTCACTGTCACGATTGTAAACCCTAAACCACCACTTCCTCTTTCCCCAAGAGATGGTTGCATCCATACACCATTGTCAGTGCCTTTGTCAGAAGCAGAGCTACATTGTCATTATGACCCTGCACAGACATGCAGCTGGCTTTTCAATACTCATTTCAAGTTACATGTTATATGTGCTTTATGTGGAAACATTAGGCAATTTGTATGTGTTTATTCATCACATTGATGGAAACAGGCCTAATTGCCTGCTATATTACACAATATATTCCTGCTATTTGTTTCATATATATATAATATATATATGAAAAATATATTATATATATATTTATATAATATATTAATATATTATATAAATATATAATATAATATATTAATATATATATATAAATCCTATATAAGTCCTTTGTATGTATGTATGCATATGTAAATCCTTTTACAAATGGCTGAGAAAGGTAGGTGTGATTGTAGTTGTCTCTGGACAACTGTAGCTGTGAGGTCACTGTAATTGCAGCTTGTGTAGACATAGGCTACCTTATACCAGCTCACTCAGGTACTGCTAGCAGTGTTGCATGGAGCTCAGCCTGGGTTAACTGCCCAAGCTTCTTGGGTGGGTTCCATTGCTCATGCCAAGTTTCCTGTTGCTCTCTTGAGTGTGCATTACATTTTCCCCTCTGCTTGACCTAAAGAGGATCAAAGCATGCTACATCTGCTAGCAACGGCATTAGCCATGCACCTCAAATTCTAGACATCAGTACTTGAACTGTGCTGGTCTCAGGTTAGAATGGCATGACAGGACTACAAACACTTTAATGACTGGAAGCAAAGACTGCTTAAATCTTGTCTTTGGGACATTAGCACCATCCATACAAGGAAGAGTTCCTTTGCTACCTCAGGGCATATATCTGGCTTTTTGAGCAGTTCTTCCTTTAAGGTACTGCCTGCTAACCCTTTTGCTATAAAAAGTTAGTTAACCAGGATTGCAGCAAGTTACAAGTTCAGCAACAAAGGCTCTGTAGTTCTGTCTAGCAGATCTTAGCAGTATCAAGTAGTTGAGTCACAACCCAGAATCTACAGAATATCCTGATGATTGGAAAAAAGGTGTTATAAGCGTCTTGACTTTTAAAGGGTCAGAAGGTGAGAAATACAGTATGGGCATTCCCAGAGATGGGGCTTGGGTTTCTCTTTAGAGTTTTAAAGCATTCAGACCTTTTATTTTTATAGCCAGAACAAAACTTCCATTGATTTAAATGATACAGTGTCAGGTGTGGGGTTTTGATAATGTGAGAAAAGCATGACTGTCACATAGTTAATTAGCTTGCATGTTGGAACAATATTCTCAGAGGTAAATATTCAAAAGGGGTCCATGAAAATCCGAACCTTGAATATGCAGATACCAACTTGGAAAATGACATCTTTCAATTTAAAAGACTGCTCCCTCATTTTTACCTTCCTGTATTCCTGCCTAAAGACAATAACACTGTTCAGTATCCGTGTGTGTTTGCTCATGTATGTGGATGGTTGTGTTCAGGACATAATATATAACCATAACCATCTATCTATATATACGGTTCCTGAACACAACCACATATGTGTGCAAATGTGCACATATATATATGCTTCCTATATATATGCATCCTAGGGTGCTGTGCTCCAACTCATGTAAACTGAGCTGAGTGTAAACCTTTTGAATGAGCCCTGAGGGATGGTTGTGTTCAGGAAGCTACTTGGGAAACATTAGGTTGGAGGGCATTGAGGTAAGACTGTTTTCTGGTGGCTTCTCTCAAATAAGGATAGAGAGAAATGGTTAGCTGTGTTAGTAGGAAGTCAGACAGGAAGCAGGGTGGGGACTAACTGGTTCAGAGAGACAAAAACTTTCATAGGTGGCAGCCTACCTCATCAGATGCTGTTTCATCAAGCTGTTGCTTACAAAAGTTTATGCATCTCTGGACCAGTACATCTCTAATGTGTCACCATGTCCTGCCTTCAGCTGAGAATAGAAACACTGATTTTGCCAGCTCTACTTAATGAGCTCTGCAAATCCCATACAACACACACAACATTGGAAGGTTCTTAAACAAGGAATGAGGTCAGTTGCAGTCTGGCACCTAGATGATTCTTTGGGGGTTTTGTTAGTTTTAGGATTAGCAGAATCTTAAATGCTGTCTCATTCCACTTTGGAAAGATCTGAGCTCTGATTATCAGCAAACAGATGCTGTATTAAAAATCAGATGTGTTTGTATTATGATTAAGCCCATAATGAAGTATGGAAAATGTCAAGAAATGCAATGACTTCTGGAGATTACGTACACAGGAAAAGAACTTTAAAGTGCTCTCACAAGAATTGCTTAACCTCCCTTTCAGCTAGTAAACTTTATTTAAAATAGGCTATTGTTTACTTTTCCAATTAGAGTGAACCAGCTGAATGAAGGCAATCCTACCCTGGGGAATAAAGTGGGGTTTTTTTTTTGGCTCCTCTGCTTTCGTCTCGCCTTTGTAGGAAGAAGAAATCTCAGGGATATGGACAATGTGAAATTATAAACATAAGTAAAGCACAATTTTAGATCTGTCAAACTTTATTTAAAAGCAGCTATATGTTTTTTCTTTGGTTAAAGATAACCAGACAGAGAGAGGCAATTGTATCCTAGGGAATCCACTTTTCTTTTGACTCCTTTTTTATTTTTCTCTTTCCTACATACAGAGAGGGGATCTCTAAGAAATACGGTCAATGTAAAAAACACTGACAGGTCTAAAATAATCCCTTTTATTTCTTCTCTTTCTTTAGAGAGGGATGAAATTAGATTTTATTCTTCCCTATTTTAAGTGATAGGAGCAAATAGAATTTAGCTGTAGATGCTAAGAAAAATGGCATCTTAAAAGAATACATGCAATTGTAGATGTTGAAAACTGACTGAATTATATATAAATCTAGCCTGGGTATTATGTTGATCTTTTCTATTTCTTTGTCAACACAAGCTTGTTGTCTATTGAACATTAATTTATGCTTTGCTTACAGCAGTTTTAAATACTTCCAAATTAATTGCTGATGTAAATTGAAATATATGTACCATTACCAGCCTGGCTTTGGGCTCTCAATCAACCCTACAGTCCAAAGTACAAAGAGTCACTCAAATTTAAATCTTCATAACTTATACAGTTAAAAGGAAAGCTATTGCTCTGAAAAGTTGTCCCAAGCTGTCTCGCACGCGCGCACACACACACACACACACACACACACACACACACACACAGCATTTCTCCGTTTCACAAGACAATAGATTTATGTAGGGTGAAGACATCAACTCATTAAACATCTGCAAGTGTAGCTGTAAAGCACAATTCTTGAGTGATAGACCTTACCACAATTATCACATGTGTAGGTCATATCTAACAGTCCTGAATGTGGTTTAGGGTTCTTTCTGAGGTTTTTTCTTCCTTCTATATGTTGGGCTCTTCTTTCCTCAAAAGCCTTCATTCCATGCTTAATAAATTTTTTCCAAGCACTTTGATCTTCTGCAGTCTTCTCCTACTCATTTGGCTAAATGTCCATTGCTTTCACAGCTCTCTTGCAAACATCTTTGAAATGGAAATAAGGATGTCCATGTGGTCTTCTTCCTGTTAAGAGTTCTTTATACAAGAGATCCTTGGGTATACAGCCATAATCTATTCTCCACCTATAACCAAGCCATCAAAATCAATGCTGACTGAAAAGAGCATGGATGCTCAGAATGCTGACATGTTTCAAGACTTCAGTGGGGGCAACTTAGTCCCAGCAGAAAATTTTTAGAATGCAGCAAAGGCAAAGTAAGTGAAAGCAGTTTGAGGTGCTTCTCTTGAGTAGAGTATGTGGTCCAGAATTTGCTACCATGCAAAAAAGGGTGTTGAAGATGCATGATATATTTTTGATATACACACACACAGATATATATATGTGTGTATATCAAAAATACACATATATGGCAACTTTCAAAGTCTCATCAGTCACTTCACTCATACCTGCCAAGAATTTGATTGTACAAGACCAGTGTTATGGGCCAGAACATCAGCTGTGCATCCTTGGATGCTGGATGACTACAGATTGGTTACTTTATCTCCATAGCAGACTAAATATTCCCTGGCTCAAACTCCCTTGAATTGGCATAACTTTAAGACATTTAGAGGATGTATCTACACAAGACGCTAATGCACACTAGTTACCGTGCATTTATTTAGTACTTGCATCATCAAGCATGGACTAAAAGTGCAGTAAATGCTGGTGAACACCTTTTTAATGATGCTACTGCACAGTAGTGTAATCATACTGTGCAGTGGCATATTAGCAGTGTTGGTGCTGTGATGTGCTACTGTGCAGTGTTATTTGGCTACTGTGCAGTTAGCATCTCATGTAGATGCATCCAGAGAGTACTTAATACCATTTAATACCCTATAATGCATGGATGCTCCTGTTTTAAGTGCATCCTCTGAGCATGGCAGTGCACCCCCTACAAAAAGGCCAACACCACCGGTGGCATCTGTGAGTGGTCCATCATCCCCGCTGGATGCTGCTGACCCCTGGTTGGCACTCACCACCCCAACCCCCCCACCCCTGTGGCTGACAGCGCCAGCGGTGTCTGTGGGAGCTCTCCGCTTACCGTCGCCATGCTCCTGCCACCACTGCTGTGCTCCTGCCACTGCCATGTCCCCCCCAGCCGCTGGAGGCATTTGTCATTCATGCCTGTAACACTACTCTTTTGAAATGCAACTGACACACCCTTTTAACACCGGGCAGTGGGAAGTGGGTGATACAGATTCTTCTGTTCTTCTTGGGTCAGCCCTTTAGCTGAATTTCCCTGCTTAGACAGCCAGATCAGGTGCTAAAGGCTCTAGCCTTCACTTTCACCCTCATTATAAAAATCTTTAGTTAAGAAAAGAAGGCTCTTGAACAGTTGTCTTTGTTCCCCTGGCAGATCATATCAGCAAAAAGATTAGGTTTAAATGATTGCTAGTGAAACATTTCTGTGAGCAATTTACAGGTTGTTTACTAAAGCCTTTTTTTAGATAACCTGTGTTCTACACTTGCACAATTTCTACCAAACTGTTTACTGAACAGTATTTTTATCTCTTCCACCAACCCCACTCCCCCCAAAAGAACAAAACCCCCATGTTATCAGCACAATTGCCTCTCCAATGTCATTGCAATGTTATCTGCAGTCTTCCAAGGTCAGTAATGTAAACCCTGCACTGTTTCTTCTGGAGTGATCACATGTAAGGGGGGTGCCTATTAGCTGCAGTGCATTTCAGTATGAGTACAAAAGCCTCAGACTTCTTGTAGATAAAAGTATTGTGTGTTTGGTGTTTTGAAGTATTTTCCTATGACATGTATTAAGAGCTGGACTGAACATCACATTTATAAAGTTTATTTTTCCCTGTTTCTTGTATCTTGTTTAACTTCCAGGTTGGATGTTGGAGGGTAGGGAATTCTTCCCCCTCAACTACATATCCTTTCTTCAACCCTCAATCCTCCTTCTGTCCCCATTTATATCTCTATGGAACAACAGTACGGTGAGAAATGAAGTTCGTTATGGGCACTGGAGCAGGGATAGAGTCCAAGTAACTGGACAGAGCAATCCATGAGGTCCAAGTCACATAAATGAGACACAGAGAGAGTGTCTCCACTGATATGCCTGCACTAATATTCTAGTTTAGCAAAGAATCATAGAAGATTAGGGTTGGATAGGATCTCAGGAGGTCATCTAGTCCAACCTCCTGCTCAAAGCAGGACCATCCCCAACTTGATCATTCCAGCCACGGCTTTGTTGATCCAGGCCTTAAAAAAACCTGTCTCAGTGCTTCATGACCCTCCTAGCAAGAGAGTTTTTCCTAATATCCAACCTAAACTTCCATTGCTGCAACCTGAGACCATTGCTCCTTGTTCTGCCACCACTGAGAAAGGGTTTAGCCCAAACCAGCAAAAAGTATGGGTGTATACATTTCATGGCATCTGTAAACCTCAGCAAAATTCAATATAAAATTTAACTAGAGCAAAACAACTTGAGTGTTTCTTGTCCTGTGTCCTGGTTAGGACCATAGTCCCTTAAGGTTCTGAGCCTTGCCAGATACAGCCACAAGAGTCCAGAGTGGGGTTCTCCTAACCTCAGTTTCTTTTTACCCCTCATAAGAAATTCCAAAGAACCTGGAACAACCTTTACACCCTGATGCAACTGCTCACAAAACTGTTCATTGTAACAAGAACCCTACCACCACCTTTGAGTGCTTTTGCCAACCCAAGCTACTTGTCCTTATGTACTCATTATTCACAATCCACCCAACAGTAGAAAGATTCCTGTAAGGCAGTATTATCCAACTTTTGGTCCATGGGTCACATGCAGCTGGCAAGGGATTAAATTGCAGTCCCTAGGTTTCTGCTCATCCTCTGTTCAGGCTTTGGTTGCAACAGCATCCAGGAACTCCAGGTTCCCCCTCCCTCTTCCAGTTGCTACTTCCTGCCCCACCCAAGGCTGCAGGGCAGTATGGTGCAGGAGCTGAGGGTATATCACAGGTGCACAATGGAAGATTTCCATGTAGCACATGGTGCAGTGTTGGCGGGGGGGTGGGGAGGAGTGCATGCACATCTGTGGTAGGGGCATCCAAGCAGCGTGCAGCCCTTCCTTGCAGTGTGCACCTCACAGGACATGTGATCCCAATCATTTGGAAGTTGGACAGCCCTTCTGTAAGGCATGCTCTACTGTTTTATTGGTTTTGCTTTGCTGCCCATAAAAATAGTTTTAATATTTACGTTTATATAAATAATATCACCTGCTTACCTCTCCACCTGCCCAGGTACGAGCTGGCATTTTCTGAGTACCTTGAGTGTAACATGAAACTATGAAACTATGAAACAAAGGGTGCCTTGAGTATAAAAGGTTGAGAGCTGATGCTCTGTTTATTCTGTTCTCCATGTCAAAGTTGTTTTCATTCCTCTGGATCCCAAAAAGGAACCTTTTTAGCCTCATCTGGTCTTTGCTATTTCCATTTACAAAACACTGTGGGCTGGGAAAAATAGAGAAGAAGGAGACACTAAAACCTGAAAATGTATTAAAAAATTAAGGAATAAGATTACATTTTTTCTTTTGAAATACCATATCCATCAGAAAACAGTAACTGAAAGTGTTGATTAAATCTAAAAATATAGTTTAAAATATATGTTTTCTTTGCAAAAGGTGTGTTTTAAAATAAGCTAAATATTTAGTTAGGGCTTTTCATTTGGAAACAGGAAAATATGACAAAAAGCCATAAATGTAAATGATGTACTATAGAATGATGTCACCATGAATAGGAAAAATATGAACCTGGGATACGACAAGTAAAGAATTTCAGGTATGTATAATGTTATGAATATGTTGTATAAGGTGCCAGAGAGAGTTTGTCTAAAGTATTTTGCCCACTTCTGGTCACTTGCATTCAAGAAAGAGTAACTCAAACTGACAGGTGCAGAGAAGAGCTCCTAGGATGATATGAGAGGAGACTAAAAAGAGTTTGCCTTGGATAGTCTACCAAAACAAAGGCCAAAAGGAAATAAGACTGTTCCATCTAAATGCATCATGGTAGAAAATATGAAAGAGGAAGAAGAGATATTGAAGCTACTGGACAAAATTGGCAAAAGAAAAAAACATGGGTAGAAATTGACCAGTAATAAAATGAGTCTAGAAATGAGAAGTAGGTTTGTAATCATCAGAAGAATGAACAGAAGAATGAAGAATTCTCCAAAGAAAAGGAATATTTGGGGCAAAAAATATTTGGGTTTAAAATGAAGCTTTATCATTTTAGGAAAAATGATTATATGACCTGGTTGCAGGAGTGGGACCAAATAAGACTCTGGCATTAAGAATTCTCTTCCTAGAGCGGAACAGAATTCTTGTGAACCCAGAACTGCGGTGGGTCCTTCATTTCCTCAGTGTTAGGTTGACTCCTTGAGTACAGAATCCTATATACTTATTCATACTTACTCCATTGACGTCCATCAACATGATGACTCATGTTATCAGCCCAAGTGGCTCTTACCTCATTCCTGGACACTGTTATTTCCCAGTACAACAACCAGTCAGCTTAGCACTTCAAAATCCCCACATCATGTAAAATTGAAGGATCAGGGTCAAACCAGAGGCAGAGGCTGAGGCTGTGTATGAGCAGCAGTGGCAGGTGGGATACATCTGTTGATAGAAGACTGGAAACCTAAAGGCTGACAGTCAACCTGGAAAACTTCTTGCTCCTGGCTAAAAGGCCAAAAGTAGTCATAACAGGAATAGCCTTAGGAAAGACTGGTCAGTGTGAGGACCAAATAGACAGGTTCAAACAAAAGAACTGAACACTGGGTGTACAGTCTTTAAGCCAGTGCACTGTTGCAGGGAGCAGTGATGTCTGCCCATGACACTGAGAACCCCTACTTCCTTTCCCTTGCTTAGCTGTCTTGGTCGTGTCTGGATAAGATGCTGACTGTGCAGGTGTTACTGAACAGTCATTTAGTACTTGTATAAGCAAGTACTAAATGACTGCACAGTAACCCGAGTTACTGCACAGTAGTGCTGACAAATGCCTTTTTTGTGGTGCTACTGAGCAGTAGCCTAATATTACTGCACAATAGCATTGCATCACAGGTTTTGTCATGCAATGCTACTGTGCAGTAGTATCAGGCTACCGTGCAGTCAGCGTCTCATGTAGACATGGCTTCTGAGTTAGGCATTAGTGTGCATTGGGTTCCTCTTCAAGAGCAGCAAAAGCAATCATGTGGAAAGAAATTGTGCTGCTTAGATCTGTCAACCGTCATTCATCAAGTATGAGTTTATGAAAACATACTGGGGTTAGTGCTGTAGGCAACAGCACTTAAAGCAGCTGTGCTGCTGACCTCACAGTACATGAAATACCCAGCATGCTGGCAGACACCATGGGAAATACTACATGACAGCACTCATAGCAACATACAGATCTAGGTCCTTTGAGTAGTGCCTATGCTCTCAGACAGTATCACAGTTATTGTTGGTTAAGGGATCATTAGGCCACATTTTAAACAAATGATCTCAATCCCTCCTTATGATTGAAAGAATAATTATTAACTCATGCTCTGAGTTTCTGAAGCACAAACCATGGCTTCTCTGTATGCTATGAAGCATTGAGGTGGCTGGTTAAGTTTACTACTGCATAAATGTCCTACAGCACCCATTCTATGAAGTAGTGAAGACTTAGGCTGGTCCTCTTCATAGAGGTGAACACTGGCCATCTTGACATTGAAATACCAGTATAGTGGCAGGGCTTAAGGAGAAAAAGGATGTCTTTGCAATCAGAAACACATTTACTACAGTATGAAAAAATCATCCATCTGGGTGTTTCTTCCCTGCTCTACGTACCCCTGTTGGGGACTTAGTAGTATAATGTGATCTCTTCTTCCCTCGAGTGGGTAGCATGGCTCAAAGGGCAACGAAAGCAGTCTTTATCACTTTGTCCTCACCATTTGCTGGCCAGCACAAGTAAGTAAATGAAGAAGAATAGGGCCAAAAGGGGAGCACATAAAAAGTGGAAACAGGGTGAGATCACTAAAGATGAATATACCTCCTCTGCTCGTGCTTGTAGGGAGGCAGTTAGGCGGGCCAAAGCTACGATGGAGCTGAGGATGGCAACCCAAGTAAAAGACAACAAGAAATTGTTTTTTAGATATATAGGGAGTAAAAGGAAGGCCCAGGGAGGAATAGGACCCCTGCTAAATGGGCAGAAACAATTGGTGACAGACAGGGGGGACAAGGCTGAACTCCTCAACGAGTTCTTTGCCTCAGTGTTCCTAAGCTAGGGGCATGACAAGTCTCTCACTGGGGTTGTAGAGAGGCAGCAGCAAGGCGCCAGACTTCCATGCGTAGATCCTGAGGTGGTGCAGAGTCACTTGGAAGAACTGGATGCCTTTAAGTCGGCAGGCCCAAGGGTGCTGAAGCACTGGCCGACATCATTGCAGAGCCACTGGCAGGAATATTCGAACGCTCGTGGCGCACGGGCCAAGTCCCAGAGGACTGGAAAAGGGCCAACGTGGTCCCCATTTTCAAAAAGGGGAGGAAGGAGGACCCGGGCAACTATAGGCCAGTCAGTCTCACCTCCATCCTTGGTAAAGTCTTTGAAAAAATTATCAAGGCTCACATTTGTGAGAGCCCAGCAGGACAAATTATGCTGAGGGGAAACCAGCACGGATTTGTGGCGGGCAGATCGTGCCTGACCAATCTAGTCTCATTTTATGACCAGGTTATGAAACGCCTGGACACAGGAGGAGGGGTGGATGTCGTATATTTAGACTTCAGGGAGGCCTTCGATATGGTATCCCACCCCATACTGGTGAACAAGCTAAGAGGCTGTGATGTGGATGACTGCACAGTCCGGTGGGTGGAGAATTGGCTAGAGGGTCGCACCCAGAGAGTCGTGGTGGATGGGTCGGTCTCGACCTGGAAGGGTGTGGGCAGTGGGGTCCCGCAGGGCTCGGTCCTTGGACCGATACTCTTTAATGTCTTCATCAGCGACTTGGACGAGGGAGTCAAATGTACTCTGTCCAAGTTTGCAGATGACACAAAGCTATGGGGAGAAGTGGACACGCCGGAGGGCAGGGAACAGCTGCAGGCAGACCTGGATAGGTTGGACAAGTGGGCAGAAAACAACAGGATGCAGTTCAACAAGGAGAAATGCAAAGTGCTGCACCTAGGGAGGAAAAATGTCCAGCACACCTACAGCCTAGGGAATGACCTGCTGGGTGGCACAGAGGTGGAAAGGGATCTTGGAGTCCTAGTGGACTCCAAGATGAACATGAGCCGGCAGTGTGACGAAGCCATCAGAAAAGCCAATGGCACTTTATCGTGCATCAGCAGATGCATGACAAATAGGTGCAGGGAGGTAATACTTCCCCTCTATAGGGCGCTGGTCAGACCGCAGTTGGAGTACTGCGTGCAATTCTGGGCGCCTCACTTCAAGAAGGATGCGGATAACCTGGAGAGGGTCCAGAGAAGGGCAGCTCGTATGGTCAAGGGCCTGCAGACCAAGCCCTACGAGGAGAGACTAGAGAAACTGGACCTTTTCAGCCTCCGCAAGAGAAGGTTGAGAGGCGACCTTGTGGCTGCCTTTAAGTTTATCACGGGGGCACAGAAGGGAATTGGTGAGTATTTATTCACCAAGGCGCCCCTGGGGGTTACAAGAAACAATGGCCACAAGCTAGCAGAGAGCAGATTTAGATTGGACATTAGGAAGAACTTCTTCACAGTTCGAGTGGCCAAGGTCTGGAACGGGCTCCCAAGGGAGGTGGTGCTCTCCCCTACCCTGGGGGTCTTCAAGAGGAGTTTAGATAGGCATCTAGCTGGGGTCATCTAGACCCAGCACTCTTTCCTGCTTATGCAGGGGGTCGGACTCGATGATCTATTGAGGTCCCTTCCGACCCTAACATCTATGAATCTATGAATCTATGAATCTAAGAGGAAGCAGTCTGCAGTAGAAATATGGGTGGCCCTGGCAAGTTTCCCATGGAGCAAGGAGTGAACTAGGGACTACCTTATACTGCTGGTAATCACAACCCAGTGTTTGTTCTGATCATAAAGAGCACCATTACAAGCCAACTCTACAGGTTACCTACCATCAAGACATCTGTACAAATAATGGGTTTTTCAGTTTGGCAGGAAAAAAATTAAGAAATCTTTTCGTACTGAAGTGTGTTTAAAACATTTTTGTGCATTGCTGAAGTGAAAATATTTGGTTTTGCTTGATATACAACTTTCCATTTGATCTGAAACAAAACATTTTTCTCTTCTCTTCTCTTCTCTTCTCTTCTCTTCTCTTCTCTTCTCTGAAAGCCAAGGAACTAAAGGTTTAAATTCACAAATACGATTAAAAAAAAAGTGGGGGAGTGCCTTGGTTTGGCCTTACCTCAATACCTCCTCTTAGAGCTGTTGTAGATTAAAACAAAGAAAATAAAGGGCACTTTTATACATGGGGGGGGGGGAGCTGCTCTGATTAAAACACAGCAGTGTCTCATATATCAGTGTCCCCCCTCTTCAAAGTGGTGGTGGGGGCACTTGAACTGCAGCTCATTTGATGAGCTGTAGTTCAAGCACTCCATTTTGAAGCACGGGGGATGCTGATACATGAGATGCAAAGGCTGGCTGGAGCGCAGTTATCACCACAGTCCAGCAGATTTGATTAATCAAGTCTGCTCCTATGCGCAGTAATTACCATGCATTGGAGCAGCCTCCACACTCCTGTATAGGCACCTAATGAGCTCAACTCTAGCCTGGTGATTTGGACACATGCAGGATTGGGGACATGAAGATACCAATCCTTTGTATAAATTCACTGGAAAAAGTAGGTGTGTGGTTACACCCCATCCCTCTACTCTGGAATACCCCTGGTGATTAGACCACATTAGCTGTGAAAAGTTTTTCTTACTGAAACTGTTCAACCAATTTAACCTAAATTTACTTAGTTCTAAAGAACTCCAAACCTCATTTTTGGATAATTTATGACATTTTTGCTAGAAAGGAAGTGTCACCAGGCTCTAAAAGACCTTATGATATAGTCATCTCTAGGGATCCTGGTTTTCACTGATAAAAAAAAACAAATCCCCAATTTTTGGATAAAAAAAGTAACCCAGGATCCATACTTTCCCATAATTAAAATGAAACACCACTAATATATAGATATGTATATAGTGGTGTTTCATCTTAACCATGGCAAAATGTGGATTTTGGGTTACTTTTTTAAATCCGAAAATTGGGGATTTTTTTTTTTTAAATCAGAGAAAACCAGGATCTCTGGTCAGCACGAGAAACAAAACAAAAGAAAACAAAAAAGCTTTGCTTTCAAAATACTACACATCAGACAAGTTACAAAATACTAATTTAAGAAGCTATTTTAGATCAAGGAGCTGTTTAAATAACCTATTTAGCAAAGAAGGGCTTGGATTTTCCAACCGGTAGCTAATTTCAGTGTTCTGTAAATATTACCCAAACCCTAATTACTAATAAAAAGATAATTGTCTTTTAATAAAAACAAACAAACAAAGAAAAACGAAACACCAGCAAGAATTGTGGAGTGGTAGAATGGCTTGATGAAGCAAGCTTCTTTTCTGAAACAAATGTTTTATAAATAAGATTTGTTGATGGGGAGGAGATTAAATAATTTGGCCATTTTAATTAAAATATTCAGAAAAAGAACAGCCTATTTAATTTCTCCTTTCTACTTACTTACATCTTAAATTAATGGGTTATTAGCCTATCCCCAATAGGATAAGAACTGATTAAAAATACAGAATATTAATTTTGCAGTTGAATTCAATCTAATCTAATATTTCTTTAGTCCTGGGCACCATCTGGAATTGTACCACTGGCCTTAACCCAGAAGATGCAGAGCATATTTGTTCTCGTGAACAGAAGGAAGTTCAGAAATAACAAAACACAGATATTCCTCTCTTACAGAAATACACTTAAGGGAAGTAATCAGAGAAGATATTAAGTTTCTGACCTTTCAGTGGTGTGACTTTTGCAGACCTCACACATGCCCAAATAGAGTCCTGCAACTGTTAGTTGAGCTCTATCTGGGCCAGGACTCTACCTTGACTGAACCTGCAGGCTCACAGTCAGTTAGGGTATAGCTACAACCATCATCACAGGCTGAGAAATAGACTCCTCACTTACTCCTCACCAGCTCACTTCCAATCTGCAAAGGCCAAGTGGCAGAGCACTAGTTGTACCTGCCACTTTAAGGGCCTGAAGGCAGCAGCCGGCAGGTGCCTGATTAGAGCAGCCATTTTGGATTCAGGGCTGCCCATATAAACAGGGCACTTTGCTGCTGGAAGGCTAGACAACAACATTGTCTGGCTGCAGGGTTGCTGGTATCATCTGGAGGTAAGGAAGAAGCTGTAGGGAATGGTCAGGAGGCTTTTGGTCCTGGGCATGACCTAAAACTGCACCCTGGTGGGAGTGGGTGGCCTGGTGGAGTTCTCAGTGGTGTGGGAGCCCCCAGGCCAGTTACCACCCTGGTGAAGGGTGGGCCAGGGAGCTTTAACCCCCAGCTCCCACAACTGGGTTGGTTACCCCCTTGTAGGGTCTGGAGGGTTGACCCCAGTGAGAGAGTGGGGCCATAGACTCAAACCTGTCTTGACATCCCCTGACTGGTCTATGCTGGGGCCAGGACTGGAAGGGTTGAAGGGCCGGGGGCCCACCATGAGGGACACCCAGAGCTGAGGGCCTGGGGTTCTGACAGCCCTGGAGGTGGGCCAGGGCTAGTGAGCCAGAGGTCCTAGGGGGACCACACCCATAAGGGGGAAGCAGCTCAGGGAGCTATGTAGCCTAGAATGAAGGTGGAATAGGCTGCCTGAATGGAGGGATCCAGGTGGGGTTCAAAGAGCAGGATTCTGGGGCCCAGTGTGAGGTTGCTGATGTTAACTTCTGGATGCCTTCCGTGAGGCTTGGGCTGCAGTGTAGGGGAGGAATGGAGCCGCAGATAGCTCCCCCTGGCATCGGGGCAAGAAATGGGCAGCCTCCTGCTTTAAATAACATTAATTAATTAACAAACAAGGCATGGTGGGAGAGAAGGCAGGTGGCTAGCCCAGGAACAGGTGGGCGGGCCACAAGAAAATTGGCCCCAAGAAGGCCCCATGTTACAGGCCACATGCTAAAAAAAAATGCTGCACGGTGAGACTGGGTGGGGCAGCCATCGGGGGGGGGTTGCAGCAGCTGGTGGGGGTTGGGGCCAGGTAGGGCAGCAAGTGGGGGGGGCTGCGGTGGGGCATGTGGGCTTTGCGGGGGGGGGGGGTGCTAGCCCCTGTAAGGGCCATTTGGCCTCTGTTGGGGGGGCTGTAGCCCTTGTGTGGGGGCTGAATCCCCCATTGGGGGCCAGTAACCCCTGTGTGGGGGCCGCTGCCCCTGTGGGAGGGCAGCAAAATATTTATTCATGAAACGTACTTAGAGTTCACCTTATAATAAGAGACTTCCATTAACACTGTAAGATATATCAATAAAACATTGTCCAACTGGTCTCTGTCTCTGTCTCTTTCTCTTTTATAGTGGTCTTTTGTTTTACTTGTGGAGAAACATGGATTTGGGGGTATTTTACAGAGTGACTTTGGGATTTTTTTTTATCAGGGATTTTTCAGTTTTCCAATAGGGCACACCAGAATTCCTGCCAGGGAGGCCAGTGGCAGGACCCTGCCTGCTCAGAGCTGGCACCTTGGACCCAGCTGGAGGTGGCTGATCTCCTGGCCAAATGGGGCCAGGAGGACATGCTTTGACAGCTCAAAGCAGGCCACCACACTAAGAACATCTTCCAGGTGATAGCTGCCCAGATGGCCGGGCAGGGGCACACATGGCAGTAGTGCCACACAGAGGCCAACCCTGCAGTCACAGCCCACTGGCAGGTGGCCCAGAGGGGCAGATGCCTCTACTGGCTCTGTAGTCCCCATCTCAGTCTGGCAGGTCACAGCCAGGCAGCAGCCCCGACTGCCACTCTGATGCAGTGGGTAGAGGGTGCAGGGAAGTCTCAGGGCCGCTTCAGCAGCCCAGGTGGCACAAGGAGTAGTGTCCCCAGGTACCAATTTGCTGGGCCCCAGAAGCTCCTGAGAGCAAGTAGCCCTGACCTAATAGCCAGGGCGACTTTTTATACTGCTGGAGATGGCACAGGTGCTGGTCCCAAGCTCTAGCTCCCCCTGGCTGCAGATCCAGGAGGAGCCAGGCAGGGTTATTTTAGCCCAAGTAGCACAATTTGCTCCACACTAAAGTGCATATCAGAGCACGTACGCTGAAGCAAAAAGCCCCAGCTCAAATATGCACTGCTTCTATTTTTGCTGCTGCTTGCTCACGTGTGGATGTGCCCTCGGGGGGGCTTTTTGCCTCACAGCACGTGCCCGTACATGCAGTTTGGTGTGGGGCAAATTGTGCCACTTGAGGTGAAATAACCCTGCCTGGCTCCCCTGGATCTGCAGCCAGGGGGAGTTGGAGCCTCCCCCATGGTCCCTTCTCCCCTCCTCCAAATTCACCCCTCCCTCCCTCTACTTAGTGGGACTGGAGCTGCTACTAGAGGCTGCTACCAGAGCGTCTCTATGGAGGACCCAGCCTCCGGTAACCTCAGCACATGGTCCGGGACCATGCCCTGCCCCACTTTTTTCTGCTGTATTTTTTTTTTTACTTCTGGATATCCATGGGTCTAATTTTCCCCCACGCTGCAAATTTACAGTGCGGGGAACCTTTTCTTGCTTCTGCATGTGCCTCTTGCAGCGATTCAAGGGCTTTGAGACACTGCAAGACGCACATGCACGCTAGTCTGGATGCGTCCCATAAGTGCATGTCAAATAGGAGCAAATAGATGTTGGTTTCTCTGCAGTGAAACAACAAACGCATCATACCCATTATTATTTTTTGGGCTGTGGCTTAGGACCCAAACATAAAAATAGCATGAAAATGAGCCATATGGGAAGAATGATGGTCTTAGGATTTGAATTATTTGGGTTTAATTCTTTGTTTTTGTGCTCAAACTCTGGTTACTTTGATTAACCTGCCTCTACAGTTGAAGAGCTTTGCTGTTATAGAAATGCTAGTGTAATATACCGGCAAAGCTCTGCTTCATACAGCTAGAATATGTGCACACAGGTGAAACACTACCAATGAAAGCATGATCTTGACAGTATAACCTTAGGGGCTTCTGTCAACTTAGCTATGTTGGTCATGGATTACACTTTTGGTCCTGGCTAATGCATCTTTTTGAGTAGAAACCTCAAGCATCTGTCTATATCCCTAGCGTGTCTATGCCTTAGCTTCCCACCTGATAGTGGAGCTGGCTAAAAAACTGGATCTTAACTGAACTTCTAACAGGTAGCAGAACAGAAACGTTGGCAGAAATTAAATCTGTTTTTCTTTTTGAATAGCTTGCAGAATTATGCTTCTCTCTTCCCCTGCTCATATTTTATTTTTATTTTTTCCCCAGCTGGTCTATTTTGACTCTACATGTCTCAGGGCAAGAACGTTTCTTTTGAAGTTGTACTGTATAGAACTCGGTGATAAGGGACTTCAAGGAGCCTAGACAATGAAACTAAATAATTGAGGCAGTAAAATAATTGGGGAGAAAACCCCTCAAAAGAAAAAGCCTTTATAACCTGAAACACATTACCTTTCTCTTTTTGGTTTAGGGGTGTTTTATAGGTTACATTGTCCACAGCATTTTGAAGTTTGTTCCAAGAACATAAGTTATGCTTCTTGTTAGCTGAGAATCAACTCCTTTCAATCTCAGATAAAATGTTGTCCAGTCTTTAAGCTAGTTGCTAAGATTTGTTTTATAAAGCTATCAGTGTGTGCAGTCAGGGTGGGGAGAGCATAGGTTTCTGTTGACTTCCCATCCACAAATGAACAATTTGTTGTCCTTCTTTCTTCTTGAAATCATGAGAATACAGTTGCTCTTTGTTTATTAAATTACCTCAAAGCTCAATCAAAAGGTGGTTAAGGAACTGAGGTCAGAAGAGGATAAGACAGACACTTCAACTGCAGACATTAGGACAGGAAAATCCAGTAGGGAAGCTGGTATATTTGTCAGCAGCTTGGGACTATTGATATCCTGGGGGCACATCTACACAAGACATTTACTATGCAGTTGACTAATTAACTGCACAGTAAACATCACAGCATCTACATGTGCACCTCTATTAGGGTGCACAAAACTAATAAAGTCTGCTGCAGGTGAGTACTTGTAAATATGAGTAAATACAAGTGCTACCTTGC
Organism: Alligator mississippiensis; assembly: GCF_030867095.1. Taxonomy (NCBI): domain Eukaryota; kingdom Metazoa; phylum Chordata; order Crocodylia; family Alligatoridae; genus Alligator; species Alligator mississippiensis. Next base: position 322,208,897 of record NC_081824.1, read on the forward strand.
TGCAAAGTTGTTTGTGCATTGCAGCACATGTGTAGATGCTGACCCAGCTGGCTGGGGCATCAGAGTGCTTCATTGTGGCTTCCTGCCAGCTAGCCCCATGCTGAAGCACCCTTGTGTCCCAGCCAGCCCCTCCACAGCACACTGAGCCCGGTTGGAGCAGCACTGGGCTGGCAGGCTGACCTGAGTCACCTGCCAGCTGGGGGTGCTGAGACCCAGCTCAGTGTGCTGTGGCTATGTAAACCATGTAGCTGGGAGCTTTCCAGGAACAATAAAATTGTGGAGCAATAAGCTCCACAGTTTATTGTTCTGTACTAATGGCACATGTAGATGCACCTGTGTGGTCTATGTTCAGGTATTTCTGTGCCCGCATTGTATCACTGACACTGAACACTCTATTTACCAAAAATAGTCTCTTCCTCCAGTTTCTAAAGGTTGTGGGGAGAGGTACGAACCTGAATTGGAATCTACTGTTTTAATTTGCAGAGCATATGGTAGTTATAGTTACATTGCCTATAGAGTTTTGAAGGCGTTCTTTTCCTCAGCACCAATGTTACCACTTAGTGAATTAAAAGTAGTATTCCCATTCTTCTTTAGAAGCAGTCAGAAATCAGTCGGAACAGCAGCATGTATAGAGCAAAACTTTGTTTGTGTATAATAGGAATCCACTGTCCCCAAATGGTTTCTTCTTGTGCTTGTGTAACAAACAAAAAAGCACAAAGATTAAGTGATTTACACTGTCCTTCAGAAGTTTATGATAGAGCTCAGAACTAATCCCAGACTTCCTCAGTCCATCTGTCCCCCTTAGCTTAGCTACACCTACCCATGCCTTCTGCCCTATAGCAAGATTTGCTCCCTAGCTAGATGCAACCAAGTCCTCATCCCAATTAACACTACAGTATTGACCCATCCTTTATTCCTCAGTCCAGTTCCATGTTTGTTTGTTTTTTAGTGCTCCAAGTGTTGCCAGGAGAACCAGGCAAGAATCCCACCCCCTTCCTCCCCTCTTTTCTGCTACATGCATGAGGTGTCTGGGTTTTTTTTCATTTTTTATTTATTTTTTAATTTTTTATTTTAAGCCTCCCTCAGAAGCATTGTATGTTGGCTGTATCCAAGCCTGGGGACTTTAACTGGGCTTGCTAATGCTCCTGCTGTGACTTAAAGCTGGAGGTTCCTGGCTGGAGGATCTTGCCACCCTGCTCAGGGTCAGATCAATTGACATATTTGGGATCTGGAAGGAATTTTACCCCATGGTCAGATGGGTATGGACTGAGGGTTTTGCCTTCCTCTGTAGCTGAGGGGCATGGCCTTCTACCTGGGATTTTTGAGCCTGTATTAACAATCTTTTACTGAAGCAGGACATTGCCTGCCATGGACCCCTGTGGTTAGGGTGTTGTCTTTTGTTGTGTCAGGGTTGATGGCAGTTTTGTGAAGAGTTTAGGTTATGGATTTGTATAGGATGGTTTGAATAAGGATGATCCTGCTTCAGGCTATAATTTCTATGAAACACAGGTAAGTGCAGGTCATGGTAAGGAGGCATGGGGTGCTGTGGGAGCAGGGGAATTCATAGTGCCGTGCACCTGTCTGCCAGGACTTCCAACAGCAAGGGACCCTGCATGGAGGCATGGGGTGCAGGGGATTCCCTGGTTCCTGCACTACCCCATGCCTCAAGAGTGCCCCACACCAGAAACTATGCTCACCCATGTCTCCACTTAAGGCACAGGTCAGTGCAAGACCTGATGCAGGGCAGCAAAGGATGTGGGGAATCCCAAGACAAGGGGAATACATTGCCTGTTGTCAGGCCCTTTCAGAGGTTGGGAGAGGCCCGGGCCACTTCTATTTTTTTTTTTTTTTTTTTTGAGGCTCAAAATACAACGCAATAATTTGTAATAAATGTTCCTTTTTTATTTAACAAGTACTTTTCTAGCTTTTTTCTTCTTCTTTCAATCCTGTCAGTGTATTTCTGTGTCTGTATGTATAACCTCATTTGGAGATAACATCAAAAGTCTATATTTGAGGCCCAGGCCAAATGGCCCTCCTGGCCCTGCCCGTTGTCTCACCTGATGCAGGACATGTCCCACCACAGTTATCCACTTCAATTCGGCAACATCAGTTTCTACTCTAAATGTAAGAATAAACAGTTCTTGTGCAAACTTCCCACCCCATTTAGGGAATTACAGATATTACACTTGGACTGGTCTAAGTGAATGTAGATAGATCTAAACTCATAACCACGCAAAAGTTCAGCTCACCTAGACTGGTCTAAAATGACACAAGTAACCTAATACAGACCTGGTGCAAGATACACTTAACTGAGATTTGATTCAAGGTAGACCAATGTATCGAACTTCTATACTCAATTTAGATTGCTGTCCTCTGGCATCCAACCTGCTTTTCTGTCCCCCCATCTGTCCCTTGCAGCCAGTTGGGCTAGCATTTGACCTTACTGTTCAGGACAGTATGGCTCTACCCCACCCCACATGGCTGTGATGGGAACCCAGGCACTGGGGAAATGCAAAGCATCTAGTGGGGAGGGAGGGGAAGAGAGCAAGTGGACCATTATCACAGCCAGAAGGGTGGGGAGATAGCACCAGAATGATGTCCTGTCAGCTGAAAGCCTTCTGTGCAAACCAACCCACTGATCTTTCCTGTTCTCTTCTTCCTCCTGGCCCCTGGGGGACCACTACAGGCCATCTCTATAGTCACAGCACTGTCCCAGGCCATCATGGCTGGGAATCCCAGAAGGGGGTGGGGGAGGGCAGTGCATGGAAAGAGGATCATTGGGGGCTAATTAATCACCCTGCCCAGATGTCTCAAAGTGTGGGATCTTAGGTCATTAATTGCTCAAGAGGTTTTTGTCTTTCAAAACTGAGCAGACCAGTCACCCCCTCCCCTTCCTTCCTTCCTAGAGTTGCCAAGCCTTGGGCAGTAATCAGTCTATATCCCATTCTGTAGGAACATAAACCTGCCTCATTTACACCAGCCTACCCTCTTTATCTCTTAGGACCATGCTTAGCTACTAAAGGAAAAGCACTAAAAATGTTTATCCAGTAGGCAGTGTAAAAAAAGGTACAAATGCCAGCACCATCTATCATCCCACCCCATGGGGCTGGGTGGTGAGATGACACCAAAGTTAGGGACAGGAAATAATACACAGCTATCTACTTGTAGGCCTTGTCCAGTGCAGCCTGCCTGCATGCCCGCATTCTTGCAAGGATGAATGTGTATACCATTTCCTACTGATTTAAACTAGGTCACTTAGAGAAAACTGCATAACAGATCAATTTCTCCCCTGGTATTTTTTAATGTCTATATGTGGTCTTAGTAAGTTATGGAACTGGATGATGAATAGGACTGGCACAATCAATCAATCAAAAAACTTCCCCTCAGTGTTCCATTAATGCATTGCATACCAATGGGGGACAGGTATTTTATCTCACACGTAGAGTAACAGAGCACAAGTGGGGTGTTTGCTACTGAGTGTGGGTTGCAGCAGGCTGGGAGTGTGCCCTCACGGACGGCAGCCTGGAGACACCCCTGGGGAGTCATTCTAAAGGAGGAGGTGTGTGGCGGAGCAACCATGGGGTTCTCGCCACTCAGGGGCTATTGCAGGCTCTGAGTCAGCCTGCCTGTGAGCAACAGGGAGAAGCTTCCCCCACACGAATCATTTTAAGGGAAAAGGTTTAAGGGCTGCAGCTGGCAGGTGCCTGATGAGAGCAGCCATTTTCAAACAAAGGCCAGCCAGGCACAGCCGGGAGAGAGAGCAGTCTGCTTCCAGCAGCTGAGGGAGCAGTATCACCCAGCTCCCTTGATGCTCAGGGTCTCCTCAGAGGTAAGGATGAGGCTGTGGGGAAGAAGGAGGCCTCATTGGTTTTGGACACGACCTGAAGCTGTACCCTGCCATGGTATGGAGGCCTGGTGGTCCTGCCTGTGGTGGGGCAGGGCCACTTAAATGCCAGGACTGAGAACCTCCCTGGTGTGAGGTGGGTTGGGGTGCCTAAACCCCTGTACCCACCATCTGGTAGGTTATTGTAACAGTGGCAGGAAGTAGGGCCAGGCACACCCATATGGGGTACCTGAGCCCCTGAGAACCATCTGCGAGGCATGGGACACATATTAGGAGAGGTTAGAGTGTGTACCAGTGGCGACATGTAGGTGGTGCATGGGGGGGTGCACGTGCAGCCCATGAGAGCACCAGTGCACCCCCATCAGGCCACACTCCCTGTTTAGGCAACAGGCAGAGGGACAGGTGGGAGTGCTGGTGCCCCCCCCTGTAAGCACCGGCTGGGGAGCAGGGCCACCAGCAAAAGTGGCCGTGCTGTTTCCGGAAGTGGCCATGGGACTTCCGGAAGCGGTGCAGCTGCTTTTTGGTGAAGGTGATCAGCCACCAGGGGACCCCCCCACCCCGGTCAGTGGGATCACCCACCGGAGGACCCCCCCGGTCACTGACTGGTGTCAGGAGAGGCACGTGCCCCCCTGACTCAAGAGGCACCAGTTGCCCATAGTGTGTACATTAGGCCTTTGTTATCAGGGCAGTCGAATGGCAGCCTCTCACCTAACTAATAACTTCATTAGTTTCCAACAAGGCATGGCAGGCAGGCAGGTGGATGCTTTGCCCAAAGACAAATGGGTGGCCAGCACTGTGACTGGTTGGAGGGGAGTCCCACATGTCACACAGTTTTTCAAAGAAAGAAGACTTCCTTGTTACTTCTGGAATTTTGTTCCATTTGTTGCCTGGAATAAACAAGGAGTTCATAACCTAAATTGCAGACCCAGTTTATACACATTTAAAAGAAATTTTCAGGACAAATAAGTGATTTTGGAGATTTGTAGAACCTGGGAGAAATTACTGTGTAAATCATTATTCATATGAGTATGAGAACTTATATTTTAAGTGCATGCGCGCACATGCGTGAGCGCGCGCGCGCGTACACACACACACACACACACACACACACACACACACACACACACACACACACACTTAACATGCAGAGAAAGTGCAAGTACATTTAGCTCTTCACCTCCTTGCAATAAAGTTCATCCTGAATACTGTTCCAATTTACCTGCTTATGCTGCACTGTGAATATAAGCCCAATCTTGTTTGTTTACTGCAGAGGGTTTGTTGCTGCAACAAAAATAAATTGCCCTGTTTTATGTCCCAGTGGCTGCCTTTGAAATTGTAGTGCCAAGGACAGATGCCAGTTGGCATAACTTGCTACTGTAATGACAAGCACCCAATATGCCTTTCAAGTAAAAGCTGAACATGATGATTTGCATGTCCTTAACACTGAAAATGAAGCAGCTTGCCAGATTCTCGGTTAAACAAAAAAGGAAACAATGTCATTTCTAAGCAGAACTATATGAGTTGCCAGTAGAAGACAGATTGTCAAAAAATGTGCATCATTCACAATGGGGTCCAGACTTTCAAAAGGAATTCAGCTTTTTGTTATACAGATTTATTTCTGCTCTTTGGATGTCAAGCATGTAAAAATTTAGCCCCACGTCTAAGAAATCAATTTTTTTTGGTTGCTGTGATTTACCTATATGTTACTGCAGTGCCTGAAATCTCACAGACCAGGAATCAGGCTGGACAAATACAAATCACCTGGACAAGGGAGAAGAGATTGACATCATATATCTTGATTTTAAAAAAGCCTTCGATCTGGTGTCCCATGATCTCCTTATGGAAAAATTGGCCAACTGCAGCCACAGCTACATCACAGTCCAATGGCTGGGGAATTGGCTCTGAGGTTGGACCCAAAGAGTAATAGACGGGAGTAAATCAGTATGGTGCACCATGACCAGTGGGGTCCTCCAAGGCTCCGTCCTTGGGCCTATACTATTTAACATCTTTATCAATGATGTAGAGATTGATATCAAAAGCAGACTAGCCAAGTTGGCTGATGACACCAAACTTTGGGGTAAAGTATCCACATCTGAGGATAGGATGGTGATCCAGGCTGACCTAGACAGGCTCAGAAAATGGGTGGATGAAAACCTGATGACGTTAAACATCGAAAAATGCAAGGTACTTCATCTTGGGGAAAAAAATACCTGCAGCATGCTTACAGGCTTGGCAGAGCTATGCTTGCTAGCACCATGGCTGAAAGGGACTTGGGGGCCATAATTGACCACAAGATGAATATGAGCCACCAATGCGATATCGCAGCTGGTAAAGTGAGCAAAACTCTGGCTTGCCTCCATAGATGCTTCTCAAGCAAATCCCAGGATGTCATCCTCCTGCTGTACTTAGCCTTGGTGAGGCCACAGATGGGGTACTGCATCCAATTCTGAGCTCCACAATTTTAAAAGGATGTGGAGAAGCTTGAGAGAGTCCAGAGGAGAGCCACGCACATGATCAGAAGGCAGAAGAGGCTGAGAGCCATGGGACTCTTCAGCCTGGAAAAGTGCAGGCTCAGTGGGGACCTGGTGGCTGCTTATAAGTATATAATGAGTGTACATCAGGATCTGGGGGAATGCCTATTCACCAGAGTGCCCCAAGGGACAACAAGGTCAAATGGTTACAAACTCCTCCAAGACCGTTTCAGGCTGGACATAAGGAAGACTTCTTTACAGTCTGAGCCCCCAAGGCCTGGAACATACTGCTTCCAGAGGTGGTGCAAGCACCCAGTCTGGACTCCTTTAAGAGATGTTTGGACATTTATCTTGCTGGGATCTTTTGACCCCAGCTGACTTCCTGCCCCTGGGGCAGGGGGCTGGACTCGATGATCTTTCAAGGTCTCTTCCAGCCCTAATGTCTATGAAATCTATGGAAACTATAAAATGAGTACTCCAGAATACAAATGTTACTCCAGTTTTCAGGTAGATTGTTTTTAGTGGCATTTGCTAGCTTAAAATTGGAGGGAATCAGCTTTTAAAAAAAATTAAAAGGGAGCGAGAGGGAGAAACATTTTTATTTCAGGTGTTAGTTTTTGTGCACTAACAGGGCACATATTGAAAGAAGAGTCATTTCAATTAACCCGACCAGCTGTGAACATATTTTCCCTTCATTTTTCTATGTATTCTTGGTGTGGTGCTGCTTACATTATTAAAGCACACCATAATGGAGACAATCTTTGAATTTCTGTAAAGCACCTCCACAAACAGGTTTTAATGATGAAGATGTACTAGAATGCCCTGATTCTTATCAATAATTTAAATACCAGAAATGGAGTTGCTGTAAAACAGAGCCTTTGTGGTATACAGAGGTCTAAGAGCGTAAGGTGATTAAGATACAATGGCCTGTAGGCAACTGGATTGTGAAGCCTGAGCCAGATGCTATACATTGGTGCCACCTTACCCAGAGAAAGGGGGAGAGAAAAAGAGAGAGAGAGATGGAGAGACCCCGTCACCAATCCAGGTCTCTGATATGCACTGCTACTTCACAGTCCTTAAAACTACACATTTCATGGTCTATCCCAGATATTGTAGTGTGCCTAATAAGCCAGTAGACTCTCAAACCACAGTTCCTATGAGTCCTCCCTTTTGGGCTTGGGTTGGATTTCCCTAGATCTTCTGTGCTAATCTCCTTACAGGAGTCCATCAAGGAAGATTGGAGGGGGAACACAGTGGGGGGAAGTATTGGTCTGTTTATCCATCTTTTTATCTCTTTACAAAATTATCAGTACTGGCGTAGGAAAACAAAGGAAGATCCAAAACCAGAGCAGGGGAAAGATTCAGTCAGCCCTATGCTTGTCTCTTTCATTTCAGTCTCTATTTTTATATTTTTCCAGTACAGAATTAGAAACATTATGGCCCTTAGACAGGCTACATTAGCCATCCAAGATTCATCAATTAGGAGAAATGCTGGAAGATAGTCAACCCGATCAAAATTAAGTGCATCAAAAAACTGAGTTGAGGCAAACAAGGACCACATTACTTTTGAACCATCCATTTTACAAAAAGTCAGGCAAATAATACACTACATTATCCAAGATCCTATATTAAACCTTCTTCAGAGGCCCGTAGAGAAGCTTCGTAACTGAAAGCACAGTCAGACAAAGGAACCAGGTGCCTAAGAAGCTGCAGAAACTTCTTCAATGGAGATTTAAAAAAAAAAGGCTGGAACAGACATCTTTCTTATCTGGCTTATGAGTAGCAAATCCTGCATCTGAGCAATGGGTGAGACTACCAAACTCTTGACATGCCTTCTAGCTCTATAATTTTAGTACTTTGGTTGTGGATAGACTTTATGACCTAACATGCAGGCCAGTATGATCCCATTGTTTCCTCATGCTGCTTTGCCTGTATCCATCTGAGGTCTCCTGTCTTATACTTATGATAAACTCTTAGGATCAGAGACTATCATTTCATTTGTACAACATTATTTCTGGTCTCTGTAATTTCAGGCACTGCAGTAACACAAATAACAATGGGCACATCTACACAAGACATGTTAATGATCATTAGCTTAAGTTAATGTGCATTATGGGCACACATCTACACATGCACACCCTTAATGCGTATTAACTTAGGCTAATCATGCCTAGAGCAGGCCTTATGAGGAGAGACTGAGAGACATGGAACTCTTCAGTTTGGAAAAGTGTAGGCTCAGGGGTGACTTGGTGGCAGCCTATAAGTACATAAGGGGTGTGCACCAGGAACTGTGAGAATATCTATTCACCAGGGCACCACATGGGAAGACTAGGTCAAAACTCTTGGAAGACCATTTTAGGTTGGACATAAGGAAAAATTTCTTTTCTGTCTGAGTCCCCAGGGCCTGGAATAGACTCCCCCCAGAAGTGGTGCAGGCACCTACTCTGAATTCCTTTAAGAAACACTTGGATGCCAATCTTGCTGCATCATTTGACCCCTACTGCTTGCCTGCCCTTTGGGCAGGGGCTGGACCCAATGATCTTGCAAGGTCCCTTCAAGCCCTAATGTCCATGAAATCTATCTATCTATCTATCTATCTATCTATCTATCTATCTATCTATCTATCTATCTATCTATCTATCTTAAGCCCCATTCAGCTGTTTTATCATATACAAATATTCAGCACTTGGGCTGTGCAGGCTTCGGGTGCTGGTTTGATTTTAAGGAGATTCGGCCCGATTTGGCGGTTGAATCTCTGAATCTGAATCGAACTGGGAGACCGGTAAAAAGGTCTGAATCAATCCGAAGCTCTCTGAATCAATTTGGAAAAAATTTGGAGAGCTTTGTAGATTTGGGCAGTCCCCACTCACTGCCACAGGGAGCTGAACCCAGACTCTGTGCCTGTAAGTAGGAGGTGCAGTGGGGGCTGGAGGAGGGGGGAGGGGACCATGGGGGGACCCCCACCAGGCCCCATTTCCTGCCTGCTCCTGCAGCCCCCCTGAGTGCGCCCAATCCCCACCCACTCTCCCAGCCCCGTCAATGGCTCCTGCCGAGCCCCAGCATCCCGGCTCTTTAAAAAAAAAAAAAGCCTTGCATTCACTGACTGCTGCCAGGCGGAGATGCGGGGGGTGATCTTTGCTGCCCCACATTGCTCTGCACTGCATGGGGGGCTCTGCCACAAGCCCCCATCCCCCGCCTGCTCTCCCAGCTCTGTCAATAGCTGCCCCACCTGGCCCCAGCATCCTGGCTCTGTCGGGGCTTGTGGGGGCTCATGGCAGAGCCTCCCACACAGTGCAGGGCAGTGGGAGGCAGTAGGGATTGCTCCCCCACCTGGCAGGAGCTGGTGAGTGCGGGCCTTTTCTTTTTAAAGAGCCGGGATGCTGGGGCCAGGCAGGGCAGCCATTGATGGGGCTGGGAGAGCAGGCAGGAGATGGGGTCTGATTGATTTGGAGAGTTGGCCAATTCGGCGGTGGCTGAATCTCTGAATCAGATTCAGCCAAATCGATTCAGGACAGTGATTCAAATGACCAAATCCAAAGTGAATACTATCCGCACAGGCCTATTCAGCACTATTTCTTTAGGGTAGCTTTTCCAAAGGAACAAATGATAGCTACTGCTTCTTCTTCACTATTTCTTATCTCTTAAATGTCAGTCTTGTATGACATTTTTCTTTCTTTCAGCCCCATCATCATTTAATTTAGCTAAGCTAACAGTAAATGTCAGATTGGTAAGTCACACATAGCAAGGAAGTCTTGTGCCCTTTTATATGTGAGTGATTTCACACACACACATTCCCTGATTGAAGTATAAATCCATGAAGATTTTATCAGCTCCTTATAAATATCCCTAACCATATAAAACAATTCTGTTGCCCATCAGGCCTTACAGAAAGATCCTCGCTGGACATTAGAACAGTCTCTGTCCCCTCTCCAGCACCAACACTGAGGAAAGTCTGTAATGAGAATTCCTTTCAGGCACTGAGGACCTAAAACCCGAATTTCCCAATTTCCTGGAAAAGCATTTCTTTGTCCTGATTGGCCAAAGCCTGAGGCAGTTCTGGGCACATGGAGAGATGTAGCTCTTAGTACAAGGGTACTCTAGAGTCAAACAGACAGACATGTATTGGTCATCTCCCGGACAAGCCAGCCACCAAGAGGGGTGATTAGAATTGTTATTTCAGACTTGGGGTAAAATCTGTGAAGATGGTCCAGGCACCTAAATCCCATTTTAGATGTTCAAGTCCTTCTTGTGGATCTTGCCCCAAGACAATAATTCATGAGTTGAAGCAGAAACAGATATAGATACAATTTGCCTGGTTATTTGGATAGAGATCTCAACCATGACAGGGTAAATTTGCCTACCAGAATGTCTCCTTTTTCATAAGTTGGTATGGGATACTTTGCTTCAGGCATTAGAAATCAGTTAACAAAGGCTTTTAAAACAAATAAACAAAGTAATGAAGAAATAATTGAGAATATGATGGCTTTAATCAAAGCTTAGTTTCCACAGATGTCACATCTCATGAGTGACTGATGAGGAGCATCTGCCCTTTTCCTTTCCAAGTCATCCACTTCTAGTCTTCACTTCCAACAATTTCAGTTAAACAATGCTCTGCTGTCCTGGCCAGCTTTGCTCTTAGGTTGACTACCATGGTCATGGCATGAATGTGTATGGGCCTGTCTGGGATGCAGCAGGGTTTATAAATGCTGCACTTTGCATTTGTGTTTGGTTCATCCTTTGCTGTGCATTTTAATACACTGGTTCAAAAGAAATTGTTCTGACATTTGAGAAATTTCCTGTTTTGTGAGCACGGAAAAGCAATAATTAACATTGGTGCAGGATTTCTATTTTCGGAGGAAAAAAATATACGCTCAAAACAGGTTCTGGAAAGGAGGGCTTCTCAAGCAGTGAAAGGTAATAGCAAGCAGGTGGTAACTGTAATATGCAAATTTCCTTTATAGCATGCCAGCATACTAGACAGCTACACAACTATAGGACATCCAAGTTTTAAAAAAGCTTGCAGTTCAGATAACTAGCAATAATGCTCATTTCTCCTCTCAAGTATTTTAGTATAACTAAACACTTGCTCATTCCAACCAGCACTTCCTAATCTTGTTTCTTTTTCCAAATGATTTCCACAATGCAGTCTTTTCATCCTATTTTCTTGTCCATAATGTCCCTTTTCCTACATTGACAAGCATCTCCTTGAAAGCTTTCCTGGCAACATCCTTGTGTCCCTTAGATCAATTCAAATTGCAGCTGCTAGGAGTCTCCTTGGTTCATATTCTGGTCCAACCATACTTTACCTACCTATTCTCTACTTTAGATATTTTGCCCATCTTTCAAATCTATCTAGCCACTCCTGATTTATCCATTCATGTAGCTCATTGCATGTGGTCCAACCCTTCTGATCTGTTAGTGGAGCCAGTTGTCCATAAATCCAGTGCCTTCCATTTTTCTTTTATGATGCCCCTTATTCATTGTGCATCCTCCAAACTAGTCTAAAGCCAGGATCCAATTTCCCTCAAGGGCTCCTACGCAAAACTGTTAAATAGCTGGAGTCCATGTTTAGTTGCTACTCTTAGATCAGTAGTTCCTTAGACAACGTGATTCTGCATGCGTTTCTTCAGTACGTAAAACAACAGGACCCTTTGAGCACTATTACTTTATAAATAAATTAAATATTAAAACAAAATCCATGGAGGTGGCAGAATTCAGGTGTTTGCCTAAAGTTAGCATTTTCTGCCTTTTGTTGGTGTATGCTATATAAATTCTATTAGACATACATGTAGACTTGGGGGGTGTGGGGAGGGAAAAAATTATCCCAAAAGCTAGAAATAGTATCTATAATGTTCCTGCCTAAAGAGTGCCCTTTGAAAGATTGTCCGCCCTGCAGAATTAAACACTGTAAGAAATGAGATGATAAAATAAAAACAAGCCATAGACTCCTGTGCCTTTCAAATGAAATGCAGTATAAAAGAAAAAAACCTCGTGTACATGTTACTCTGCCTTGGATCTGAGAAAGGTAGATATTTCTTTTTACTCCACAAGGTTTTAGTGCAAAGCCTGTTCTGAGTCCAGGCATAGGGCCCATCACCTGATATTGCAGCATCTCTTACACTTGTAGCAGAGAAATATGGAGACCTATTTTTTGTCTTATTTGCTGAAAATAGCATGGATTCCTTCTGAACATCTGGCTCTATAAATGACAGTGGCAGAACTCCCACTAACTTCAAGCGTGCTAGGATTGCACCCAGTATATCACACCGTTTAACTTCAAGATTTCCTAATTTTTAAATTACTTCTTTTTTTCTATTGACTAAAAGCATGGACATAGAGAGGGATAGCAGTGGCTTGAGGATAATATGAGAGCAGTAGCTAGGAAATAGACTTTTACTGAGTCCTGCTTCAACAATCTATAGTTAGCTATCCAACTTGCTTAGATGTGGACATGATAAGAAAAGTGCTCAAAATGACAAGAAGCTTTACTTTTAGGATCCTCTATTACCTCCCTCTTGTGTCTGATAGAAGGGCAAAGCAGTAAAGGAAGGGGAAACACATTACCCTATTGAAGAGAAGAGGGGAGCTCACAGAGGTCCAGGAGAGACTACAGAGGAATAAAAAGGATAGAAAATGTGAATTTCTATCCTTTACCTCAACTAGGATGAGAAAAGGAGGTGGTTTGGATGTAAGTAACATAGGGTTTTTTAGGAGGCTTTCTATTTGCTCGGTTATGAATTTTGAACAATGACAACAGAAATGGTAGACTCAGCTAATCCCATACCTAATGTGAACAGGTTCAGTGTCATGGCCATCCGTTTACATCATGCTTGAAAGTGGCCCAAAGACAGCTAAACAAAGGATTTAGTCCTTGACTGACTATGAATTTGCTGAAGTTAAAGCAATATCAGCAAACAAGTTACAATCCAATCCAAAACCTGTAAATTTCCCTGTAGAACTGGGGTTATGGGCCTTTTCTGCAGCAATCATCACTATAGTATCTGAATACTATGTAAATATTAGTTCAGTTTCACAGCATCTCCCTGCATGATGTTCTTAGGGCTCATCTACACTAGCCACATCATACACTCACACTTGTTCATTGCATTAAGTTACTGATTTGATTTCTCCTTTGCTTCCAATCTGGGTGACTCTGAAGCTATAATTCAGTTGCTTTTCTAATCCAATATCAAATAGTAGACAAATCTATTTGTGTCTTCACTGTCGCGTGCTAATGCTACAGCTTCTGAGTAGCATTCTTCACACTGGCTCTTTAGAAATATATTGAAGGCTGATGATCAAAAACCTTAACTGCAAGTGTTCTGGACTGGTTGGGAACCTGTCAGCTGAAGAGTTCCATATCATACCACCATTCTCCTAAGCCATCCAATCAAACACATTTTTCAAAGTTTGCCCAAATGTGGCTGTAGATTTTTAAGTGAGAAATTCTGGGTCCCAACCCTGCAAGCTGCCCCATCCCCAGAACTGTCATGAGCTAGCACAATCTGAATGAATATGCTTCATTTACTTCTATGTTGTATTATGAATTGGCTAACAATATCTCAAGAGTGGTATGATCTTGTATAACTAATCAAGCTGCAGGAAAGAGAATATTTGACAGGTTGCAGCCAGGGAATCTGTGAGAGAAAGGAGATCTCTTATAGGTAATCTGAATAAATTGATATTGATTGAACAGCTGGAAGATTTTCAGATTCCTATTACAAACAGAACCATCCACCCAGTGAACTTGTAGAACACAGGAGGCCCCTTACTGGCAAGCTGAAGGAACAGATATTGATGGAAACAGCATGAAGACTAACAGATCCCATTATAAACAGAGCCACCCAAGCAAGCAAGGTCCAATAAGGCTTGACATTTTCCAGATTAGGTACAGTGGAGCTCATAAGCAATAATACTATAGGACTCAGCTTTTTGCAAAGTGTTGAAGGGAAAGTGCTCACTTTTGACAGTCCCTTGGCATGACAACTGTATTCCACAGGTCTCCTATGAGGAATGTCGAAAAATGGATACCCAAATGTTTAGACCATTAACATGTGAGAAAATGCATTTATAAAAATAGATATTTCTTCCAATATATCTCACTGATTATAAAGCAGCTATTAAACAATTTGGTTTATTAGAATTGTGCAAGAGGCAAGGACTTATTAGGGTGATGTCTTTTACTGACCAACTGTGTAGTTGGAGTTAGACAAGCTTTTGAATGCAAAACCTTCTTCATCAGGTCTGACCAGAACAAGTCAGGCAGAAGCACATGTGATGCAGTAGAGATTTCTACTGTGCACACCTTTTTTGCCCCAGGGAAGCATGGGAAACTCTTGTACACCTAGTATTTCTACCAGAGGAAATGAAATTCTACCAATGAAAATGTAATGCTTGTCTGCACTGTTAGCCAAGTATTACAGTGTGTAAGAAATCACTGTGCATGTCTTTCACTACACTGATTTACATTTCCAAATATTACAAATGTTACATCTTTATTTCCTACAATATATAGCTCATATTAATTGCAGGCGATAATGCACAATATCATAGTTAATACTTCAGAACAGAAATGTCTATGTGGTTGCTAGTCTTGGAAGGCTTTGATCATTTTGCAGTAATTTATCACTCAATTTTATAGGGGCCAGAATGTCCCATTGAATAGCAAGTGCTCAGCACGTTTGAAAATTAGATTGATAATATAGCCTGAATTCCAATATTTTTTGGTTTTGTTGCTGCTACCAAAATCCATCACTTTCTAAATCCTATTAATAAATCAATTATGTCAACTACTACGAAGATGAATATCAAAAAATTAATAAACTGGCTATATTTTAAAGCATGATCCATCCTCAAAAAATGAAATAATCACTGTCTTACAGGCAGCTTTCTGGAAAAACATGAAAGTGATTACTGTTGCTGTTAAATGCTTGTCCTTTTCCCATATAGTGTGTACTGATTACATTTATAATGTCAATAAATAACATAAACAGTCACTGTACCAGAGAAAAGGTGATCACATCAGGAAATTCTGTTCAATTTGTTTAAAATTCCATGACTCTTTAATATGCTGAGCACTTCACAATGCTTCAGCAGATAAAATTTAAATTTAAAAAGATAAAATGATAGTGACAGGCTAATTGGTAGCATAAGTTATTACAGTGTTCCCAACATTACAGGGAGCAGGTTGCATTGGATTTCAGAGTTTGAGTAAAATAATTGGAATGAGAAGCCTACTTACAGACACACAGAACAGGAGACTGCCAGAGCCAGAGAAGGGTTTGGGGATCTCAACTGGCCCAAGGCGGGTCCAGAGCTTAGAGGAGGCTGAGGTCACATGTGTAGCCACAGCCAGAGAAAAAGGGGTCAGAGAAACGGAGGATCAGAATGAGGATGGCTGGGACAGGGCCATGAGATGTAGAAGAGGCTGTGAGATAGTGGTGAGACCAGGGGGCCCAGGGGTAGGAGAGCCTGGGCTAGAGGTAGCCTGGAGGAAGGAGAGAGTTGAGCCCAGAAGGGGGCTGCATGAGAGCCAGGGAGATCAGGGACTTAGGAAGAGGGAGAGCTGGTGCCAAGGGACCCCGGGGGGTGACATCAGTAAGGGACCAAGGAGTTTGTAGTCAGAGTGGGTGGACAGGGACAGCATGGCTCTGGGGACAGAGGCCAGGGCCTAAGCTGGTCCTGGGTATGACTGTAAACTGCACCCTACTGGAGTTTGAGGTCACAGTGGTGGGACTGCTTATGGAGGAGCAGACCCTGGAAAGTGCCACCAGGGCCAAACCCCAGGGAACAGAGAGTCTGGGGTGCCCTAAAACCCCAGCCCCCACTGCCTTATAAATTACCCCTTGGCAGGGAAAGGCTATGAGAATGCACCCTGAAATAAAAGTAAAGGCAGGACCAGCTGGATGAGAGGTCCAGGCAAAAGGCTGAGGAAGAGCAGAGGCTGAGCCAGCGGCCAAGAAAAACCAGAACTAGAAAGGTCAAGAGGCCCAGACTGGGGCCTAAAGAGAGGGTGATACTAAAGAGGCCCAGAGGCCCAGGCAGGGGCTGAGGAAGTCTGGCGGCCCCCAGTGGGGCCAGGAAAAGTGGAACCAGAAGGGTCCAGTACCCCAGAGTGGGGCCAAGAATAGCATAGTGAGACCAGAAAGGTTCAGTGGCCCAGTGAGGGGATGGGAATAGAGAGGGCCCATCAGGGTTCAGAGGCCCAGAGAAAGGCCAAGGGAGAGACCAACAGGTCTGGCAACACAGAAAGGGGTCAAGAGTGAGACCAAGGTGCCTGGCAGCCCAGAGAGGGGCTGGCTGAGAGGCCAGCAGTTTGCAGTTGTAGCTGGAAATATATATGACTCTGTATCTGTAAGAGTATTCTCTTGCTGGATTTGTGTTAGTGTTGTACTTCCTTTTTTTTTTAAAATGGTGTGTACATCTCTAAAGAATGAAAAAGTAACTAGTACTCCTAGAATATGAATATGAACAA
The DNA here is from genome assembly GCF_030867095.1 of Alligator mississippiensis. Taxonomy (NCBI): domain Eukaryota; kingdom Metazoa; phylum Chordata; order Crocodylia; family Alligatoridae; genus Alligator; species Alligator mississippiensis. The sequence goes on from NC_081824.1 coordinate 322,225,686, forward strand.
GTCCACAGATGCAAAAGAATGAGTGTCCTTGAGTGTGTTTAGTGAGCTATTCATGGATAGGTTGGTGGATATCACTCATGGTAAGCCTGGTAGAAAGGGATAAGTGGAATTTTTTAAAGGGCACTAAATAAATATCTAACTACCTCTTGAGGAAATGTGTGTACATCCTTGTAAAGCAATTATGTCTGCTTTGTAATATAGTGCTTGTGGCAGGATGAAACCTAAATTTCATTATAATTTTAGGTAAAATAGCTACTCGCACATGAAACTCGCTTGGCTTGCTTGCCTGGGCATTTGCCACTGGGCTACATCACAGAATGTACATTACACTAGACTAGCTCTGCCTGAAGAACCAAGGGATCAAGCAGCCTGGAGGGAAGTTGAGTGAGGGGCTGAGGGGTCTGGAAGCCCAGAGAGTGGCCAAGTGAGGGACTGAGGGGCCTGGAGACTCAAGTGGGGCTCTGTGAGAGACCAGGTGGTCTGAGGGCTCAGAAAAGGGGGCTGCACGAGACCAGGGGGTCTGAGGGCCTGGAGGAGGGTTGTGTGATTGTAGGCATGTGACAAAGAAAATGTCCACAATGGTGCCATCTGCGAGGCATGCGGAATCATGATGTAGGGGATGTATGAAGCCATGCAATTAGCCCATAAGGCAAAGGACCACAGCTATCAGGTAGTCATTAGAACAAGACTGGACCTGGGAATCCCTGGGGCAGCCTGTCTTCTATTACCATAAAAAAACAGCAAGGCGTGGCAGGTAAGCAAAGAGGAGAGCATTCCCAGAATGAGCAGGGCCAAAAGAGAATTGTGGGGGGTCTCCAGGGGCTTACAGCCACCCCTGAGGATGCTATTCTGCTATACCTACCTACACTAATTCATACATTCCTAGAGTTTAACACCAGAAAATACCATTGGATCATTTAGTCTGACTTTGTGCATCTCTCAAGCTATTACATTCACCTAGACCATGCACAGATGTTCAGTTTCCATCAGGAGAATTGTTGCTATCCTGATAGAAACAAAAGGTGTGGTGATATTCAAGCTTTTCTCCCAGGCAAAAATGGCTGCTCTGAGAGAAAAATAATCCTGCAACAGCCAGGTAGAAATTTCTCTCAGGAGATTGAAAATCTACCCACTTTTCCCCAGCTTAATTTCTCCTGTGGACCAGGAGAGGTGGAGTCAGGGAAAGACTCCTGCGCCTTCCAGAGACTGGGATCACCCCAGTCTGGAGAAGGCAAGGGGACAGCTCCTTCTGACTCTCCTGTAGACTGGGAAAGGAGGGGAGGGGTAGCCAGCAACTGCTCCCCACTTTCTTCTCACTCTGGAGTTCCTGTTAAGAGAAGCAGGCAAGTGCTTTGCCCCACAGTTCCCTCTGTGCCCAGAAGCTGACCACCGGAAGCAGCTGATCTCTACCTGCCTCTCATACTGGAGTCCCTGGTGTGAAAGGCAGGCAGGACTTTGCCCCACTGTTGTAGTTCCTGTTGGAAATGGGAATATTGGAGCAGCCTACACTTTCCTCAGCTGAGGATCACCCCAAGGTGCAAGAAAGAGGGGAGAAGGAGCAGTTGCAGACTGAATGGCTGTATTGCTCTCCCTCCTGGAATAATTTCTAACAGTGGAAAATTTCCATCACTAGAATTGAATGTTTTTATGCAGCCCTAGTTATCCCATGGTAAATTGGCTTGGCACATTATAGCTTCTAGAAAAGGTTCCAGCCTCAATCTGAACACTTCAGAAGATGGAGGATCCAGCACTTCTCTAGGTAGTTTGTTCCAGTGATTATTCACCCACACTGACTGGTGCCTCATTTCTCATTTGAATTTGTCTGGCTTCAGCTTCTAGGCATTGTCTATTATTATGCCTTTTTCTGCTAAACAAAAAAAAGAGCCAATTAGCACTTGATATTTTCTCCCCAGTACACAATACCCAATATTTTGAAAATCGCCTCTCACATGCCATTTACAAAGATAAAATAGTATCCCACTTTCCTACTCACTAATCTCCTATTTAATTGTTTAAGGATTGCATTAGCCCTTTTGTCATAGTGTAACTCTAGGAGCTCACATTGAATTGCTTGGCCACTGTGAGCCTGTAAATAGGTCTTTTCAGAGTCAATGCTTTTTCTTATATATTCCCTCATTTTGTGTGTGGCCTGCAGCCCTTGTTCCTGGATATATAACCTTGTATTAGGCAAATGTATTGAAATATGTGTTGTTAATGGGTTGAATTTACCAAGTGGTCCAACCTGCTCTGTATGACTCCTCTGTCCACAGACTTACTTACCACTGTGCCACTTTGTGTTGTTTACGCATTTCATCAGCAGTAACTTTATCTTTACTTCAATCCAAAATGAAAATGTTGAATGGTATCAAAACTGGTGCTGATCCCTAAGCAACCCTACTAGCAATCCCCATCCCAGGATGATTCCCTTGTTGACATCTGTCGCTCAGCCATTTTAATTAGTGTATTGCATACTGTATAATTCTGAGTTTTTCATCACATTTCATGTAGCACCAGGTCAAAGGCCTTACAAAAATGTCTGTCCTAGCTTTTAAGTTACATTTATTGACTTGACTTGTCATTCCCGCTAAGAATGATATCAGTCATTAATTATGCTCTTATTGCTTAACCCTTTTTGTATTAATTGAATTCCAGGTCATTTTTTAGGAAATTTTACCCAGAATTGGTATCAGGTAAACTGGGCTATGTCAATCATCCCATTATGTCAATCATCCCATTTTGCCATTCTAATCTACTGGTGCAATATTGCAAATGAGTATGTTCCAACTATTCTGACCAGTCATTTGCTTTCTTAATGTAATTATTTGCAATGCTTTTCTTTCTTTCTAATTCTCCATTCCCAACCTGTCACTATCTTTAGCAATATATTCTGCAACAATATAGAAAGAAAAATACAGAAAAAGATCCAGATATTACCATGTTATATCTTTATATCTTTTATGTTATATGTTATTTTAACATATGTTTTTTATAACATCTTGTTTTTCGCTTGCTTAAATCAGCCTTTTTAGTACTCTGCCATATCAGCATGCTGTTGGCCAGTTACCTACAGCTGGTTCATATTGGCCCGAACTTGCACTCCAGTAGCTGTTGTTCATTGAGATACCATAGGATGTGTGAATTTCACAACACATCTCATCCCCGAGTTTTGACATCCTTGCACATCTTTGGTTTTGAAGAACAGAGGAACTAGGGATCAGGGGTGGAGGAAGTGGGGTGGGGGACATAGGTAGAAACTCAGCCATCTCACTCTTTGTGCCCTTTCATGGGAACACAAAAAAAATCCAGGCACAGCCCTGAGAGATCTACTATCTGTTTTTGTTCATAACATACCAGTGCACTTCTGGCAAGATCAACATTGACATCATCTTGAAGAGCCAGTACCATCCATTTAAAAAGTAACAGTTGTGTAGTGTAACTACAGGACTTGATGTCATGTGCCTTTTGCAAAGTTCATAAATTAATTGGGTTTGTTACTCCCTCCTGTATCTCTGGAAAATGTATACCTTTATCAAAAACACGAAGAGTGTCACCCCTTACCATTTTCCGTAGCTGAAGAAAATATGCACCAGAAACAAACAGAATGTAAACAATGTATAGTAGAAACCTGCCTGTGGAGCCACTTGAAGCACAGCCCAGTGGCGGGAGGTGGGGAGAGCCAGGGCTGTGCTCCGATTGGCTCTGCCAGCCCCACGGAGCTCAGTGTTATTTAACATTATAAATGTTAATCAGTACACACTATATGGGAAAAGGACAAGCATTTAACAGCACCAGTGGATCAGGAGAATAGCAACAGAAACTTTAGAAATGTTTTGAGTGCCCTCATTTTGTTTCAAAGCTGTTTTGAAGCTTTTTGTTTCATTTCGATTTCATTGTTTTGAGCTTGAAATGCGTCGAAACAGCTTCAAAACAAGCCATTTGGTGAAATTTCACACAGCCTTAATAATGACTTAGAAATGCTTGCAAGAGTCAAGGATTTCTTACTGTGCTATCTTTTATTGGACTAACTGCATAGCTGGGATAGAGTTAAACAAGGTTTTGAATGCAAGACCATATTTATCAGGTCTGATCAGCACAAGGTTATTTTGTGCTTAGCTTGTGCTGGTCAGACTTGATGAAGAAAATCTTGCTTTCAAAAGCTTGTCTAACTCTATCCCAACTATGCGGTCAGTCCAATAAAAGGTACCACCCTAAGAAATCCTTGCCTCTTGCATGCAGTTCTAAACCAGCTACAACATCATTCTTACACCACCATAGAAAGGCATAGAACTTGTGTAATTTAGATGACGATAGTGCTATAAATAGGGGATGCATATTTGCCTTTTGGTATGTTTTAAGGAATTGGGTGTATCTTTAGATGTTGAATCTGCTGTTTGATGGCTTGTATTCATTAATAAATAAAGTTTTTAAAAAGAAAACGAATAGAAAATTTAAGAACAAATAAAACAACAATGTATAACCATTGCCTAATACAGGAGGAAACATCCGAGTTATACATTGCTGAACAAAAACTGAAATGAGAGTAAAAATATTGAATCTCGCCTTTAATTCACGGAGTCAGGATTTTAAGGCTAGAAGGGGCCCTTGTGATGATATAGTCTAACCGTCTGTGGAATCTAGGCCGTAGTTTTGTCTCAAGCCCAAGACTTGAAGCAGAGATTGAAGATTGAAGCAGAGCAGCTCTTTTAGACAGACTCTCAGTCCTGATTGAAACATTTCAAGTGACAGTAATTATCACCTCTACAGATAAGTTCTTTTCAAGGTCACTTGCCCTCACTACTAAATATGTTTGCCTTATTGCCATTTGAATTTATATAGTTGCCAGTCCCAGGTATTGGTTCTTGGTAACTGTCGACAGTACAACTCTATTAATTTAATGTTAATGTTTAATAGGAAAAGGTGTACAGATGTATAATAAATAGGTGTAAAATAATGCACATATATAAGGGTGGGGGGAGAACACTTTTAAAATCTGCTTTCTATCTTGTTGCCTTGAGGCCTGATCCAAAGCTGACAGCAATGGAAAGGCTTATGCTGGAAAAGACTGAGAAAAAAATAATTAAAAATGAAGTGCAAGTGTGTGGTGTACTTTCCCTTAGTTTCTCCACCAGCATATGCCTGCTCTTGTTTTTGTGGCATCTCAAATAATTTAAAAGAGGTATGTATAGGGAGGTTTCTTTGTACTCCCTCTTTCAGCCCTGTTATCAAATGTATATCTCTGGCTTGATTCACAGAGCAAATAACTTCTGTGGCATGTGACTGCTTTTGCTTTGTAAGAGCTGCTCATGTCAATCTTTAAGGACTTGCCCTCTATCTACTTCCTCTAGTTAATTTTTCAGTGTGCTTCTGGAAAGATGGAAATTATATCTGACCATAATGTGAATTCATAGCACCCACAATTTATCAAGTGAGGTTAGTAACTAAATTATTAACAAGTAATTACTTGAGTCAATCTATTTTTATTAAAAGCTGCCCTAACAGTATTTTTGGAAAGATCCTGCTTTATTTCAATCCAATGTTTATCTTGCAATGTTTATACATTTAAACCCCTTCAGTAACTGCCCTACTTGCTCAGCTGCATAGTAACTTTATCCAAAGTTAGTATTATCAGAAGTCTGGACATTCTAAGACCTCTTGGCTATTTTCAATTAATTAATTCTTTTGGTTCATAAACAGTCTTAACATCCCTTTTAGTTTACTTGAATGGTTCTTCCTAACAGTGAAAGAGAGTCATTCAATTTTCTATATTCGTTCCTGCTTGTTTATCTTAACCTTAAATTCCACTCATAGAAATAGTCTAACTAGTATTGAAACTGTTTATTCACAAATGCAGAATAGAAATTTTATCTTGTGTAATTTAGTATGTTTCTTACAAATCTTGCAACAAGATGCTATTATCTGTTCTCATAGCTACTTATATAATTTAAACAACAAAATCATTCTGTATTTTTCTTCTTTGTTTAGACTAATGGCACTAGGAATGGAAGGATTACGTGTTCTGATGGTAAGCATAACACCGTCATTTCACAGTACTACCTGAAGTCCCATCTGGTCTATAGCAAACCTCAGCTAGCTTTGTTCTTTGTAAGTAGTGTGCCAAGACTTCTAATAGAGGGGAGACACATGTGGACTCACTGTTCTGATTTTGGTAATATAGAGAAAGATTAAAAACACAACAGGCAACCAACCAAAATTGTGGAACTTCCTGTTCTGGAACTTACCTGGCTTCTTCTACATAAACAGAACAAATGAGTCCTGGAAAAGGTTACTGTCCAATTTGAAGACATGAAATAAAGCACAACCATATATTTGCAGATGGCTTTGTCATTGGATTACTGAAATAGGTTCTGTTTAGTTTAAGGCAGAATAAGGCACACACCTACCTAGTGCTATAAACTCATTTGAGCTTGCTGTATGCATATATTTTGCATCAGATCCAGACAGGTAAACTAGGTGCCTAAACATAACTTATGTGGAATTTAGGTGGCCAAGGCACAAAAAAGTGACCCAGAGTACTCCCACTCCTGCAGCTACAGGTCTCACTAGGTGCTTAAATTCATTCAGTGTCTATGTGTTAGATTAGAAAGATTCCAGGGTATCCAAACTTAGTCTTTAATGAATGTGTAGAAGCACTCAATCTAGGTGCCAAGCTCCTGCCTAAGCTCTGCTGTAATCTAGATACTAGGCAGAATGGAACTTAAACTCTGCCCAGTGCCTCAAATGGGTTCAGTCTGGTTGGCCTTCTTGGGGTGCACCTCATGTGCCTCAACAGAGGTGATTTCAGCAACAAAAAGCAGCAGCCATGGTAATTTTCACTCAAAAAGATGGCAGGTGGTGAGGCCACCTCTCACTTGATAGCTGAGTGGTCAGACCATTTTCCAAGGAAATAGAAGATATAGGTTCTAGGCCCACCAAAGGCTGAGGGGATTCAAACTCCCACCTTCCAGAAAAGTGCCCTAACCACCAAGGTAGAATGACTCCTGGCTGATGATGCCCTCCATCTCTTCTCTTGAATCTGGTCGCTGGGAAGTCAAGATTACAAGAGTTTTAAGGCCATAAAGACAACAAAGAAGTAGGAACCTAAATCTGTAGCCCATGGAGTTAGGGTACCCCTGTAGGAGGAGGAGGAAGCCTGGGTTCCAGTCCCTGTTTCAAGGATTATTTGTATTTTTTATTTAATAACTATCTAATGTAAAATGAATAAGCAGTCCAGGGACCAGAGATCAGCACCAAGGTCTCCACTTTTCCATGGAGTGGCTAACCATTAGGTTACAGAGTCAGTCACCCTTGATTGCTTGATGACATCAGGGCTAGGGACAGATATTCAAAAAGCCAAGGCCTGGATTGATCCAATCTTTGCAGGTTAGTCTACCCTGCCTAGGCTGAACTGATTTGTAACAACACAGACATTCCTTGTGGACTTAGGAAATGCAGGCATATGCCTGCAGTTGCTCAGGCCAGGAGCCGAAGGGTGTTAAACTGTGCCCTCAGCTGCAGGGATGCTGTATTGGGGGTGCATGGCCATCCCAGGCAGTCGCCTTAGCTGAACCAGCCAAAGAGGGGTATAACTCCCCCCTCCCTGCCCCACCCATAGGGATGCAAGCTGGGTCTGCTGGGTGCTCCCCCCTCACTGCTGCAGTGGTGGGGCCAGGCATGGCCAGCACCTGCTGGCATGGCCCCTGAGGCAGAGGGGGCAGAGAGTGGGGTTATTTCCCCCTGTAACCTCAGGGGATTGCAGCTGGGTCTGCCTGCCCTGACTGCTGCCCCTGCTACTCACTCCTTGCTTGGGGCAAGCAGTTGAATAACTCCCCTCCACTGAATGCCAGAGGGAGGGGGAATAACCCCCATCCCTGCCCCCAGCTAAGGCAGCCCTACTGGCTGGCTTCTGGCCATGCCCTCACCCAGCTGCTGCAGTGGCAAGGGGGCAGGTCCTTTGATGGGGGCAGCAGCCCCTGTCATAGTGTCAGGGCAGGCAGAGCAGGGGCAGATTGTGCACAGTGGCATTGGGGCCCAGAGGGGGCCAGAGCCCTCCAAACCCTCCCCAGCACTACTGGAGTCACCACCACCATGGTCTGCAGCAGCTTTCCTCACTCCACAGTGGGGCCCTCCCACTGGGAAGGGGCTCACACTTGAAGGGATCATGACAGTGGCTGGTTGCTCCATCCTCACTTCTCCAGTGGCCAGGCGGGGGCAGGGCCCCTTAGGCAGGGGGCAGGGAGTGGAATTATTTCCCCCTGTGTCCCCAGGGCACTGCAGCAGGGTCTGCCCCATGCCACCGCTGCTACCAGTCACTCTGTGCCCGGGGCAAGAGGCAGAATAAGCCTCCTCCACCAGGTGCCAAAGGGATGAGCACAGGAGGTGGTTTATTCTGCTGCTTGCCCTGGGCACATAGCAAGCAGTGGTAGTAGCAGCAGTAGCTGGGGTGGACAGACTCTGCTGAGGTGCTCTAGGAGTAGAAGGGGGAATAATCCAGCTCCCTGCCCCACACTTAAGGGACCTTTTTGGCTGGTGTCTGGCCTTACCTCCACCCACTGGAGTGGCAAGGGATGAGCAACCATGATGGGGGCAGCAGCCCCTGTCATGGTTTGCCCAAGTGCAAGCCCCTTCCCGGTGGGGGGCCTCTACTACGGGGTGAGGAAAGCTGCTGTGGACCACAGTGGCAGTGGTGGTGGTGGCACAGGGGGCTCTTGGAGGGTTCTGGCCCCTCCAGGCCCCAGTGCTGCCAAGTGCAGTCCACCACAGCTCTGCCTGCCCAGCAGTGGGGCCTTCCTGCTGGGAATAGGCTTGCACTCCCCAACACTATGACACCTGGCTGCTGCCCCATCAAGGACCCTGCTCCCTCACCACTGCAGCAGCTGGGCAGGGGTATGGCCAGACACCAGCTGGCAGGGCCTCTTAGGCAGGGGGCAGGGACAGGGGTTATTCCCCCTTTCTCCAGCATCCAGCAGAGGAGGCTTATTCTGCTGCTTGCCCCAAGCATGGAGTGAGTGACAGTGGCAGTGGTCGGGGCAGGCAGACCCAGCTATGGTTCCCCGGGGGCAGTAGGGGTAGAGGGGGAAATAACCCCACTCCCTGCTCCCTCTGTCTCATGGGCCATACCAGCCTGCTGTTGCAGCAGCAAGGGGGAAGCACCAGGCAGGCCCAGCTTAAGTCCCTGCCAGTGGGACAGGCAGGGGGGAATTAAACCCGCCTCTGGCCAGACCCCTACCCCTGCCTGTCCCTTCCTGTCCCCTGCTCCAGCTGGGGGGCAGAGGGGCGGGGCCAGCCCTGCTCTGCTGAAACAGATATTCCAGCCCAGAAAGCATGCTGGGAAGCTGAGGGACTCTGGTTTAAGTTAAACCAGGAAGGGTCTGGGACAGACATCACATAAACCAGTTTGAGCTCAATCAGTTTAGTCTGATACTACATTCAACCAGGTTTATCTCAAACCAGTTTTGGCCATTTTGAAGCTGGTTTATATGCACTGAATATCTGTTCCATTGCAGGTTTAAACCAGTTTCTGATCACTGAAACTGGTTTATGTGTAATCATAGTATCATAGTATCTTCATAGTGCTGGGGTCAGAAGGGACCTAAACAGATCATCAGGTCTGACCCCCTGCCCCGGGCAGAAACGGGTGCCGGGGTCACATCACCCCAGCCAAATATCTGTGCAGCCTCCTCTTGAAGACCCCTAAAGTAGGACAGAGTACCACTTCACTTGGGAGCCCATTCCAGAGCCTGGCAGCCCTGACTGTAAAGTAATGTCTCCTGATGTCCAGCCTGAACGTTCTCTCTAACAATTTGTGGTTGTTATTCCTAGTAACTCCGGGTGGTGCCCAGGGGAACAGAGCCTCCCCCAATTCTTGCTGGTCCCCTCTTGCGAGTTTGTAAATGGCCACCAGATTTCCTCTCAGTCTTCTCTTGTGTCTGTCCCTAGCCCAGGAGAAGAACCCCCACAAGTGCTGATCCCAAGAACACATGCCTATTATGTAGCTCTGACCAGGAGACCTAAGTTCAGAGAGGGTTGGGAGTTCAGACATACCTCTGTGCTTAATATTTCCTGTTGGGTTATCCTTGCTCAGCATGGAAGCTCTTTGAAGCCTGGAGGCAGGGCATGAGGCACCAACAGAATGAATGGAGCTCTGCAACCCACTCTTCTTCCCTACCCCCAATAAATGAAAACTGTTGACCCGTCAAAACACTATGCAAGGTACAGCTGTTAATGCAAAGGTTTTTAAGAGAATGCATGAGAGAGGAGGAATTTCCTATAGACAGGCTGTGAAACGTGCCCTATTGCTTCGCCTTTTCTTGCAATGTAATTGTCTGGAACCAGAAGGTTTTTGCTGAAAGTTTTCAAAAGCATCTGCTTTCTACTTGGCTGATTGTAATGGACCTGCTGTTTTCACACAATAATCTGCTAAACCCTATGTCAGTGAATGCCCTTGTTTACTTTTCACTGTGGACTTTATGAAGTGTCTTCTCTGCTGCTTTATCCTTTCAAATTAGATTGCAATTTTCCTTCATGCAATATCAAACATATATTTCCCCTATTGTTTTAGTGTCTCCAATTTTAAACACAATGAGAAGTCTCAGAAGCTTCCTGTGGCAGTGTCAAACACATGATACAAACTGAATAGGAGGGGACATCTGTCTTTTGTTTGCTCCATTACCTCAGTGATAGTGCAAATGAGAATTCCTCCATTCCCATCATCATGTTGGCTAGAAGTCAGCACACTTTTTCCTCATGTTGACAATTGTGGTACAGCCTGCATAATACATAGCTTCTCAGAAGGAACCTGTTGATGTCTTTATTTGTAACCTAATGATTTGTCATAAGTCCTTTTTACCACAGTGGTACTTTGTAGTTAATCAAGGGATCTGTGGAGATGAGCTGTCAATAATACCTTTCCTTTGGTATCATTTAACATGAAATAGATACAGTGCGCCTCATCAGAATTTGAGCCCAGATTATTAATGCACTTAATTACTGGCCTCATTGAGGTACCGTAGTGGAACATTGCCTCTGCTAGAGCAACACGAGGTACTCTAGTACCTCATACAACTCCACATACAGCCTCCTGGAGTTTTAGTTCACAGTGAGCATGTCTATACGTGCCCTGCTCTGCGCATAGGCTAATGCGCAGTAGCCTATTTTACTGTGTATTGGAGTGTCATGTCAAAAAAGGTGCTAATATGCTAATGTGCAGTAAAATTAGGCTACTGCACATTAAGCATCACTAAAAAAGAATACACTTTTGCTACTGCGCATTGGGGCAGCCTAAGACATATTTATTTAGTACCTCACATTAAAGGTACTCAATTTAATGCTCAGTAGCAAAAGCACATTAATTAATGTGTAGACATGCCCAGTAAGTAAGTAAATAAAGGAGTTCTCTCTGTGTTAGGAGCATTTACAGTACATTTTCCTTTGGACAGCTATAGAGGGAAGGTGTCCCTGACATCTGTTCTCCTCTTTCTTTCTTTTTAGAGATGATTTGCTTTGGGATTTATAGCCCAGGAATGACTACACATGCCTACTGGTAGGTGCAAGCAGTGACTGTTCTGTTTGTTTCTCCAGCTGAAATCTGGGCATGGCAGGAAAGAAACCTCTTCCTGTTTTAGGGATTAGATTTCAATAAAGCAATGCAACTGTATCTAAATGCTCTATACAGCATTTCAAGGTGTTCTACAGCCTTTGTAATCAGGAGAGTTTATAGATTACAACACTTGCTTGTTCTTCCCTGAGAATACAACAGGAATGAAGGGTCCTTGATCCATACTGTGACTCTTTATGGTATACATTCTATATGATGTGCTCCTCTTCCAAGGCCACATCCCAGAGTTACACCTGCAAGATCAGTGCTTCTTTGGGGCCTCTATTCGCTCTCAAGAAATCTATCACTATGCAAAAATAAATGGCTACAATTTTTCCTTCATTTTCAGCTGAAACTTTGATCTGCCATGGCATCATTAGAAAGGGAATGACTAACTATCTGTGTGACTTGTTCAGAAATTGAAGAATCATAATTACCGATGAAAAATTCCATAATTTGTATTTCAGACATTCAGGAAAAGTGGGTTACACGTCTCTAACTGGGGACCCCCCCCACCGCTCATGTGGTTGAGGCAGCACAATGGGTAGATGATGGGTAAGTGGTAGGCAGTCATGCCTAATGGTTAGGTCACCGAGGGAAGGCAAGGATTAGACACTGAGTCATAGTTCAGGATCCACATTACCAAATCCACAGAGAAATCCTGGGGCAGAGTTCACAACAGGAACTAGGAATGAGATGCCGGATTACCAAATCTGAGGGATGATCTACAGGGCAAAGTTCAAGAACAGAATCAGGCCAGGGTCAGGAACCAGAAAAATCCAGAGCCACAGTTCAGGGACAGAGCCAAGCCAGGATCGTGAACCAGGATGCTCACCAGAGCAGAACGGAGTCAGAAATTTTAGCTGGCCTGGAGGCTGTTGCCCAAGTGGGAATAAATGGGGAGACTAAGTGCCCAGCAGTCAACTAGGAAACTAGTCAGTTAACTAGCTGGGGCAGAGCTTGTCAACCAGAGCCCCAAGGCAGGTGTGACTGCTTAGGCAATTAGTCCAGTTTGGGCTGTCTGCTAGGGGCCCTGGCACCCAACAGACTGGGCTAGGTGGTAACTCTCTTGGGTTGGTCTGCCAGTGACCAAGGCCATTAACTCTTTGGAGTTCACTTAATATTTAATGGGTAAACTTTTCTCTAAGGTTTCATAGTTTCATAGTACCTAGGGTCAGGAGGGACCTGAACAGATCATCTAGCCTGACCCTACCACAGGCAGGAATGAATGCTGGGTTCACAAGTCCCCAGACAGGTGATCATCCAACCTCCTCTTGAATTTGCCCAAGGTAGGGGCGAGGACCACTTCCCTGGGAAGCTGGTTCCAAATTTTGGCCACCCTAACTGTAAAATATTGCCTCCTGATCTCTAACCTAAACCTATTCTCCATCAGCTTATTACCATTGTTTCTTGTCACCCCAGGTGGTGCTAGGGAGAAAAGGGCTCTACCTATTTGCTGTTGATCCCCCCTGATGAGTTTGTAGGCAGCTACCAGGTCCCCCCTCAGCCTCCTCTTGCTGAGGCTGAACAGGTTCAGCTCCCTCAGTCTCTCCTCATAGGGCCTGTCCTTCTGTCCTCTTACCAAGTGGGTGGCCCTCCTCTGAACCCTCTCCAGGCTGGCCACATCCCTTTTGAAGTGCAGCGCCCAGTATTGGACAAAGTACTCCAACTGCGGCCTGACCAAAGTCGCATAGAGGGGGAGTATCACTTCTCTGGACCGGCTTGAGATGCACCTTTGGATGCATGACAAGGTATGGCTGGCCTTGCTGGCTGTGCTCTGGCATTGGCGGCTCATGTTCATCTTGCAGTCAATAATGACTCCAAGATCCCTTTCTGCCTCTGTGCTTTCAAGAAGGGAACTCCCCAGCCTGTATGTATGCTGTGGATTCCTTCTCCCAAGGTGCAGCACCCTGCATTTGTCTATGTTGAACCCCATCCTATTCTTGTCTGCCCACTTTTGTAGTCTGTCTAAATCTAGTTGCAGCCTGAAGGTTGTTTGTTTGATCTCTTTTCCTCATGTAATAAACATGGTTTTAGTTGAACATTGTAAACTGAACAAAATTCTGCACTCACAAACAACACCCAGTTACAAAGTATTTTCCCAGGCTTCTGAGTGAACACTTAAGTCCTATTTAGAGAGTTGGCATTAAACCCTTAAATTTGAACCCCACCTTTGTTACTGTCATCAGCACTTGGCCAAAGGGTTATGTTTACATGAAGTAAAAGATATGTCAGTTAAAAAGTTTGGCTGTTAGTAAAAAAAAAAGAACTCTTGAGTTGAAACCCTGGCAGCAGAGACTTTGGGATGCCCAAGCTGTGCACACGGCAAGGAAGGGAGCTAGGTTGCCCATGCTGTGCATAAAGTGGGAAGGCACAGGGTGGGGCTGGGCTGTGCTAGGCTGCTGAAGAGGGACTGTCTGTATAGCCCCCAGGACTGCCACCTGCATGGTGTTCAGCCCCTGGCCACCCAGAACTTGGATAGCCCTGTCGTATGAAATCAAGTTACCTGAGGAAACAGGGTTGGGAGAAGACTTTGGGAAAACAATAAAGCAGCTAGGAGTGAGGTTGGGCTCTTAATATCTTGTACAGTGAGGAGACAGATCCTTTCCTAAACCCCTAACCTGTCATGCAGGGTCATGGGCAGCCCGGCCTGGGACCACTAGAGATCAAGGTGCTGACCAGGGTGAAGAGGAGCAAGCAGAATCCCAAGAACAAACCAAATTAGGAAGCCAGAGGACAAACCAGAGTGATCAGAAAAGCATTCTAAGATCAGCTTGAACCCTATTACCCAGCCACTTCCTGTTCTGCATCAAGGGTTTATAAGCAGAAAGTGAAGCATTGGCTGACCACAGCCAGCCATTATGGTTACAGGGAGTGAGCAGAGGGTTAGACCTTATTGGAGGTTTCACACTAGCTTTACAGGCCTGGGTGGGGTAGACTGAGAGCAGCTGAGCTATTACATTTCAGACTGTAGCCTGGTGTAGCTCTTATCTGAGGAAATGAATACTAGTGTCCCAGCAGTGGATCGAGACAAGGGGTAGGGGAGTTGATTGCAGCCTTCCACCAGCTAGAAATGATTAGAGAAGAACTTGTGAACTATACTGCTTAAGTTGTTGCAGGAGAAGTTTAGCTAAGCTGATTAAATTCCAGCCTAATTAAAATACATCTATTACTTCTTTCAATTTGTACATCCAGGACAAAAAAACTGAAAAGACCCTGAACCCCCACAAAAGGGGAAAGAAGTGGAGTAGATGAGATGGGGTTCTCTTCCCTTACCCACAGAAACACCTACGCACTAATTAGACCTCTACAATTGGGCTTGAATGTGCAGGGGAAGTGAATGTTAATGGCTCAGGGGAAGGCAAGAGCTCTGTGTCCTGTACCTGTCATGCAGCACTGACCATGAGCCTATGAGAAAGGATGATCTAATCGAACCCTTCAAGAAATGTCTCTCAAGGGTCCAGCCTACATAACTGCCCAGGCACTCAAAACTACTAGCCTTGCCTAATACCAGGGCTAGTAAAATCTCTGATAAGACTGCTTTACAGAAAGCAGTGCAGAATAGGCATTGCTTCACTGAAGAGTATGGCATGGCACCTCCTTACCTCAGCTGCCCTATTATTTGCATTTGCCAATTTGCAGTAGTGCAGTCCTGCCCCTTCTCATGCTCCCTTTCTGTCACACTCTGCAATGCTCATCTCAGGGGCACAAACAGTTCTCTGTGGACACTGCTGAGAACCATGCCTATTTCTCTACTTTTGTGAATCCACCGCTATTTCTGCCATAGCTATTTAACATTTAATGTCCTAATGACTTTGCTATGGTGACCCACATTAGTGAAGCTATTATGGAAAGATAATTAATACATCTCTCAGAGCTATGCTCACCACTGGTTTGAGGTAGTGATTTATTGTTAGACCTTTTGCCTAGAAACCAAGGACCTAACCCAAAGTCCACTGAAGACAATGGGGATTTTTACACTAGCTATGGTGGACTTTATCAAAAAGTTAGTGTGTCCATCCTTAGCCTAGCAGATATTGTGCTAGCATGGTTAATTTACAACATTTTTCTGCAGCCAACAGCAGATAAGAAAATGAAATAGTTTGTATTGCTTCCAGCCACCTTCAAATAACAGAAAACTACTGTTATCCAGATCAACAGGGAAGGGTACCTTCACCGGAAGTGCAGAATAAGGTTCCCATGCACTCTTCTCAACCTCTAGTTAGACACCTTAACAGGTCTGTCAGCACACCCTAGCATACTTCTAGGGCCTGATCCAATTGCCATTGAAGACAGTAAGAAAAATCACAGTGAAGTCAATGAGAGCTGTATCTGGACTCATACAGGGAAAACATGACTGCAAAGAATATGCATTGGCCATTTAAAACATTATAAGCTCTTCCCTGCACAAAAATAAATGCTAGCTAAACATTTGCACTCATTCAAGTTTACAGAAAAACTGCATTGGCAGTTCTCACATCAGAGAATACTAGAGGTTTTACATAGAATTATAGAAACATAGAAAATTAGAGTTGGAAGGGACCTCAGGAGGTGATCTAGTTCAACCCCCTGCTCAAAGCAGGACCATCCCCAATACATCATCCCAGCCAAAGCTTTATCTAACTGGGTTTTACAAACCTCCAAGGACGGAGAGTCCATATCTCTCTGGGTAACCTATTCCAGAGCTTTACTACCATCCTTCTGAGAATGTTTCCTAATATCTAACCTAAACTTCTCTTGCTGCAACTTGAGACCATTGCTCCTTGTTCTCTCATCTGCCACCACTGAGAACAGTCTAGCTCCATCTTTGAAACCACCCACCAGGTTGCTATCAAATCCATCCCCCCAAGTCTTCTCTTCTTCAGATTAAATTAGCCCATCTCCCTCAGGCTCTCCTTGTGAGTCGTGTGTCCCAGTGCCCTAGCCATTTTTGTTGCCCTTCGCCAGGCTCTTTCCAATCTGTCCACATCCTTTCTGCAGTTGGGGTGGCAAATCTGAACACAGTACTCCAGATGTGGCTTTACCAGTGCTGAACAGAGGGGAATATCACTTCCCTTGATCTGCTCACAACACACCTACCAATGCAGCCCAGTATGCCATTAACCTTCTTGACAACAAGGGCACACTGTTGACTCATATGCAACTTATTGTCTACTGTAATCCTCAGGTCCTTTTCTGCAGCTCATCCAGCTCATCCAGCATTGTGCAGTATCAGGTATGATGAATTAAGCCTTACTCCATGAAGCTTACAGCCATTTTTGATCAATGGTTTGCAAATTACATTCATCTAGATTCCCAAAGTTCAAGATTTGCTGGATGGGGCAAGGGGCAAGCATGTTTTGCTTTCTAGCAGGACCCCACAGAATGACTCTGGGGGGAATGGAAAATTGAATGAGCCCTTCCATGTTGTGCAGGTAGTAAAACCTGATAAATAGTGATTATCCACCACTTCTTTCCTAAACACAGAGCACACTTGCTGTGATGTCGATGCAGCAGATAATTATGATAATGAACACTAAGCATACCAAATTCTTTTCTTACAGTTACATTAGTTAAGGATTCCAGCTCATTACTGCTGCTCATGTCCTAGTTTCCTGTGTATTATACTGCATATACAGCGCAACACCTGCATCCTTGATGAAAAGTTTTACTTTTAAAGTGCAGATAACTGTTTTTTTAAGGAAGCCTCTGGGCACAGACAGAAGTGTAGCTCCTCGCCGCAACTGAGAATGTTTTGCAGGAAGCTGTATGAGTTACAATGATCCCCGACCAAACAGAAGTTCACTGTTGGTTCCAGGAGGATGGGAATCTAGCTGCTGTCTGGGAGCCTGCAGCTGATTTCCCCTAGCAAAGGCCCTCCTCCCTGTTAGCCTGTCCCTGTTTTTGGAATAGAAGGGGAGAAAGGGAGAAGAGGGAATTCATTTTAGGAGTTCCCCAGCTGGTATATGAGGGTGGGGTGTGTGATTAGAGCCCGCCACCTTGGGGGAGATCCAATACATCTGCTCCACCATCCAGCAGAGGCTAAAAAAAACCCTGGACCATGTTCCCTCTGCTCTCTTTCCCCATTTCCATTCTGAAAACAGCTAAAGGCTGGGAGGCAGAGCAGACACATATTACAGAAGACACTCTGTTTTGAAACATCTTCATTTGAAACCTCATGCAACGAGGGTTCATATTTTTACCTGATTGACCATTTTTGAAGCAGTCTGTAGCTGTGCGCTTGTGTTTGATCAAGGCTATAGACCACTTTCTGTGGCCAGATCAGGCGAAAATTGTCACTTCTGTCTGCGCTCTTTGTTTCTAAGGAAGTCAGAATGCACCCCAGTCCTGCCCCCAAATAAAGACAAGTCCATATGGATTGTGACAAAACCAAAAGAGTAACACGCCAAAAACAGAATAGTGAGATGCATATATTTTGTGCCTGGCAGGGCCATCCCTGGGGAGGGGGGGAGTGAATTGGGGTGACCGCCCCTGGCCCCACACTTTGGAGCAGTGGTGGCATGGAGCTAGGCCAGCCACTTGCTACTTCCCTCTCTCCCCCACTGCTGCTGATAGCAGTGGCATCTTCTTTGGGTCGGAAGCCCATGGGATTGAAGTCGGGGCAGGGCCCCACATGGGCTGATTTGCCTCAGGTCCCACACCCTGCTCAGGTTGGCTCTGGTGCCTGGAGTGACCACAAATTCACACAACAAAAAGTTCTGGAAAGACTTGGAGGGCAGATGTACATTGCATGGTAGGAGTATAACTCAAATATGAGTAATGAGCTCCTCTAAATGCTCGGGGAACATTATTTATGTAGAAATTTTGGAAGGTGGAACCCAGGGCTGATTTCATATGTGAATTTTTTTTCTCATCTCTAGCTCTTACAATAGGCATGTAGCTATCTATTTAATTTAATGGAAATTGCAAGCACTGTGGTTCATGCAAAGAACACTTACAAATTACAATGATGCCTCTCTGAAGGTAAGTTGAAGAAGAACTGTTGTTATCATAGGAACTTTACACAGTATAGGCTCAAATCTGAATTTTATGTGGGATTCTGTAAGTCTCCTTAGAGGCAGGTGTTCATTAGTAAAGGGCCCTTTTCAGCATCCCTCAGTCCTCCAGTATGACTGCCAAGGTGTCCAATGAATGACAGATAATTTTCTTGAAGTGTTGTTGCATTGGTGCCTACTACAGTATCTGCTGATGATCATGACACCCCTTTGACTTCACTTGAGATTGGACCAGGTTCTTGGGGCCTTTTGTGGACTGTGCCAAGGCCAGGTAGTATTAACCATTGCACTATTCATCTCAGGGTTGCATTTTCCAAACATACCACAGCAAAATCCATACAAGTAGGAGAGGTGTATGGCAGGTAGAGACAATATATATGGTGGCATGCTAGAAAGCCATATCTGGAGTGAGATACATATTGAAAGGCAAGCTGGAGTGTCTGAAGTATGTTCAGAAAGGGATAAAATGTAGCTAAGCAGTGATAATCAGGTGGAGCCTGGGTTTTAGGTGAGCTAAGCAAAAATACTGCCCTCTATTCCATAACCATTAAAACACATACACATATAAAATGTAAGAAGTGCCATATTGGGTCAAATCAATGGTCCATCTAGCCCAGTATCTGGTCTCTGACAGTGGCAGGACTAGATGCTTTAGAGGGAGAGCATTGACCTAGATATATCTAATGATCTATCCCGTATTCATTACCCTCTCTGACATCTACCATTTCTTGGTAGAATTTCTAACCATTCTGATCAACAGCTATTTATAAACCTACCATCCATGAATTTATCTACTTGAGAGACCATTGATCTTTGTTCTCTCATCGGCCACCACTGAGAACAGTCTAGCCCCATCCTCTTTGGAACCACCCTTCAGGTAGTTGAAAGCTGCTTTAAATCACCTCTCAGTCTCCTCAGCTAGGGACAGACATTCAAAAAGCCTGAGCCTGAATTGATTCAATCTTTGCAGGTTAGTTTAACCTGCCTAGGTAGAATCAGTTTGTAAATGAACAGACATTCCCTCTGGACTTAGAAAATGCAGTGCCTCAGGCTATGTGGCAGGGCACTGTTGGTGCCTTCCACTTTAAGAACTGAGCTGAGCCAACCAGCCAACAGGTGCTTGATTGCGGTGGCCATTTTAGATCTCTGGCTGCCTATATAAACAGAGCAGTTCCCTGCAGGCAGCCAGTATTGTTGCCGGGCTACAAGGCTGAATGCAAGATCCTGGAAGTAAGGGAAGGAGCTGTAGGGGATGGCTTGGAGGCTCCTGGTGCTGGGCATGACCTAAAACTGCACCAAACTGGGAGTGGGTGCCCTGGTGGGGCTATCAGTGGTGCGGGAGCCCCCAGGAAATGCCAGGCCAGTTACCACACTGATGAAAGGCAGATGGGGTGCCTTAACCTCAGCCCTTACCTTAAGGTGGGTCATTTATCATTGGAGCTAGTGGGGCCAGGCATGGCTGCGGCCACCTGAGCCCTGTGGGGTGCAAGACCCTGAGGAAAAGTAGTTGGGGCCAGGCACGGCTGCAGCTGCCTGAGCCCCATGGGGTGCAAGACCCCGAGGCGCGGGAGTGGGGCCAGGAGCATTGTCATCTGGATGCCATCTGCGAGGCTTGGGCTGTGGTGTAGGGGAGGAACAGAGCTGCAGATAGCACCCCCTAGCATCGGGGAAAGAATGGGCAGTTTCCTGCCTAATTAACATCCTAAGTAGAAATCAACAAGGCATGGCAGAAAAGACAGGTGGATGGCATGCCCAGAGGCAGGTGGAGAAACCAGCACTGTGGCTAATCAGGGAGTTCCCGCATTGCCACAGGCTAGAAGCCAGGAGGTGCTAGAGCAGCCCTCCCTTCCCTTCTACAGAGCTGAGCTAAGGGGGGTGTGACCAGGGTCCAGCAGGATACTCTGATTAGGGAGGGGTCCCCCGCTCCTTGATAACAGAGCATTTATCACCTTTGTTATCTCCATTTAGCACCCCATCAGAAAAAAAAGCCTCTTTTAGTAGTTCAATCTCTTCTTAAACAACTTTTTCCAAGGAAGGGAACATTCCAAGGAGGGACATTACCAGCTACCTGTTGATTAGCTCCAAAAAGCTCTAAGCAGACACCTCTCAGAATTAACTAGCATATCACATGCTGGCTACTGTCCATGCTGTGGGAGAGGGTAGTGGGGATCCCTGCTTGAGCAGCAAGGTGAGGGGGTAGGGCAGGGGAAGCCAGGCAGATGCTGCTGTGCCTGCAAGTCTCTGCCAGAGCTCCAGTTAGGGACAAGAGGGGAGGAGCTAGCCTAACTCTTTGGAGCAGAGAGTCCTCCCCAGCCCAGAGAGCATGCTGGGATGCTGTGGTACTCTGATTTAATTTAAACCAGGAAGAGGTCTGGGACAGACATTGCATAAACTGGTTTGACCTAAATCAGTTGTCTGATACTACATTCAACCAAGTTTATCTCAAACCAGTTTCAGCCATTTTCAAACTGGTTTATGTGAACTGAATGTCTGTTCTGTTACAGGTTTAAAACAGTTTCTGATCACTTAAACCAGTGTATGTATAATGTTTGTCCTTAGCCCTCTTATCCAAACTAAATAAGCCCAGTTCCCTCAGCCTGTCCTCCTAAGCCATGTGCCTCAGCCCCTGAATCATTTTTGTTGCCCTCTGATGCACTCTCTCCAATTTGTCCATATCCTTTCTGTAGTGGAGGGCCCACAACTAGACACAGTGGCCTAACCAGTGTCAAATAGGAATAATCACTTTTATAAATCTGCTGGCAATGCTCCTACTAATGCAGCAGAATATGCCATTAGCCTTCTTGACAACAAGGGCACACTGTTGGCTCATATGCGGCTTATTGTCCACTGTAACCCCCAGATTCTTTTCTGCAGAGCTGCTGTTTAGACATCCAGTCCTCATCCTGTACCAGTACATGGGATTATTCCATCCTAAGTGTAGGACATTGTACTTATCCTTATTGAATCCTTCCATAAGGATGGTAAAGGAAAGACAGCTCCATCTCAGGCTGTGCTCACAGGCCTCATTGTCTGATATTTAATAATCCAGGTTTGCTGATTTATTTTATTTCTTATCTTTTAGAATATTATAAAATATTAGCCCTCCAAACCCAATACCAACTCATCTGGTATTGTATAATGCCATTAATGTTTTGAGCTGTTTCTAACAAGCACATTGAAAATATGTACCAAACCATCTTGCTTGAAAGGGACTTAAAGCCATACATGCATAATAAGGTTTGCACAAGCGATAGGCATACCGAGAAAGTAGTTTTTAGGGTTGTTTTTTTTCACAATAAGTCTACAGTTAGAGTTGATTAGCAAAGCTGGTAGTGTACCTAATAAAAAATTAATGTTTACAAGTCTGTCAAAAAAGTCTTTTCATTCAATATTTACCACATGATTTAGAGCTTACTTTTTCTTTAAGTTCAAACATCATATATTGTTGTTGGTATAATATGATCCAGCTCTACCCTGCAGACTTCTCTGCATGGCCCATTTTTTACCTAAGAGAAATCAGCCAAGAAAATATAAAATAAGCTTTCAATTGATTCAGAAGCTGCGTGTGTATGTAATCACTCGGTCTTATCATGATCCCCCTGGCTGACTTTAATTTGTGAGCCCTGTATGGCAACAATGATAAGTTTCAGTAGGTCTGAACAATGCATAGCACAGTGGAGCCTTACTCTATGATTCAAACAAGGTAATAAAGCTGCTAAATAAGTAGTATATTGTGAGCGTCTCACTGTTGCCAACTGTAGGCTCAGCTCCCATAGAGTGCAGGAGGAGAAGGATATGAGCCTGTGTGAGCAATAAAATGGTCCTGTGCAGCTGTAGAGCATCAACTGGGAAATTATTCCTTGTGTTGCTTTATGGGGACCTGAAAAGGACTGTTGGTTTTAGGAGTCGCTAGTCTGGTGCCAGACTGGGAGTGAAATTTGTCAATAGGTTATTTTAGATGTGATTAGAATGAAGCAATGGACATCATTTCATTGTTAAAGTTAAATGTCATTATCTAAGACATTTCAAAATGTAATCACTCATTCCACTGACAAACCATAACTACCTCCAGTGACAGTTTCATTAGTCATGGTCACCCTAGACCATTTTTGATCATGGAAAAGTGATAGTTGCATGTTAGCTTTGGTAGAATTTCATTACACAACCTTATCTGCAGAGACTAAGACCTGTTTTTCTCTGGGGGTGGGGGGCAGAAAATGGCATGTAGAGAAATATTTTAATTCTATGTGTTAAATGTCTAGTAAGATGTTACCATAATATGGGAATTAATTAATTCATTCAATATAATCTATTTTAGGTATTTCTAGACTACTTATTACTGTAGAGCCTAGGGCCAGATCCCAATTGTTCCTATAGGGCACGTTTATACAAGACGCTGGCTGTGCAGTAGTGTAATCATACTGCACAGTAGTGTGCCGGTCAAAAAACATGCTAATATACTACTGTGCAGTGTGATTAGGCTACTGCACAGTAAGTGTAAAAAAGCCAAACAAACCCCATGCACTGGCAACACTGTGCAGTAGTGTGTGTTACTGTGCATTGAATTAGTACTTGGTTAACCAAGTAGTAAACTGAACGTGCAGTAACTAGGGCGCATTAACAAACATGTAGACATGCCCATAGGCACCTTTGCTTAGGCATTAACATACCTAAAATGTTAATGTCTTGCCCCTGGAGAGTGATCCAAAAGAATGGGGTCAGATGTCTGTAGAGTCAGTGGGAAGAGCAAGGTACCTCTGAAAGGCAGTCCAAAATTCTAACATCTCAGGAGACCAGGGGTAGCTAACAGAAATGCTAGGCACCAGGTGTGTCTAAACTCTCATCACTCTTCAGAGCTTAGTTGTCTGACTTGGGGCTGTATACAAGATCTCTCTGTCATCTTGGGATCCAGAGTGTGTATAGAGGAGACACCTACTCTATACTGACAGCAGTACTGAGCTTAAGAAAGAGCACCGATGATCACTTACTCTAGATTAGTTGTGGCGGTGAGCTTTTGCACAACAGCCTAGTCACAACAGCATCAACTCTCAGAAGTGGGATTCCTTGGCTCTAGGCCCTCTGCAACCTGATAGAAACCAAACTTGTATCTCCCACTTCTCAGGAGTATGCCATAATCCCCAAACTCTAGAATAAGCTTCAGCTGAGCCACTGAACAACTAAGAATGCAGGGCCTATTGGATCAGGAGGAGCCTGACTCTACAGTCCAGTGAACACGGTATACCCACCCATGGGCATTAGGGGAGCGTACTGCAGGCTGGTGATTAGGGCACTCTCCTGGGAAGAATGTAGGTTTGAGTCCCTCAGTTGAGGAGATCTCCTGCTTTCTGGGATGAGTCCTTCAGCAACTAGGTTATTGTGCAAAACGTGATTACCACCAGCTATGAGTATATGCTTTGCACTGAACTCATTGCTACTGTTCACCTCAGGCACTAGGCATGCTCTGTGGATCCCTAAAAGATTGAGTCTTCAGGCAATCTTTAAGCACTGCTCAGCTCTTATTTGGATGGAGTTTAGGTAGTAATTAGGTGTTGGCATGCATCATCTGGATTATTTTTGAGCATGGTCCCAGGCTAGGGACAGAAATTACTCATAAACCAGTATAAGTGACAGGAAACTGGTTCAAATCTGTAATAAAACAGAAGTTCAGTGCACATAAACCACTTTCAAAATGGCTGAAACTAGTTTAAGGTAAACCAGGCATACTCCTGATAAGTATCATGTAGTATCAGACTTAACTGATTTAGGATAAAAGAAAAGCATTAGTAATGCAGATATGGAACATGTACGTTTGATAGCTATGCATAAAGGAATGTTCCCGCTTAAAGTTAGAAGACCTTTTATAAGGCTGTTCAGTATTCTGTCTCATTAGATTTTATCTTATATCATCTATCCCTCTATTTCCAATGCACCAACTATCTTGGTAAGTAGGGGCCACATACTGAAAGGTGCTCAAGTGCTTTCAATTATTTTAAAAGATATTCAGTACCTACTTGCTTTTGAGAATCCAATTAGACACCCACTTTCCTTTGAAAGTTTAGCTCTAGGTGCCTATATAAAAATGCCTGGTTATTTCTTCATTCCAAATAGATAGTTGTTCACAAGATCAAAACAGCTACTGGTCAAAATATCATGTGGATGCTGTACAGAAGAAAATTTTCCTAATAAACTAACTTGGTATCTGGACACTGCCTAAGCTACAAACAGCATCATTAATACTAAGTCAAATATGGATGGAACAAAGAGTGTTCTACTGCAACATAAACATGAATTGGACTATGCCAAACAGAAGAGACTGAAAAAGAAAGGACTTGAACAAACAGCATATGTTAATCTGATTCTCTGCCTCCTAATTTCTACATCTAGTTCACAGTGTAATTAGTAATAAGGAAAGGAAACTCTATTAAATGTTTAGTTGAAGAGACTCATGGCCCAGGAAGTTCAACAGGCACTATGTCTGTTTAAAGGTATGAGCTGCCATTGATTCTTCAAAAGCTGAAACTGCTGCCTGATGGATGGCCATTTAAAACAGAATAAAAGTTAAGTTAAGGCTGTTTATAATTCTTTCAGTAGGTCTGGGTCAAAGTCAGGCACTAGAGATTTGGTAGCCAACAGGAACCCATCAAAGAAGCACTTTCTGGCTTAGTTTAAATCAGGGGTGTCAAAGATATGGCCTATGAGCTAGATACAGGCCAGACAGCCCCATCAGCTACCCCTGGGTCACACACCCATGGGTGTGATTTGAAACAGAAGGCTGGCCACACAACACTCATCTGGCCAGTGAATCGGCTCCACACCATTCATCCACTGTGCAAGGCCAGATGAGTTTCATACCTTTGGTTTAAATAATCTTCTAAAACTACTCATGTTCATTGTTGGCAACCTAAAAGGTGCAATCTCCTTGGCTGCTGTTAATCAGCATTATAGACAAAATAGATCAAATTTACATAAATTATGAATCCAGTGAAGTGACCTCGTGAGTGTATTTTGCCCACTACCAGACCTTCCCTTGGTAAAAAAAAAAAAAAAGCTCAGGAGTCTTGAGTGGCGCTGTCTTTAATTTACTGATTTGATCAACATTGAAAAAGCCACTGTAGTGCTTGGCAGTTAGCACAAATTGAACAGAACAAATACATTTGTCCAGCTGGAGACTTGTTCTGAACCAAAAACAACACGTACATTTTTATTCATGTCATGCTTTATTACTTATAAACTTACTGTCACTCAATATTTAGTGAACTTGACTTGGGCCCATGTTTGTGTGTGGGCCATTCATGAGTATTTAAATGTAGAAAATATATTCAGAGACAAACAAATCAAAACAACATATATTTTAGCGGTTATAGCTTTTCTTACAAATAGCTTCAGATTCTGATTTCAAAGGATATCAATAATGCACATTTTTATTTCATAAGAAAAATAATTTTTCAACAGTTTTCACATCTAAAGGTCATAGCATTCTAGAAAAGGGAAAGCAAAGCAAGTTTTCTGGAAAATAAACTTCATTATCTCTATATACAGTAATTCAAGACACTTTTGATGTTAATCAGATGGTTTAATACATACATATATTACTGTACAGGGCAATGAATAACAGATATAAAAGGTATATACATTTTGTGAAATATGTACATTTTTTTTGTTCAGAACCTACACACACCTTAACTTAGAAAATGATAGGAATGAGAGTTGTGCCTTTGAATCCTCTTTAAACTGTGAAGTGTTTTTACACCTAGCCTATAACATCTAACTGGCTATCACTATGAAGCTTCTACATAAAAGTATTACATAAAAGATAATACTGCGCAATCTTTTTAAGAGACAGTTTTAAAGTGCATGCAATGTCAATGGATACCATTCCTAGAGAAGTGATACTAGACTAATTGGAGATTGTAAACAACTGGTCCCATGTGTACATTCAGAGCAGTTATCGTTTATAGTCCATGAATGGGTAGGCAGTTCTTAATTCAAGCCCTCTTTTAACCTACCATTCTGGAAGCCCTGCCTTATATATGTTGGCAGAATCCACTTTGAAGCTTATTGGTACTGCTTATTAACTGGGCAGAGGAAGTGCTTGCTATTGAGCAATGGAAGAAACTCTTTACCCTTCCCCACACCCAAGTCAGACAGCAACTCAAGTAAAAACATTGTGCATACTCATATTTCCTGCCTGAACGGAGAGTATGAAACCCAGATGAAGAAATACAATCCAGATTTATCACAGTGCAGAACATTTCACATGGGACACTGACCAAGAGGTCTTTGCTTCAATATTTTGTCCCCCACAAGGTGAGTATACAACTCCTACATGCTACGTCACGAGTCATATTTAGAGGCAGGATCGTTAAGCCTGGTCTTTCCACCAGCCCAACAATGTCCATGTGAAAGATATTAGCACAATGGAAATGAGGTAGCCATGACACTCACCCCACTTCATTAGCCTTACATTTACATCCCTTCAATGTCTGTTCAAATAAGTCATGCTGACCTTGGAGTGCTCCCTTTACTCAAACCTTTTAATTTGTCTGCACCCAAAGCCAACTAGAAATGGAATGACAGACACTCCTCTGGCCTGTGTTCAGTCTACAATTGTGACTGGCCTTCCATAAATTACCTAAGGAAGAGGGAGGCTCCCTATTCATTTCTACTCTACTTTCTATAACTTCTTAAGGTGGTATCATAATCTGGTCTCAGCCTGGCTTTAACAGGGCTACAAGGGATAGCTGGTTATTCACAAGGAGTTGACTTAGAACATCAGTCTGAAATTGCTGGCTGGGGGAAAAAATGTGGTCCCTTACTTAGGTCACAACTCTAATAATCCAAGCATCTAGGGATTTATCCCAGCTCTGACACAGGCCTGCTGGGTAACTTTAGGCAAAGTCATTTCACTTCTCCTTTCCTCAGTTTTTCCAAGTACAAAATTTGGACCATGAAAACTTCCTTTGAAAAATGCTTTGAGCTCTGTGGATGAATAGTGCTATTTAAGGCTGAGTATTATTGCCTTCATCATTCTCAGCCTGTCTCGTGACCAGAATACTGTCACATCCACTTTCCAAAAAAAAGCAGCAATAAGAGAAAAAAGATTGATTTGATAATCTTGGCATGATAGAGTTGTATGTAGTCTCTGTTCTTAAAAGACCATACAACTTACACTAAGTTAATCAGTAATTATGTAGCTAGGTCAACACTGAAATATAATTCCAAAGGAGGTGGTGTGTGTATTGATCCAAATTAGTTGTACCTCTGTAGTTTCAACCGTACAAAGATGTATGCATGTGCTTTAAGCTAAGCAGGAATATATATCTATGTAGGTCTTGAGACTATAGGACACTTTTTTTGCTCAGATACCACATTCCATTCCTG
Source organism: Alligator mississippiensis (assembly GCF_030867095.1). Lineage (NCBI taxonomy): Eukaryota > Metazoa > Chordata > Crocodylia > Alligatoridae > Alligator > Alligator mississippiensis. The sequence continues at coordinate 322,253,655 of NC_081824.1, forward strand.
TAATTCAAAGACCCTGCATTCATAGTAATGGAAATAACACTGGGCTACTGTTATAAGCCTTTGGTGAGACTCTATTCTTACTAGTTATAATGTCATAAAAGAGAGCAATATCTGGCCTAAAATTTATAAGAACCTTAGTTATATTTTTGTAATAAGTTGTGGTATAATCAAGGGCAAAAACTGGTCCATGAACTATACAAATCACAATACCTTTACTGCTAGGCAAAACACAACCATATAGTGCTAAAATGTATATTTTTCTTATCCTAACTAAATATAGATTTAAATGGAATCCAAATCAAATACTACTATATCTGCAAAGGTATGAGGGTATTTTCTTATGATTCCTTAGTTTAAGAAATGAATGGTTATATAAATTAGGTACCGTTAAACACTGGACTAAGTATAAGATATATCATAAGTACTTTAGTAAATGTACAAAAATCATTCAGGTTTTAATAATGCTTCTTTATATTTCTATATACCCTTTAACTTATATGGGTTTACTAACAATCTATTTAAAAAGGCAAAACAGTTGATGTGGTTCCACAAGCTCAGTAATCTAGGTTGCACTATAATAATTATGATTCATAGATTCATAGATGTTAGGGACTGGAAGGGACCTTACAAGATCATCAGATCCAGCTCCCCATGAGTTATAACACTAGCAATAATAGTCATACATTTAATATCTAGGGGACTGTTTATTGCTTAGATTGGCAGCGTTGAGTTTTTTGCCTTATAGAGGGTCTAGTCTGAGTGAGACTGAAAATCAGCTTTTCTCAGTGAATAAACGCAGATGGGTTTCTGTTATAAAAATTGAATTTTTTTTTTTGTCAGCGGAACAAGCAATACATGAAATTACTTCTTCGAAGTCATGCTTGAAGAATGACATTGCTCAATTTTATGGTCACAGCATTCCTTCCATAAGGATCACATTAACTGTGAAAATTAGTATTGCATTTATCAAGATGGCCATATTCTCTGATACCTTACTGGGTTAAAAACACTTTCTTTAAGGGAAAAAGAAAATTATTATTCAGTATTGTAGGTAACAGCTTTTCTACCTAAAATAAATATTTGGGTCCAAAAAGATCATTTTTCTGTTCTACCATGTGATAATTTCACTTACTAACAGTTATTGTTGACATGCAGCCCAATCGCACACATTTGGTGTTCATTTCTAATATAAAATCCTTAGTCTGTCTATCTGTCTGTCTGTCCATAACGCTTTATATGTGCTCTGATTGGCTGTCTTGGCCAATCAGACAGAGACAGACAGCGGACAGACAGTGGAGCACTGCCATGACAGTGGGGACTGAGGGGCCAGAGGGGAGTTACCGGTAACCTGTCCTCCTCTGCTCCTTGGAGGCAGTCCTGGCCCCAGCCCAAAGTGGCGGGGGGAGGTGGGGAACAACCCATGCCCTGGCCTCAGCCATGACCTGAAGTGGCAGGGGGGAGATGGGGAATGGTCTGAACCCAAAGCAGTGGGGGGAGGCAGGGAGTGGCCCCAGCCCCAGCCCAAGGGGGGCAGGATGGGACACAGGCCTCTGTCCCCACCTACCCCTCCTCCCCCATCATTCTTGATGGGCAATTTGCTAGTAATTACGTATTTCCTAACAATACAATAGTTAGAAACAGAACAACACACCTGTGCCAAATGGACAAAATTGAATGGTGCATGAGAAGGCTGAATTTGGACACTTTGGACTAAAAGACACTGTTTAATCTCAGTGTCTTTTTTAGTGGTGCACTTGACTATTAGAGTCTTTCTGATGTTTTTCCAAAATCTCTTATATGTAATTAATTTAAAGCCAAATTGGGCAGAAGAATTCCAAACAAAGGTGTGCTGGTTTCGAACCTGCATGATCTCTCTGCTCACCTGAGACTGTTTGGCTAGAGATAGAAATTACACATAAACTGGTATAAGTGATGGGAAATTGATTTAAACTTTCAAAATAGCTGAAACTGGTTTAAGGTAAACCTGGATGGATGTAATATCAGACTTAACTGATTTAGGTCAAAATGGTTTATTGTACTTTTGTCCCAGATCCCCTACAGATTCAAGGTAACTCACAGTCTCCCAGCATCCCAGGATGCTTTGCACCTTCCCTGTAAACCCCGCCGCCTCACAAGGTGGGTGGGCTGGCCTTGGCCCATGCTGTCTTATCCAGCTTAGAAGGGAGCTGTGCTCTAACATGCCCCAGCTTGTGGCCAGGGCAAGTGCAGGGATGTGGCTGGATTTTTGGAATGAAAAGTGAATGTGTGTTCACATACTTATCAATTCAATCTATGCAGCTTAGACTGACCTTCAAAGATTGAATTGATTCAGCCTTGGGCTTTTTGAATGTCTGTACTTAGCCTTAATGCCTCACAGCATTCAACAGGCGTGAAAGGAAGAACAGGAAGGCTTAGCAACTTGCAAACCTATGAATGAAAAACTAGGCGTGGTGTTACATAAACCAATAGGTAACCCTATTTTATTCTTCCTGAAAAAGCATGCATGATTAAGGTTCATTTTCTGTGGCTGGGTCTACACAAGAAGCTGACTGTGTAGTATAAACAAGTACTAAATGATTGCATAGTAACAGGAGTTACTGCACAGTAGCATTGCAGAACAGGTTTTAGGTGATGCTGACTAAGTAGTAGCTTATTTCTACTGCACAGTAGCATTGTATCACACTTCCTGCCACGTGATGCTGCTGCGTAGTAGTAACAAGCCACACAAGTATCTTGTGTAGATACAGCTTGTGTGTTAAATAGTAGGTTTGTACCTCATGCAGGTTTATATAATGGGAGTTGAAGGGTCCATGTTCCTTCTGACCTGCAGTGAAATCCTGACCCTATTGAAGTCAATATTAAAAATCCCCTGGAGTTGAAAACTCGTGTCTGATCAAAGAACAACTGTACTAATTTGTACTATAGCTGCTAAAGGTTGCTTTCCCTTGTATTTACTAATACAAATAACTTGAATGTACTCAATTTGAGGGAAGAGGAAATGTTCATTACACCATCCAAGCCTGAATAAATTTCCCTGTTTTCGGATTTCGGAAACAGCTTGAAATTCAACCCAGGGTTTCTAAAAGGTTCACAACCCTGGGACTAATATCATGAGATCCTAGGACTGTCTATCATTTTGTTTCTAAACCTGGTGCAACCATAATTCCCACTTAATTTTGCTTGTAACGATGAGTGAATACAACCCATAACCAAAACCAGGAGTATGCAAATGCATGTAGATTGAAACAGAAGAAAAGTTTTGCATGACACTGACCTTTGTGAACAAATGCAACTGATTTTTTCACAACTCTACTGATGCTATGATGACCCAGTTTCTGCCTCTGGAGGCAGGTGAGCAGGCCTCTCCTACTAACTTCAGTGAACACTACTCATGGGCCTCTAAGGTAGTGATTCAGTGTAAATACAGCCCAAACATTTCTCTTAAAATACAAGTTTATCATAAAGTTTTGCTGGTTTTATTATTTCCTGTTTGTGGGGGAAAAGTCAGTGGTGTGAGCCATTTAAAACCTCCACCTCCATTAAAACCTCAGCATTTACTGCTTTACTAGTTGATTTTTGCTCTGAGTTACAGCATTTTAATAGTTTTTTTAATTGTACAGCCTAATCCCTACCCCATTTGAACCATCTTCCTACTCTTAGAAAAACAGATGCCACAACATCATAGCTATGGTGGAATGAAAATACTGAAAGCCTGATTTTCCTAGCTGTTAAACCAGATATATAAGCTGTAACCCCATTACATTCAGTGGAGGTACAGAAATGTGGCCAGTATAATGAGTTAGAGACTGGGCTATATATTTTTAATGGCTTCCTCTATACAGCATATATTTACAGTACATCCTCATGAAGAATTCCTGTGCTTCATTTTACATTTATTGTTCATCCTTGATTTAACACAAACTAAAATTCTGTTTCATTTAATAATGTGATGCCCATTGTCCTGAACCCAAAAGAGAAAAGGAGAAGAGTCAAAAACTCTTAGAAAGCGCTGAGCTTTCTCTATATTATGACAAAGTGCATACACCTGAAAACTGTAAACATATTCCAACTCACATTTATTCCAATGTTTCTGCTTTCACACTGATATTGTACAAGATACCCCTGATTTCAGAAGGGGCCAGCCAACTCCAGTAAACAACACTCTTAAAATCTTCTTACACCGTGAATAAATACGGCACTCATAACATTTATAAATATTTGATGGTTCTAGTAAATGATCTATGTTTCACTTCTTTGTAAAAGGGTATTCTTCATTTAAATGGACTGATTTTAGCCTATATATATAGGCACATATATATATACACACACACACACCATGGTAAAATATACCATTACATTGTTTCATGCAAGCACTTGAACAAATCTTGCTGCCCTTACCACAGTTTTTGTGTGACTGCCCAAGTTAGGACTTAAGTACAAATTGACAGAGGAACGCAAGATTAGTCTTAAAGACAGTGATCTTACAAGGTGCTGAATGCACTTAACTCTTTGTAAAACCAGTAGGAGTTCAGCACATCACAGGAGGTGTTCAACACAGTGTCAGGCCCTTAATGATCTGCTATGTAGGACTGCTCCCCAGTTCTGAATTACACTTCAGCTGCTTAAAGCACCCTGAAGTTCTTTGAATGCTGTTGAGTTTTTTTATGTGTGTGTTACTCACTAGCCCCACAAGACACAGCACACAGTGACACTAACTTGCTAAAGATGATCGTTTTCCAAGGCGTCCCTGGCTGTGTATCCTATACGCAGCCCTCATGACAGATGTGGTTGCCATTGATGAGGCTAAATGCAGCCACTGAATGGTTGGTGCTCTTGAGGGAGGTCATTCGAGTGGTGCTTCTGCCCATGCTTTGAGATCTTATGAGGAGACGGGCCCTGCAGCAGAACAGTTCGTTGTTGAACTGTTTTCTGAAGCTTTTGCTAAGCAAGTACAGAGCAAAAGGGTTCACACAAGAGCTAGTAAATGCTAGGATTCGAGCACAGATGCTGGTGATGAAGTGCAACAGTGAAGTGTCCACCTCTGAATAGTGGTAGGACCGGTATAAATAGATTATGTGATTGGGAAGCCAGCAGAAAGCAAAGAGGCACACGAACACCAACACTGTCTTGGCTAGACGCTTACGAGAGTCAATCTGAAAAGAACAAAAGGAAACAAACATACATTAGCGAAGTTCCTCACTTTGTCAAAAGCTGGTAAAATTGGAAATTGGAAGCTAGCTACTTCTATTACAAGAGTTTAGGGGCATGTGAGAGATAAGAGGAGTACAGGAGAATGTGGACTGAAGTGACTTCAGTCCCTGCCTTTACCCCGCAATAAACTTATTTCTGACTTTAGGATAAAACTGTTACACCCCTAATTCTCAGTCACATATTAACATCCCCAGCAAGACCAATGGAAACATAAAAATAAGCAGCATATTAGCTAGGATCAAGTGATAGGTGCTACCTGGTGTACTGCCCAGAGTGTGATTTTTGTACATACTTACACACACACACACACACACACACACACACATATGCACTTCTTGGGCCACACAATATATACGTTTGTATATGATACAAAAACCTTTTAGGCCACTGGGCCCGTGTGCAGTGTCTGGAGGCCAAAGAGTTGCTGAATTGGAGAAGCAGAAAGAGACAGATGTCTTTCTACAGAGTATATGCAAAGGAATTGTGTAGTGGGCTTAACTCAGGACTGACTTCCCCAGTCCTCCAGCTGAAGAAGCTGGTGCCAAGATGGGAGAGGAGCAAGATGGACTGTAAGACTTTCTTAGGCCTGCATTGCACTAAGGAAAGGTATGTTTTTAAAAGGTGACCACTAACACATTGTATGGACTAACACATTGTATGGACTTCAGTTTTACCTTACTTTAGTTGGTCAAGGTGAACCCCAGGAAGCAATCCTAAGGAAAAGCTTAAAGTTCAACCCAACCAGCTGTAGCAAAAGTAAAGCTACAGCTTTCCTTGCCTGCACACAAGGGGTATGTATGTAGGCAAGGAACACTAATATTAGCAATGTTACTGTAAAACACACCTTTCTTCTTAATGCAGACTGGACCTAGGATGTGATGCACCATCCAGAAGAGAAGATAAGCCAAGCTGCTTTACCCAACTGGAACCTTTGGAAAACCTTGCTTAATGTCACCAGGAGCTTGCTGGTATAGAGGCTACACTGCCAGGATAATTGAGTATGAACTCCCCTCTATGGTCACTGTCCTACCTCTTCACCTTCTGCTTCTAGTTCAACTCTTGCCACTAGCCCATTTCCCTAAGCAAGTCCTGAAGTCATGCACAATGCCTGTGGCCCCTCTGCTTTTCTGCATCCATGGACCACATGATCACAACCAGAGCCTTACAAGCTGTTCAGTTCTGACTGCCTCATTTTTAGCAGTGACAGAGGTAAGACTAAAAGGATATAGAGAAGGCAACAAGGACACTTAAGGGTGTGGCAAGGATTGATCTAAGTCTGTAGATATTACACACATTTTCCCTTGGAGAAAGAATTAGAGGGAACTCATTTAAGGTATTAAAACTTATGAGATCTATAGAAAAATTGGATCAGCCTATCCTTTTAAAAATGCACATGTTTTGCCTTATGCAGAGTACTGCAGTCAGGCATGTGGATCGTGTTATTAGATACTGGCTGCTAGGGCTGTGCAAAGCTTCAGTTGCTGATTCGATTTGGCAGAGATTCAGCCTGATTCAGCAGCCAAATTTCCAAATCTGAATTGAATCAGGAGACCATTTAATCTCTCCAAATTGGATCAGAACCCTCTAAATCGATTTGGAGAGATTCAGAGAGATTCAATGATTCTGACATAGACACAGCTTGAAATGCTTTTTCTACATACCTCAAGGTACCAGGTGGCTCGTGAACACTGAGATGCACTTCTGGTCCACTTCTGAGATGCTGGGGTGGATGGAGCATTCCATGGGAGAGTGTGTGTGTGTGGGGGGGCTCCCTAGCATGCTTGGCTGTGGACTCAGAAGTGGACCAGAAGCACTTTTGGTCCACTTCTGGGTCTGCAGTGGAGCATGCAGGGGACCCCCCCGACTCCTCCCGCTCTACAACTGGTGCTTCCTGGGTCTGGGGGGGCACCCAGGGTCACCCCAGGGCTGATCGCTGTGCTGGAGGGATGCGGGGGAGGTCCTCCACGTGCTTGGCTGCAGACCCGGAGGTGGACTGGAAGTACTTCTGATCCACTTTCAGGTCTGCTGCCAAGCACATGGGGGAGCCCCCTGTGCTCCTGTGGGACACTCCATCTGCCCCATCATTGCAACATTCACAAACAGCACCTGGTACCTTGAGGTATATAGAAAAATACATTTAAAGCTGTGTCTATGGCTGAATCGCTGATTCTACGAATCAGCATCGAATCTTTAGATTCAGATTCAGCTAAATTGAATCAGGACAGTGATCCAGATCAATGAATAGAATCACTATCCCTTGAATTGGGCCGAATCTGAATTGAATATGGCCCATTTCACACACCCCTACTGGAGATTGAATGAGGTGGATCTGGGGCTTTTGTCTTCTGATCCAATAAGGCAAATCAAATATATCTGTTGTCCACATGTAAGATTAACTTCCCAAAGGTCCATAAATTAAGAATTGAGTTTCTCAAATGGATTATTCCTTGTTCATGCAGGGAATAAGCAACAAGACACCGGCCTAGCATGTCATGATTTTGTGTTCTTTCTAATAGTAAAGGCTGAAAATTAGCTATTGAATTCAGAAAGGTTTAACATACACCATGGGAAAGCCAAAGCTCTCCCAAGAACTGATTGAAAATTAAAGCTGTTGGGATTGGTATCTCTATCACTGAACTATATATTCTTTTAAAGTGTTTCTTTAATTTGCTGACTCTCTTGTGGCCCATATCTGCACTAGAAAGAAAGGAAACAATGGAAGAAAGAAATCAATATCAGTTATCTCAGACAGAGACCTATAGCTACTGAATGCACCGCAGGAGGAAAATAATTGACTAACTGTGCGAGAGCAGAATGTCTTTTTGCTATCCTTATAACTCAGTCCATAAAACCAAAAGTGGGGAAGACGGAAGAAAAATGACTGTTTTTATTTCTGCCCCACTTTGCTCATTAATCAAAGCAGTTGTCAAACCAGCAGGAGTATGGACAGAATGGAAGAAAGCAACATATAAATATTCAAAAGGAACACAAGTAAAATATTTTGTGGATATAACACTTTTTAATGTGCAGGAAGCATATTGTTACACCCATGCTGTACTACCATATAACAAGTGGACTGTGTGAGAAAGCTGTTTTAATTCAATCAATTTTAAGTGGGTTAGCTAAATCAGTTTTAAGTGGGGGACCTGAAGGAAGCACAAGCAGGAGGGGATAACAGGGGAGGCCTCATTCTTCCTGGGAAAGTAGGGCAATCAGCTAGTCACCTCAGGTGTCTGTACACCAATGCACAGAGCCTGGAAAACAAGCAGGAAGAATTGGAATTTCTTACACAATCAAGGAACTATGATGTCATTAGAATAACAGAGACTTGGTGAGATAGCTCGCATGACTAGAGCACTGTCATGGATGGGTATAAACTGTTCAAGAAGGACAGACAGGGGAGAAGAGGAGGAGAAGTTGCGCTGTATGTAAAAGAGCTGTATGATTGCTAAGAGCTCTAGTATGAAACTGGAGATAGGCCTGTTGAAAGTCTCTCGGTTAAGGTTTAGAGGGGAGAGCAACAAAGGTGATGCTGTAGTGGGTGTCTGCTATAGACCACCAAATCAGGAGAATGAGGTAGATGAGGCTTTCTTCAGACAAGTAGCAGAAGTTTCCAGATCACAGGCCCTGGTTCTCATGGGGGATTTCAATCACCGTGACATCTGCTGCTGGGAGGGCAATACAGCAGTGCACAGACAACCCAGGAAGTTTTTGGAGAGTATTGGAGACAATTTCTTCGTGCAAGTGCTGGAGACACAAACTAGGGGCCATGCTGTTCTTGACCTACTGCTCACAAACAGGGAAAAATTGGTTGGAGATGTAAAAGGGGATGGCAAGTTGGGCAGCAGTGACCACAAGATGATCAAGTTCAGGATCCTGACAACAGGAAGAAAGGAGAGCAGCAGAGCAAGGACCCTGGATTTCAGAAAAGCAGACTTTGACTCCCTCAGGGAACTGATGGGCAGAATCCCCTAGGAGGTCCATCTGAGGGGAAAAGCAGTCCAGGTGAGCTGGTTGTGTTTTAAACAAACCTTATTGAGGATGCAGGAAAAAATCTTCCCAATGTGCAGAAAAAATAGCAAATGTGGCAAACAACTAGCTTGGCTTAGCAGAAAACTCTTCAGTGAGCTAAAACACAAATAGGAATCTTACAAGTAGTGGAAGCCTGGACAAACAACTTGAGAGGAGTACAAGAGTATTGCTCGGGCATGCAGGGATGAAGTCAGGAAGGCCAAAGTACAACTGGAGTTGCAGCTAGCAAGGGGTGTGAAGGGTAACAAGAAGGGTTTCTACAAGTATGTTAGCAATAAGAGGAAGGTCAGGGAAAGTGTTGGGTCCATTACTGAATGGGGGAGGCAACCTAGTGACAAATGATGAGGAAAAGGCTGAAGTACTCAATGCCTTTTTTTACCTCAGTCTTCACAGGTAAGGTCAGCTCCCAGACTACTGCAGTAGGCAGCACTGTTTGGGGAGAAGGTAAGCAGCCCTCAGTGATGAAAGAAGAAGTTAGGGACTATTTAGAAAAGCTGGACATGTACAAGTCCATGGGGCCAGCCTCCAAGGGTTCTGAGGGAGTGGACTGATGTGACTGCAGAGCCACTGGCCATCATCTTTAAAAACTCATGGCAACTATGGGAGGTCCCAGACAATTGGAAAAGGGAAAATATAGTGCCCATCTTTAAGAAAGGGAAGCAGGAAGATCCAGGGTACCACAGAGTAGTCAGACTCACCTCAGTCCCCAGGAAAATCATGGAGCAGAACCTCAAGGAATCCTCAAGCACTTGGAGAAGGTGATTAGGAACAGTCAGCATGGATTCACCAAGAGCAAGTCATGCCTGACCAACCTGATTGCCTTCTACGGTGAGATAATTGGCTCCATGGATGTGGGGAAAGCAATGGGCATAATATATCTTGACCATAGCAAGGCTTTTGATACCATCTCCCACAGCATTCTTGCAAGCTGAGGAAGAATAGTTTGGATAAATGGACTGTAAGGTGGATAGAAAGCTGGCTGGATTGTTGAGCTCAACAGGTAGTAATCGATGGTGCAATGTCTTGTTGGCAGCCAATGTCAAGTGGAGTGTCCCAGGGGTCAGTCCTGGGCCCGGTTTTAGAACCATAGAACATAGAAAATTAGAGTTAGAAGAGACCTCAGGAGGACATCTAGTCCAACCCCTGCTCAAAGCAGGACCATCCCCAGCTAGATCATCCCAGTCAAAGCTTTGTCTAGCTGCGTCTTAAAAACTTCCAAGGATGGAAATTTCATAACCTCTCTGGTTAACTTCTTCCAGTGTTTTACTATCCCCCCAGTGAGAAAATTCTTCCTAATATCTAACCTAAAGTTCCCTTGCTTCAACTTGAGACCATTGCTCCTTGTTTTGTCATCTGCCACCAGAGAACAGTCTAGCTCTATCCTCTTCTGAACCTCCCTTCAAGTAGTTGAAGGCTACTATTAAATCTCCCCTCAATCTTCTCTTCTCTAGACTAAGTAAGTTCAGTTCTCTCATCCTGTCCTCATAAGTCATGTCCCCCAACCCCTGAACCATTTTTGTTGTCCTCTGCCTGACTCTCTCCAATTTGTTCACATCCTTTCTGTAGTGGGGGACCCAACACTGAACGCAATACTCCAGATGTGGCCTCACCAATGCTGAATAGAGGGGAAGAATCACTTCCCTTGACCTACTGGCAACACACCTACCAAAGCAGCCCAGTAAGCTGTTAGTGTTCTTGGCAATAAGGGCACACTGCTGGCTCATATTCAGCTTATTGTCCACTGTAACCCTCAGGTCCTTTTCTGCAGAGGTGCTGCCCAGCCAGTCAGTCCCCAGCCTGTCCCTGTGTATAGGCTTGTTCCATCCCAAGTGCAGGACTTTACGCTTTTCCTTGTTGAATTTCATGAGATTCCTTTTGGCCCAATCCTCCAATTTATCTAGGTCTCTCTGAATCTCTGCCTGACCCTGCTCTGCTGTCCTGGGTCCCACCCGCTGGGTTACAGAGGCCCTGGGGGAGGGCAGCAGTTCTTGGAGCCCAACCCTGCAACAGGCAGCCCACGCCTGTCCCCACCCCCACCCCCACCCCCACGATGGGCCATGCTGCTTGTGGAGGAGGGAGAGCTGGGCTCTGAACTCTGCTCTGCTGCAGCAGTCACTGCCGCCCGTGGGCAGCAGCTGGGGTTCAGGTGCTGCTCCAGAGGGCAGGAGGCTGTGGACCTGGGTCCCTGGCCCCATAGCCCTGGCAGCTGGGCGCCCCCTCTGGCAGGGCTGGGGGGAGCAGGGAGTGAGGGGCACCATCTGGTCTGTGGGAGGGCTGTGGGTGGGAAGTGAAGAGCATTAGCAGGGCTTGGGGGGCTGTGGGTGGGGAGTGAAGGGCACAAGCAGGGCTGGGGGACTGTGGCTTGGGAGAAGACTGGACCTGATTCCTGGTGAGCAAAAGGGGTAGGGGGAGCTCTGATTTCCGTGATAAAAAACCCAAAATCAAATACCAAAATTTATAGGTACTTAGAATTTATTTTATTATAGTGATTGAGGCACCAGTAGGCTTCCAAATTTCTTTAAAATTGTAAATATATCCATAAAACATTGTGATCAATTGATACCTATATATAGTGGTGTTTCATTTTAATTGCGGATTTGGGTTTTTTTATCAGAGAATATGTGATTTTTAAACAGAAAAAAACAGGATCCCTGCAGATGACAGAAGAAGGAGCAATCATCTCAAGTTGCAGCAAGGGAGGTTTAGATTGGATATTAGGAAAAGCTTTCTCACCAGGAGGGTGGTGAAGCACTGGAACAAGTTACCTAGAGAGGTGGTGGAATCTCCATCCTTTGCGATTTTTAAGACCTGACTTGACAAAGCCCTGGCTCAAATTATGTAATTGGGAATGGTCCTGCTTTGAGCAGGGGGTTGGACTAGATGACTTCCTGAGGTCCCTTCCAACCCTGTTTTTTATGATTTTATGATTTTATGAATTTATACATGCTCTGGAACAAAAATGGGTTGCTTCATCTTAGTTTAAGTCAACTGGGAACAAATATAAGTCAAACCATCCCCCTTCTCAAATAGATATATCCACACAAATGCTTGGATCAGTTTAAAAACCAATTTAAACCAGTGTATATTGTTCATTTAGACTAAGGTTAAGCCCCCTTTCACTGGATCAGTCTTAGACCAATACATCTCCAACTACTAAATGGGAACAGAGAACTGCTGTATTAATTGGGTCTTAGCTTTTTTGCCTCAATAGTGAGTTCAGCTATAGGACACCAAATGAAGGTTTATAAAACATTTCTCTACTGTTAACAATAACAGCTGGTAGGAAAGGACAAAATGGAAATAAAGAGACTGAATTTGTCCAAATCCAAGAGCCTATCCAAGATATAAAGCAGGGGTATATTGAGATCATGCCTGGTATAAAAGAGAAGCAAGTGGGTGTATCTACATGATACACTATCGTAGAGTTGCCTAAGTAGCTCCACATTAAAGCATTATCATCTACATGAGTGGTGCTATTAGGCCAGAGTAAACCAATTAACTCTGCCATAGGATAGTACTGCCCAACGCAAGTACTAGTTTACAACAAAGTTATTTACTGTACCACAACACACATGTAGACGGTGACCAGGGCTGACTGAGACATAAGGGTGCTACAGTAGAGAGCTGTCTGCTGGCTAGCCCCACCCTGTAGCAGCCTCATGCCCCAGCCAGCCCCTCCTCAGCATGTTGAGCTGAGCAGGAGCTGACCCCCAGGACCTTCTGCCAGTCGGGGCTGCTCTGCCCTGGCTCAACATGCTGTGGTCCTAGGTGCATGTGTAAATGCTGTGCCCAGGAGCAATAAACCTGGCACGAACCGTGTTGGGGTTTATCGTGTCAATTTAATTACACATGTAGATGCACTCTGTTACTACAAAGGAAGGGACAAAATTGGTGTGTTGGAAATTTGGCTAATTAGCAGAGAAATAATAAGGGGCTGGGCTATTTCTCATATAACCTCCTCTTGCGTTCCTTAGGAAAAGTTACTTCAAGGGAAGAATGAAGAACTGAAGGTTTCCCATAAGAGGAATAAGGGCTGTCGGGTCTTCCCTTTGCTCTAGGGAATTTGTCCTTTGTTTATTTGTGGCCTTGAAGATCACAGCATCATTGTGACACCCCAACTTCCACGCACCAGAAGGGATGCATGATTAACACCACTGCACCTATAAGGATCCCACAGAGACCCACCTCTGTCTTCCCTTCCCTCAAATATTCCTTTCTGTTGCCTATTACCCTCCTCCTGTCCTCTCTTCTTCTCTTCCTCTCTCCGCAATTCCAGCTGTACTGCAGTGCACCCCATAAGGAAACAGTCCATCCTACCCTGCCAGAGGAAGACTTGTCAAAGGGAGGGATCTGACCCAAACAGCCAGGTAATGTTCAAGACCAGGCAAGAAAGCACAAGTCCAGAGCAGCAGCAGCCATGGCCAATCTAGCAGGCCACAGCACCACTCAATAACTGACTGGCCACTTTGTATCATGAGAACGTCAATAAAAAGGTAGAATTTCCCCCACATTTACTGCCCTGCTTCTTCCTCTTTATTTTTACATGTCTGTTTTGTCATAACAAAGAAAGTGACTATTCTTTACAACTCAGAACTGAAAACAGATCTGAGTTGTAGTTCTTTCTTCTCTCTGGATGGCTTGACAGAATATAAGACTTTAACTGATATCCTATCTCTGAAAAGGGGGCTTTGATAATTTTTAATTGTTTTTTTTTGTATATCCACTAGATTTCAATTTTAAAACACTTTGCCTTGTTCTGATTCTTTTCCCTTTACATATCCTAGTCAATACATTTCCAAACTCCGGCATATATTTCCTACTGTGTTTGCCATGGTAACCAACCAGGCTTACGTATCTGTATTCAGAGCCCCAAACCAGTTTAACTGATTCATATTGTACAATGACAGGGTCATATTCTCACACCTCTGACCTATTTATGCCACCAGTATTAACATAAGAGATCTATGCCTTCTTATTGCAAAATTCATTGTACAAGATACAAGTTTCAGATCACTCCAACTCCTGGGCATGCAACATGTCACTCTTGCGATTAGAAGTAAATTCATACCTGTTTCCGCATATGGACATTTCCTTCCACTGGCATGTTGTAAGCACTCTGGATCAAATTTTTAGCAATGAAATAATAATAAACTGAAATGACTGACAAGGGGATGATGTAAAAGATCAGAAATGAAGCCATTGAATGAATTTTTGGATGCAGGCCATCAGAATGTGGGTAGGGAGCACAACTGATAAATGTTTTGTTAGTGCCTTTATCATGGAAAGGGTGCATGTCAGAAAATACAGCTTCAGGAATGGCAAGCAGCATAGATAAAATCCAAATCATAGCAGCTTTCACACAAATCTTCATGAACGCATGGGAGGCCTGGATATCCATTGGTCTCACTATTGCTTTATACCTAAAAACAAAAAGAAATGACCCTTTTACTAATGACAACACTGAACATTACTCGGGTTGGGACAAGTTTATTCTTGTCCAATCCTGAACTACTTCCCTTTTCAGGAGAAAAGACCATCAGTGTATTGATTTTTAACAGATATATTCCGAAATGTGTCCATATATGTATTCTGAAATATTATCTATCTATCTATCTATCTATCTATCTATCTATCTATCTATCTATCTATCATTTCAATAGATAGATAGATAGATAGATAGATAGATAGATCGATCACAATCTATATATCCAGAAATTTGTGCATATATGTACAAATAGAATCAAGAGGAAGTAAAATAAGTCAGATTTTACTTGCCAAACATACATTAGTGTATACCCTTCAGTATTGTTCATGGAAACTAGATTAGATATTGCTGAAAGAGCTTGTAAAAGCTGCCATGAATTTCAACGGAAATTGTGAGTACACAGCGCTCTGAAAGTCAGCCCATATGTTTTTCAAAATTATAGAAGACATTACGTCCACTCTAATTACCTTTTGTCTTTCAGGTTGAAATTTCCATTTGCTTGTATTTAATTATAACCACTCCAAGTAACTACTGTTTTTAGAACAGATGTTTTAAAGAAAGAAATTGCATCTCATACTCAACAGAGATCCTTTGGGTTACAATTCAATGCACAAGCAAACTGCACATACAACCCATAAATGCAATGAGAAGACCTTGAAATGAAATAGCCACATATAAAAAGAAATCTGGATTGATGTACATGTGTCAAAGTCCATGCTTCATATTTAATAATTTTATTACACATATTTAACATCTTAACATGTTAATTTCAGTGTAAATAGGAAGGGTGCTGTATGTGCACCCAGTTCAATGTGCTGTAAAATGAGGAACAAGTCATAAAAATGGTCAGCATTATATAAATATGTTCTACCATATCTATCTATCTATCTATCTATCTATCTATCTATCTATCTATCTATCTCTTGTTTGCATGGCACCTTAAATTTAAGGTGTGGCTGGTGGCCAAGAATCAGCTCTCTCTGAGTTGGCACATATGGTGTGATTTTGATATGATTCCCAATCTCAGAGTTGTACCTTGTGCCATGCACATGGCATGGCAGGAGGCATGACTTTTGGGATCAGGGATCACATCCCATCAAGCCTTTAAATGAACATCTGTCAGGGGTTTTTGGAAATAACAATGCAAATTTCATACAGTGTTACTCAGTCTCATGATAATGAAAACTATATGTAATTTACAAGCCAGATATATTTTGTTTGCCCTCCCCTTTTAAGGGTTACGAAGGAAAACAAATAACTGTTAAATTAGTGGTTAAGTCATATCATAGACTAAAAACTGCAGTCTTTTTATATAACAGCATATTATAGATCCCAACCTCTGCCCAATACATTTGCAGAACTATTACAAAGTGTGTGGACAGAACTAACAACTGAAACATTTCAAATACCTTTGATACACTTTCAAGGGCCACCTGCACAAATGTGGTACTACTTAGGGAACATTTCATTTCTTGTAAAGAATGCATGGGGATAGGGGGCCCATGGTTCCTCCAAAATCCTATAGTGTTCCAGAGCGGTGGAAGGGAGAGCAGGGTGGACTGACAGCCTGCCAAACTATCAAGCTGTATCATCCTGCTCCAGTGCTCGGGGTGCTGCCAGGGCTTGATGCATTGCCAGTCCCTAGGAGGACCATGCCTTCTGTCTTGCCCCTTGCTGCCACCAGACCATTGAGCTCTCCCACCCGTCTCCTCACTCCCACTGGTGAGAGGGGAAGAGAACAGGTTTATGCAATAAGTTTCCTATGAATTGCAAACCTAGCAGCAGGGACACCCTGCTTCCACAGGCTCCTATAGTCCCCCACATGGCCCGCAATACCCTACTAACCTCTCCTCTCCAGCTTTCTGCTCCAGCAGAAATATCTTCTGCTCCCTGTGCAACCTTCTAACTGGAGAGCCATGGCTGCATGCAGCCATAACTATGTTAAGGCATTCAACCCAGGGATGTGACAGGGGATGTATAAATGTTCCCTGGCTGAAACACAGCCCTTTAAAAATGTTTCCAAGTACACTTAGAAATGTTACAAAAGTTATTTCGGTCTGCACTGAGAGATAAAAAGGCCAGGAAGCGGATTATTAGAAACAATACAGCAACAAGAGATGAATCTAACATCTCAGTGTCACACACTATGTATTATTGACTAAAGCACTCAGTGATTGGATAACTTCAGTAAGGGCTAAACACAGTAAATACAGAGAATCATATATTTCAAAGTCTCCATATACCTAATTGGATCAAAGCTATATAGTTATGTTTTCATACATACCTAGTAGGGCTGTGTGAAGCTTCAGTCGCTGATTCGATTTAGTGGAGATTTGGCCTGACTCAGTGGCCTAATCTCCAAATCTGAATTGAATCAGGAGACTCTTTAATCTCTCTGAATCAAATGGGAGCCCTCTGAATCAATTCAGAGAGATTTAATTATTCTGACATAGACACAGTTATAAATGTTTGTTCTACATACCTCAAGGCACCAGGTGGCTCAAGGTGGGGCGGATGGAGCATCCCATGGGAGAATGGTGGGGGATCCCCAGCATGCTCAGTAGTGGACCCGGAAGTGGACCCGAAGCACTTCTGACCCACTTCCGGGTCTGCTGTGGAGCCAGCGGGGGACCCTCCCCCCGCCCCCAAGCTCGGCGACTGGTGGCTCCTGGATCTGGGTGGGCACCTGGGGTCTCCCTGCAGCTGATCACCAAGCCAGGGGTATGCAGGGGCGGGGGTCCCCCACGCACTCGGCGGTGGACTTGGAAGTGGACTGGAAGTACTTCTGGTCCAATTCTGGGTCCACCGTTGAGCATGCAGGGGGGCCACACCCACTCCTGTGGGATGCTGCATCCGCCCCACCATCTCAGCATTCACAAGCCATGCCTGGTACCTCGAGGTATGTAGAAAAAACATTTAAAGCTGTGTCTATGGCTGAATCACTGATTCTCTGAATCAGCATAGAATCTTCAGATTTGAATTCAGCTGAATTGAATTGGGACAGTGATTCAAATCAACAAATTGAATCACTGTCCCTCGAATTGAGCTGAATCCAAATCAAATACGGCCCGCTTTGCACACCACTAATACCTAGGTTTATTTTTTGGTATGATTACCATAATATTGTAACTCATAACATTTATATACAGGCATCAACCTTGCAGAAGGTTTTCTTTTATTCTTTTAAATTCAATAGGTAATAGAGCAGGGAAGAATGTATTTTGTCAGTCATGTTTCTGCTAGGTTCCTATTTCAGCTGAATTGGGATAAGCATAAGGATGAATTTTAGGCTAAGTCAGCATTTGTTTAAACTTTTTTACTGAATCAGGGACTAAAGGTGGTAATTTTATCTACAATAAGAACATCCTGCATTTGACTTACCATCTGTCCATAGGCAGAATATTTTCATAGCACTCATATACAGTAATATGCATAAATAATAAAAGGCCTGGCTAAAAGCAAAAAAAAGCAAAAAAAAAAAAAAAAAAAAAGGGAAAAGGGAAAAAAGGGAAATAGCAAAGATTTATTAGGCAGGTAATAAAAACATATCTGTTCCAAAATTATCAGTGCAGATTAATAAGATATACCTTCCTTAGAGGAGATGAATGTGACTACACATAGCAAAGAATACCAACACTGATTATTAGGGAATCTGCTTTATTTTATAAAGCCTGAGAGAAAAGGTTTAAAAAAGTAAAATATAAGATTTTCAAGTGGAAACATATTGAGAGGTTGAATGGGTATTTATTAGAAATGTAATACAAAAATATGGTTTAAAAATGAAACTTCTATAATGTAGGCATTAAGGTACATGCTTGATGACTGGGGACTACACACTGGTAAGGACTGGTGCTTGCAAGTATAAGATTGTAGCAAAACCCCCATTTTTCCTTTATATATATATATATATATATATATATATATATATATATATATGATAGATATGCATTCCCTTCCCTTCCCCAATTATTTCTGGCTTTTCATTCTCTCCCTCTCTATTCCCTATAGACAAGCATGAGCAAGCTTAAACTTAGGATAAGCTTTGACATTTTTATTTTGGTAGCGAGTTTTTGGTTTGGGATATCCACTGTTTTATATTGTATTATTATTAGGTTTGTATTGATTCTTACTGTTGTATATTGTATTATTATCATTTTCGTATTGATTTTTATTGTTTCATATAGATATTGTATGGTTTAGGCCTGTGTTTATAAGTGAACCAAAGTCATGTCAAGTTTCCATTTTATATGTCAAGTCTCCATCTTGTGTCCTCTGCCTGGGCATCCCATGTTGCAACTGTATGAGTCACGTACCCCTCCCATGTAAATTGGTTCCTTGATGAATGAGAATGATTGGGAATGATTGAAATACAATGGTAGCAGGCCTCTACTGAATGGCCTGTAACGACTGGGCCATCACCTCGCATTGATTCATCCAGGAACCACGGACCCCACCCAGGAACAGAGACAAGAACTCAGCATTTGAAAGACAAAAGACCCTGCAGAACCAGCAACTCTACCATTGTACCCCACCAATACAGACACCCGAAACTGCACATCCCTGCATGGAGCACACATGCTCAGTATGCCAGGGGCTGACCCTTGCCTGGGCATGCCTTCTGTTACTAGGGTCACACAAGGTCTGCCACTATAAAAAGGTGCAGTGACGACAGACCCAGTGAGATGCCCTCTCCATCTAGAGCAGCACCATGCCACACCACCTATCCATCCAGAGGCCCTGCCGGCAACCCCCCTCTGGACAACATCTACTGGACAAGTACCCCTTTCCAGTCTGGATAGGTAGCTATCACCCCCACCCCCTCTTCAACCAAGGAATTGGACTCTGCTTCTCTTCCCTACCTGGACTCCAGCCCTTCCACTGAGTCTCTTTCTCGTGCTGATAGTGAGTCCTTGTGTGTGTGTGTGTGTGTGTTTGTGAACCAATAACTTCATGGGGCTGTGTAGTGTGTTGTCTGTGTAATAATAAAACTGTTATTTGGACCTCTAAGTTGGGTTTTGCTTTACTATGGTTTGGCCCTGCTCCAATCTCTGCTCCTCGCCCTTCTAACTTCTGTCTCATTTCTCCCTCTCATGCTTCTGGCTCACTGCCACCTCCAACACCTGTCCTGAGCTCCTCTCTGCCTCCAAGCCCCCTGTTTCTTTGCCACTGCCTTATCCCCACTGCCTTTTCCTTTTCCCCTGAGCAGTCAGGTTTCTGCCTCAGTTTCTTTCCTGGCTGTCTCCTCCTTGCCACCACTTATCTGCCCCCCCAATATCTCAGCAGTTTCCAGCCCCAGTCTATCTTAAGTAAATCCAAGCCTCAGTTCCTCAGCCAGCTTGTCTGTAGTCCACCAGTTCTAATCCTGGTTCTGGCAACTTTCACTCCCTACACTTTAACTCTCTCTCACCTGAACCTTCCCCCAAGCACACACGTACACACTGTGCCATCCAAGTTAGGAACTTACCTGTGTGTATGTGTAGTTGGGTTGTATGTGTGTGAGCTGGTGTGTGTATGTATATATATATATATATGGCATTGTGTGCATGATATATACTAATTAGTGATCTGTGTCTAACTTTTGGGGTGTATAATGTATGTGCTTGACTTGGTGATAGGTATGCATGTGCCTCGGCTGGTTTGGATGTGTATGTGCCTGAGCTGGTAGTGTGTGTGTGTATGCACCTAATTGATTTGTGTGTTTGTATATGTGCATTGTGTCACACCCTCCTGTCTAACAGCACAATATTGAGATCCTGAGAGTTGGCCTGACCCCACAGGGCAACAAGATCTATATTGTACAGTGGGCTTAGGTAATTTATTTTCATTTTGGGGATTATTATTTAACTTGCTGGCATTGATCTAATAGGCATCTGCTGTTACCAATATTT
Source organism: Alligator mississippiensis (assembly GCF_030867095.1). Taxonomy (NCBI): domain Eukaryota; kingdom Metazoa; phylum Chordata; order Crocodylia; family Alligatoridae; genus Alligator; species Alligator mississippiensis. The sequence goes on from NC_081824.1 coordinate 322,274,271, forward strand.
TAATGGGACTCTTCCTAGCTTATGTTTCAATAGAATCCTTCCATCCAATCTTCTCATGTTAAATTTGGCTTCCATTCATATAATAATGTGTAAGCTTGTGTTCTTGTTTTTTCTATGTGGGGTAAAGAAGTGTGTGATATGCTAGGACTGATCTAGTGCAAAGGATATATAGAATATATAAGTGTCAGAGTATTCTGTGTCCCCAAAGTTCAAAGAGTGAAAAGTCAGGCTGCTCATTTGTTACTAAACATGGCTCCAGTCTTTCTTTCCATAGCACTTTTTTTCCAAGAATTCTGCTGTTGAAGTTTAATCACCCATGAAGTTTATAATTCATTAAAAAAACACGCATCTTCATTTCAAGATGTGCAGTAAGACACTCATGACTTTAAAGCAAGTTAGTTATGCTCTTCACCTTCTGCATTTTTATGTGACAGTTCCACTATTACCTCAGGCCTGACCAGCATCTGTTCGAAGTCCTCTTACTTTTTCTATGGGCCCTGCCACATGTCCAAATGAAAGCTGGATAGAAACCAGCAACAGAGTTGTTATAAATTTTCAAGCACTAATTTTGTAGCTGGTTGGCTCTTTTTATAACTGAATGGACATTTTTATGCTGTGACAATTACTTTGCATGTGTGGCCTGTCTAAATTTATTCACGATTAACCACTTAATTGAGTAATATGTGTAATGTGTAGCAGGGGCCTATGCATTTATTTTTCCTGAAGATTTATTTTATCTGACAGTAGGATACATATCATCTTCTTTCCGGGTAGCAAAATATTGGATTATGAAGTCTCTAGTGATGGCTATTGTGACTTATCATGAAACATGCCGCAGACTGCATGAACTATATAGGGTTCAGGTTACTACTGTGGAGGCAAAACTTACTGCCTGAGCACTAGCTATTACTGGAGGATGTGACTGACTATTTGTAGAGTTGTGAAGAATCAAGCTGACTGATAAAATGCTGATTCCAAGTTTCCCTCTCCTAAGTAGGCATATCAAACATGATAACTAGCAGGAGCACAATAACAGTTTGTAATGTTGGCCAAAACCCTGAAGTATAACAGGGATAAGGAAGCCATTCCTACTCAAAAAGACCAGGACAACTGGTTAAAACTGGTTTAAAATCTTCCATGTCCACTCAGCATCATAGCCCCTTGTTTGTTTTGTTACCTGTTAAGTTGCTACACACTAGATTCAAAATGATAATAAATCCCTACAAGGCACCTCCATATTGACCTATGTACAGTGAGTAATGCATTGTCCAAGAATAGTAATGAAAATTGTAGTGTTGCTCTTTCAGTTAAATGAGACATTTTTCCATTGATAGGTGTTGGATCAGAATAAAGCATCCGAACTTAATGTATTTAACTCCTGCACTTGGTCATATCTGCATATTTGGGGGATACCTAAACATTATTTCAGAAGTTCCCTAGTGTCAAATACTAATATGTTCTTAAGTGCCCTGCTGAACTGTGGCTTAACTGAAACTCTTAAATTGCAATGTTCACAGCAGTCCATGTGAGAATACTGGTAGGGCCTGTCCCACCACAAAATACATGCTTACCACACAATGATAGTTTGAAGCATGGAGCTATGTCAGGCTCTTAATAAAAAAAACTTAGCTGCTGCCTGCCTCTATTTGCTACCCCAGCTTGCTCTCAGATTCATTCGCTCTAATTATTGTGCGATATGACTACTTTTCAGCTGAAAATCTACTAAAGAAACATCTACAAAAGATAAAAACATGATATGATTCATGCACTATAATAAAGGACAAAGTTTAAAAAGAAAAATATATCTTTGAAGACTGCCACATAAAAATTGATAATAGGAAAGAATTACTGTAATTTCCAGTTGCTCCAAGATGTCAAAAGACAAGGAGGAAAAAGACTGGGTTGCTGATTTGATTGAAAATATGAACAAGCCACTGACCTCTTCAAAGTCTAAACTGTGCTGTCCCTACTGCACCTATCAGAAGCCTATCTTATACACAGAAGCATTCTGTGACCTATATTCAGGACAGCGGACGGCATTCTGTGTGCCTTTGGGATGTCATTCTCTGCAGTTACAAAGGAAATCATACAAGTTGCTTAGGAAAAAAAAGAATCTTTAAAACTCCATTTTTAACGCACCACATACAGTCAAGTGGAAAGCTATCCATCATAACAGCTAGGGCTGTGTGAAATTTCACCAGCTATTTTGTTTTGACGCAGTTTCGACTTATTTCAAACTCGAAACAGTGAAGTGGAGGGTTTTGAAACAGCCTCAAAACAGAATGAGGGCAGTTGAAATGTTTCAAAAGTTTTGAAATATTTCAAGTTTCAAAGCTCAAGCTGGGCTTGTCTGCAGGGAAACAAAATAAAGAGAGGTAGGGGGAGCAGGGGGAAAGAGGAGGGAAGGAGTGCTCTCATTATTGACATTTGTAGCTGGCCAGTGACTGTGATCTTTCCCTGAGGTCCTTTCCAATCCCAGTGCTCTGGGGGAGGGATGGAAAAACAGCATAAAAGGCAGCATTGTTTGAACTGCCCTGCTTTCTGCCTTGGGGTCTGACAGTTACTGAGCTATTTTCCAGCTCTGGAGTGTAAGACAATGAAAACTAGTACTAGCATTGATCTGCATGTTTTCCTACTTGCTAACCTAGCCTAGCAAGAGGGATTCCAGAACACCTTTTTCTTTCTTCTAGCCGCTTTTATTTTATTATTATATTCATTGATTTATTCTTCTCAATTTTATAGCTATATTGGATAGGATATTACACTATAGAATTTAATTTATATAGGAAGGGAGATACATTTATATTTTATTTCTATACCTTTATACCTTGTGGCATAGAAGACTACACACCTTAGACAATTTATAGAGGAACACAGATACATTTACATATTTGTATAAAAGCAAGACGCTATGAAATACACCATGAAGCGTGGTGGAAAGGCAGCTGGCAAGCCTTCAGGGAGGGGCAGAAGAGGGGGTAGAGGGAGAGGTGTAAGTTCCCTCTTCCCCAAACTGAGATGCAGCCTCTTTCCTACAAGTAGCAGGGGTGAGGTTTTCACAAGCAGCAAGGAGAGGGGAGTAGTGCCAATGGTGCTGCCTGTGCCTGAGACTGCATCCCCTCCAAGAGCATCAGCCATAACTCCCCAACCCCAATGTTCCCTCTAACGTGTAGTGATCTGTGAGTGCGTTGCTTTGGTTCACTTCAGTCCATTCCCAAATTAGTCCTGCCACCCCCTTTCAGCGCATGCCACTTTGGTCCGCCCCACGGTATAACACAGTATAACAACAAAAGATGATTATTTCTTTAAATTTAAGAAATAAACTAAAAAACAATTATTACACTTGGATTCAACTGTAAGGGTAATAACTGGAAGTTGTCCCTGGGAAGAGCCCAGGCCCCACCCGATGCGTGCCAGACAGCCAAGTGAGGGCACGTGGGTGGCCCCTGATCTTTGCGTGGGGCAAGGGTGGGCAGGTCTGCTGCAGTTGAGTCTTACAGTGCCCACCTTGGATATCCAGAGACAGGTGAAGGCAACTTGGTTGCCTCTCATCTTCCACCCCATCCCCATCATCTTGAACTTGGAAGCAATGGGAAGATAAATGAGCTGTCTTGTTAAACTTCCAAGTTTTTGCCCCTTGGGCAAAATGTTTACCTTGGAGCCCACCTCTCTCTGAAATCCTGCAGGAAGGACAGGCCTCAAGCACGTACTTGGCAAATTCAGGGTCACATCTGTTCCTGAACTTGCAGGCTTGTCACAGAAACCTTGCCTTAAATTTGCACAGGGCACCAATGCATCAAGGGGTGAGGGACAGGCTGGGGGGGGAGGGGGATGTAGCAGCGCAGGTAAAAGTGGAAAGGTACCTGGGCAGTCAGGTGTTCAGCAGGTTGTAGTGTGTCAGAATTCCAGTGTCTATATTGAATCCATTTTTCAGAGCCAGGCCTGTGAACTTCACTTCATGAGCCTCCTAGGTACAGAACTTCATGGACTCAGTATAGATGTTGCATTTATGACACACTACAACCTGCTGGACACCTGACTCCCCAGGTACTTTTCCACTTTTACCTGCGCTGCTACATCCCCCTTCCCCCACCCCCACCACAGCCTCTCCCTCATCTCCTGATGCCTCAATTTCCATTTTCACTGACTGGCTTACTTGCCTGCATTGCATGCTGTCATTCTCTGGCTTCTTTACTATTCCTCCCATCCAGGAACAGCGCACACACACACACACACACACACCCCCAACTGCAGCTTCCTTCTCAGCCTGAAAAAGTTTTTCAACCTGAAAGCTTGCTAAGATATATTTCATAGATTTCATAGCTTTCATAGACATTAGGGGCTGGAAGGGACCTCGGAAGATCATCGAGTCCAGCCCCCACCCGAAGGGCAGGAAGTCAGCTGGGGTCATAGGATCCCAGCAAGATAAGCATTCAATTTTCTCTTGAAGGTGCTTAGTGTAGGTGCTTCAACCACCTCCAATGGCAGGCTATTCCAGACCTTGGGGGCTTGGACAGTAAAGAAATGCTTCGTTATGTCCAGCCTGAAATGATCTTGCAGTAGTTTATAACCGTTCAACCTCATCATCCTTTGGGGCGCTCTGGTGAACAAACATTCCCCCAGATACTGGTGGTTGCCCTTGATAAACTTATAGGTGGCCATCAGATCACCCCTGAGCCTGTGCTTTTCCAGGCTAAAGAGCCCCATAGCTCTCAGCCTGTCATTGTAAGGTCTGGTTTCCTGACCTCTGATCATGCATGTGGCTCTTGTCTGGACTCTCTCAAGCTTCTCCACATCCTTTTTGAATTGTGGGGCCCAAAACTGGATGCAGTACTCCAGCTGGAGCCTCACCAAGGCGGAGTACAAGGGGAGTATGATGTCTTGAGATTTGCTTGAGAAGCATCTATGGATGCAAGCCAGCATTTTGGTCGCTTTACTAGCTGCAGCATCGCATTGAAGGCTCATGTTCATCTTGTGGTCAATGATGACCCCCAAGTCTCTTTCTTCCGTAGTGCTAGCCAGCATAGCACTGCTGAGCCTATAAGGATGCTACAGGTTTTTTCTCCCAAGGTGGAGAACCTTGCATTTTTCAGTGTTAAACGCCATCAGGTTCTCGTCCACCCATTTGCTGAGCCTGTCCAGGTCAGCCTGGATCACCCTCCTGTCTTCAGGTGTGAAAGTTTGGTGTCATCGGCGAACTTGGCCTGTCTGCTTCTGACTCCAATGTCCACATCATTAATTAAGATGTTGAACAATATAGATCCAAGGACAAAGCCTTGGGAGACCCCACTGGTCACAGGACACCATGATGATTGACTTCCATCCATTACCACCCTCTGGGTCTGACCACGGAGCCAATTTCCCAGCCAGTGGATCGTGGTGGACTCAAGGCCACAATTGGCCAGTTTTGCCAAGAGGTGATCATGGGATACCAGATCAAAGGATTTTTTGAAGTCAAGATATATGATATCAATCTCTTCTCCCTTGTCCAGGTGATAGGTCACCTGATTGTAAAAGGAAATGAGATTGGTCAAGCAAGACCTACCAGCAACAAACCCATGCTGGCTATCCCTCAGGATGTTGGCATCAGCCAGTCCATTAAGGATGGCCTCTTTAATAAACTTCTCTAAGACCTTCCCCTGGATAGAAGTCAGGCTGATGGGCCTATAGTTTGCTGGTTCCACTTTCCTCCCTTTCTTGAAGATAGGCACCACATTGGTCTTCTTCCAATCTTTGGGCACTACACCAGAGCACCAGGAGTTCTCAAAGATCCGTGCCAGAGGCTGAGCTATGATCCTTGCCTGCTCCTTGAGTAACCTGGGGTGTAGATTGTCAGGGCCAGCTGACTTGAAGGTTTCCAGCCTCTCAAGGAGTTCCTTCATTAGGTGAGCATTGATGGAGGGCAGGGGATCTCCCTCACCTGGACCTCCCTGTCCCATAGTTGGCATGGGCATCCCATGGGACTGAAGAAAGATCGAAGCAAAGTACCAATTTAATAGGTTGGCTTTTTCCTGGGCGCCGGTTGTCAGTTGTCCCATCTGGTTTAGCAGGGGTCCACTGTTGCCCTTGCTTTTCCTCCAGCCCCCCACATATCTGAAAAAGGACTTTTTATTGTCCTTGATACTCAAAGCTACTTGGAGTTCAGTTGCAGCCTTGGTTTTCCTGGTTTGCTCCCTGTAGGACCAGACCAGTTTAGAATATTCCTGTAACTAACTATTTCTGTAACTAACTATTCAGTTGGTCTGCTAAAACATACCGGATTAGATTGACCCAAAGGAAAGGACCTTGTTTGCCAGTGCCACGTCCTTAGACCAACACCCCTAGCACCTGACTGGAAGGACGCAGGGCCCTGGGCACATCTAAGCCCCAGGGTGGGGGCTAGCAGGGAGAGTTCTCTGGCAGCTGCTGGAGAAGCAGCTTCTGCAGGAAAGGAAAGAAAGGCTCTAGCCTGTGACACTTTGGCTGCCTGAAATGCTGCTGGTGCTACTGTGGTGCTTATTATGTTATTACCTGTTGTCATTTAAAGTGGTGGACTGAACTGAGGCTGTACGGCAAGAGGAGGCCTCATTGGGGCACACTACTATCATGTAGAGGCCCCAGCACCAGTGAGGGCATGCCTTAACACACACACAGTGTCACCCATGTCATGAGTTTTGCTTGTCAGCAGCCTTAGGTGCAGTTTCCCAGAAACCCCTGCACCTATCTCCTTGAAACTTGGCAGGCTTCATGGCCTCAGAAAGGGCTACTATCCTTTAAGTTTCATCCAAATCAGGCAAGAAATGACAAAGTTGTAAGTGGTTTTGTGCTTCCCTATTATAGCCTATGGGCAAAACATTGAAACAGTGTTGAAAGAACAAATAGGTTTGACAAAACGAAATGGAACAGCAGTTTCAAAACCAAATGAAACTCAAAATGAAACACTGTTCCTAATAATAGCACAGAACTAGATTTTTGGTCCATACTGCAAGCTTCTGTGTGGATCTACAGCTAGCTTCATTAACCATTTTAGGAGTCCCTGGGTGCATCTACAAGTCCCCCTACATCACCATAGCAACATGCTACAGTGACATAGAAATCACATGAGTATACATGGGACCCACAACTACTTCTCTGTAGCAGCATGCCACTATGGCAAAATAGCATCTACACCTCAATTTAGCGTGCTGCTATGGCAAAGTAGCAGCTAAAACTAACCATGTGCCATGTGCCCATCACAGTACGGGCGGTTACTGCACCGTGAGTTAGTATTTCCACAAGGAAGTACTAAAGCACGGCAGAGTAACAACATTGCCATAGGGCAATGTATAGATTCCTCCCCTGTATATAGGGAAATCCTCAGGATGGACTGAATTGCTTCAACAGTACCAGGACTGTTCCTTTTTTCTTATCTCCTTGTATTTCATTATACTATATTTAACCCATTGCTTCAAGACTTACATGCTTACATGTGTTGCTTACATGTAGAGGCCTGGCAGGCATATCTGTTCCTTTCTGGCTCCTGTTCTGTTTGCTTTGTTTTTTCTTTGTATTCCTCTTTACCATGAGAGATGGGCCAAGCGTAGAGATAAAAGACTGGGCAGGGTGCATTGGTCATTCTCTCTTATCCTTCTAAAAAGCATCTCAGGTGCTTGGCTCCTGGGTCTTACTCACATACCCAGGGTTACACTGATTGTCAGATTTGTGGGAGGGAAGGAATTTTCCCCTCCCCAGGCAGGTTGGCAGGGATTGTTAGGACAGTCTTGCCTGACTGTAGCATGAAGCATGGCTTATTCCCTAGGATCAGCTGACTATATTTCCTCATATAAACCCTACCAGTGCAGAGCCTCCAGGCACTGGCAACACCCTCTGCTACTTCTGTGGTGCTCTTGAGACTGTGCCTAAAAAGCATACCCTGCCCATTCACTCCTGCTCCACATACAACAAATCCAGAAGTGAGGCAGTGAGGGGACCCCCCTGTTGCTGCTTTCAAAATTTGTCTCTGTCTTGCTTAAGAGTGGAAGTCAAGGGGAGGAGAAGGCAGGGAAGGGACTGGAGGGCATCTTTGGGGCAGCTTCACTGCTTCATTTTGGGATGTGTTTACAGATCAGGAGCAGTGCCTGCTTGTTGGCAGTGCTATCAGAAGTGCCATGAAAGCAGTATGGACAAGGCCCCAGACTATCCTCAATTTCTTCCTGTGGCACATCATAGTTTGGGAAGTCTTATGTTTTTCTACTAAGATCCTAATTTGTAATAGGCTGGTAGGGGTCATTGTGTGGCTTGTCTTAGCAGGAGGGGCCAGAGTGGATGTTCTTGCAGACCATTTTGGAGTTAAAGTGTGTTATATGGGTTCCAGTGATTGCAAGCGGACTGGACAAGATGACCGAGATACCACTGTCCTCTGTTCTTACACTCTCCTTTTCTTGCCTCTGAAGCAGGGCCTTGCAAGAGGGGCCAGGTCAGGGAGCCCTTGTACCCCAGCAAACTTTGGCAGTTAAGAGTTCCTATGACTCTTAACAGCTTCACCGCTAGCGCAGTTTTTCGTGGGGGAGGGTTGGGAGACAGGGACAAGTAGCAGTATGTGTACTACAAGTGACAGAGGCAGCCCTCTGTGTGGCACGTGGCAGCCTGGGGAGGAGACAGGCAGCACAGCAGCTGATAGAGCAGGAGGGAGAAAGCAAAGCAGCAGGTAAAGCAGGGATCACAGGGAAGGAGGCAGAAGGTAGAGTAGCAGATTGGGCAGGGGAAGAGAATCAGAGTAGCACTCAGGGTGGCTGTGGGGCTACTTGGTGGCCGACCTGCCAAAAAAAGGTTGCTCACACCTTGGTTGACAGAGACTGTACTTGGTTTGGGAGGATTCATCTGGTATTGAACTGGCCAGTAGGACAGCGTAAATGGTACTTTTGCACTCCATCCTCTGAGCTGCACCAAGTGCCAATGTTCAGAGCCTAATCCACTGGCCCTAAATGCCAATGAATTTCTTTTCAAATGAATTATGTACAATGAATTTTACTCAAATTTGAAACAAGACAAGAACCTAAGGAAGACTGAACTTCTCTAATCCCTGTTCTACCCTTAAAAGCAAAGTCATAGCAACACAACACTGAAAGCATTTCTCAGTCTAATAAGTTTTAGCAAATAGAAGTTAACGGCCTCCCTACCAGCCTGGGGGATGATTTTTCTTGCTCCTTGTAAATTTGTTTTAACTGCCAGAATTAAAAATAGAAGAAAGGCTGAAAATGATTAATAACCTCTAAGTACAGTACTTGTCTTCATTTGCTGAATCCCAGAAAGGCACTGTCCTTCATTTTGGGATGTGTTTACAGGGAGGAAAGTGGATCTGGCAGACTATAGGCCCATCAGCCTGACTTCTATCCTGGGAAAGATCTTAGAAAAGTGTATTAAAGAGGCTATCCTTAATGGACTGGCCGACGCCAACATCCTGAGGGATAGCCAGCGCGGGTTTGTTGCTGGTAGGTCTTGCTTGACCAATCTCATTTCCTTTTACGACCAGGTGACCTGTCACCTGGACAAGGGAGAAGAGATGGATGTCATATATATCTTGACTTCAAAAAAGCCTTTGATCTGGTATCCCATGATCACCTCTTGGCGAAACTGGCCAATTGTTAGCTCTGTGGTTGGACCCAGAGGGTGGTAATTGACGGAAGTCTATCATCATGGTGCCCTGTGATGAGTGGGTTCTCCCAAGGCCCTTATTGTTCAACATCTTCATTAATGATGTGGACATTGGTGTCAGAAGTGGACTGGCCAAGTTCACCAATGATACCAAACTTTGGAGCAAAGCATCCACACCTGAGGACAGGAGGGTGATCCAGGCTGACCTGGACAGGCTCAGCAAATGGGCGGACGAGAACTTGATGGTGTTTAACACTGAAAAATGCAAGGTTCTCCACCTTGGGAGGAAAAACCTGCAGCATCCTTATAGGCTCAGCAGTGCTATGCTGGCTAGCACTACGGAAGAAAGAGACTTGGGGGTCATCATTGACCACAAGAGGAACATGAGCCATCAATGTGATGTTGTGGCTAGTAAAGCGACCAAAATGCTGGCTTGCATCCATAGATGCTTCTCAAGCAAATCCCGGGACGTCATTCTCTCCTTGTATTCTGCCTTGGTGAGGCCACAGCTGGAGTACTGCATCCAGTTTTGGACTCCACAATTCAAAGAGCATGTGGAGAAGCTTGAGAGAGTCCAGAGAAGAGCCAAACGCATGGTCAGAGGTCAGGAAACCAGACCTTACAATGACAGGCTGAGAGCCATGGGGCTCTTTAGCCTGGAAAAGCGCAGGCTCAGGGGTGATCTGATGGCCATCTATAAGTTTATCGGGGCGACCACCAGTATCTGGGGGAACGTTTGTTCACCAGAGCGCCCCAAGGGATGATGAGGTCAAACAGTTATAAACTACTGCAAGATCATTTCAGGCTGGACATAACGAAGCATTTCTTTACTGTCCAAGCCCCTAAGGTCTGGAATAGCCTGCCATCGGAGGTGGTTGAAGCACCTACATTGAACACCTTCAAGAGAAAATTGAATGCTTATCTTGCTGGGACCCTATGACCCCAGCTGACTTCCTGCCCTTTTGGTGGGGGGCTGGACTCGATGATCTTCCGAGGTCCCTTCCAGCCTGAATGTCTATGAAATCTATATTGTGTTCAATGGATAATTATCTACTACAGCTGAAATCACCAACTTGCTATGTTGTTCTAATATATGCCATAGACAAAGGATTTGTATAGTAAATATTTTTCCCAGTGAACTTAATATGGCAAGGAAACTGTTGAAAAACTGTATTATTACTTCTACATTAATAATACAAATAATAAAGATAATGCTTCTTAATGGACTTTGTAGCTTCAGATGTATAAATATGACTTAATTCCAGATAATCAGTATTAATACCATAGCTACAAACATAAACTGACAAATGTTTTTCCATAAGAAAAAGAGTGACATGTAAACACTCTCAAGGCACTAATTATAACAAACCCCCATACTGGAGCTTGTGTTTCTAAAATGTAGATCCTTGTCTGGTGTTTTAGCTCCATTATATTTCACAACGGAGCTGAAAATTTATGCCAGCTGAAAATCTGTTTGTGGTTTATTATTGTCCAGATACTTCTAACCACAGAGACCTTAAGGGGAATTTTTATCCGCACGCAAGAGTGTAGGACGTTCTGTGCCCATACAGTAGTGCCACATAATCCCTAGTGTTTTTAACCTCTCCATTTACTACCAAGGAGCTTCCTGTGGCTGCTGCATGAGCTGCAAAATCAAATAAGCATTGGTAAATGTAGGGGGGAAAGCTGATGTTTTCCTCAGATTTAAATTAATTTAGCTCCATTTGTCTCAGTTCCCATTCTGAGGCCATTCTGTGCTGGTGCCCCAGGCAGCTCTAGTTTTCTTTTCTGTTTCATGCCTTACTTGATTTGCCACCTCACACACTTTATTTTATTTTTTCCTCTCTTTCCTTCTTACAGATCATCAGCTGAACCACTTGTATATGAACTGTGACTTGGGTACCTCTGTGGCTTGCCATAAAAGCTCTTTGATGGACCTCATGTGGTAGTTCTGATAGGTACATCCTCTAATCCAGGCCTAGAGACAAGCTCTGTAGGCTTGCAGTGTCTCTTTTGTGGGGTCTGGGAAACCCTTTGCACCATCAGGCCCTAACCTCATGTGAGGCCTCTAAGTGCCCACTACTAAAGAAAGAATATGCCTATTTGCATGACATATGAGTCCAAAGTGGTACAATGTGACCAAGCTGAGAGGAGTTTGTGGCCAGAGCCATAAATTGGGAACACTCCCACACTGCTAAGAGAAGGCTCCAGCATAAGTGGGTATAAATATGGGAATAAATAAGACATTGCCAAATGAAGCAGATTGGCTGTGTTGGAATGTGTCCTGGCACAGTTGATCTACTTTCCTGAGTGAAACACACAGCACCTGTTGTCCTGCAGGATAGCAGGCAATGTGTTTCCGCTTTGCAGAGATGTGCCCTAGGGAATCTCCAGAGCACATTTCTGTAATGGAGAAAGTCAGTGTTTCCCTACTTATAGAGACACAACCCAGAGATTCTCCGGGGGGTGTCTCTGTAAGCAGTGAACTCCAGTTTTCTCCACTTACAGAAACATTCCCCAGGGAATATCTCGGGTACATCTTTGTAAGCAGCAAAAGCCAGGCTTCTCCACTTACACAGCGGTGCCCCAGAGATTATCTGGGGTGCATCACTATAAGAGGAGAAAGACAGGCTTGAGGGGCCTGATCCTGTGTGGGAATTCCTGGGGTGCACAGGACTGGGACACTCAAACCCCAGAAGCACCTGTCTGGGGCAGCTGGAGAGCACAGGCAGTTCCCCCATACTCTCCTGCTATAAAGCTAATAGATGTCTGCCACAATAAAGTGGCATAAACTATTACCGCCTTTTATCATGCCACAAATATCAGGGGGTGCATCAGGATCTGGGGGGATTACTGTTCACCAGAGCGCCCCAAGGGATGACAAGGTCCAACGGTCACAAACTCCTCCAAGACCATTTTAGGCTGGACATAAGGAAAAACTTATTTACTGTCTGAGTCCCCAAGGCCTGGAATAGGCTCCCTCCAGAGGTGGTGCAAGCATCTACTCTGGACTCCTTTAAAAAGTATTTGGACGCTTATCTTGCTGGGATCCTTTGACCCTAGCTGACTTCCTGCCCTTGGGGCAGGGGGCTGGACTCGATGGTCTTCTGAGGTCTCTTCCAGCCCTAATGTCTATGAAATTTATGAAATATGGGCATTTGTGGTGTGGCAGATGGTGCAGACACCTGCTTGCTTTCCCTTTGTGCTGCCATAAAAATGGTACGAGAGCACAAAGGTGATGTCTATTTATACCTTATGATATCCATCTCCATCTCTCTGGATGTAACTGTACTGATGTGAGATGCCAGCAAGGATCATATAGTAACTTTTTTCCTCTTCTCCTACTGAATCCATTTTGAGTAGAGGGATCACCTGGGGATTTTGATTTGGTAGCTCCTTCTGGCATATTCTTCTGCAACAACAAAATTAAACCAAGCAGGAGTGACTGAAGCAGTTTCCCTCACAGAGCCCTTCCCACTTCTTACTCTCTCCCTCCAAAGACAAGTGGGACTTTTCTATTCTGGCTCAGCCATGGGTCTTTTGGAGGACAGGATTTAGCATTGGCTGCTCCTACCCAAGGCCACTGATGTGCTCCTGAGCCAAAATTTTTACCATGAGGCTGTTCTGCATTTGATTGTCACACCTGCTGGAGCTGTCCCTGCCTAAAATCAAGGGCTCAAGAGCCCTTCTAATTTAATATAACATTAAAAGGCATAACACTCTTACACTGTGTACAGTGTACATCACATTTTAGTCTACATCCATTGGTCTGCAAATGAAACCCGGGTACCTAAAAAAAATATCTGTGTAAAATGTTCACAGCAAAATTCCCCCAAACTTGCCTGTCCTCTGTTGTCCCTGTGCCCCTTCCCTACCACGAACTCAGTGCTTTTATTATACAAGGTTTGCAGAATGATTTATGAACAGGCAACCTGGTTTTCTCTGATTTAAAAAAATCCTCAAATTTCAGTTAAAAATGAAACCCCAAATCCACATTTTTCTATGATTAAAATGAAACACCACTATATATATAGATAGATACATCTATATAGATCTATCTATAGATGTGGAGGCAGACAGTTTTAATGGAATTTTACTTTGAGATGTCAGGCCCCCATGAGTCTGAACCTTATATAAAAACGCAGGAGGCATTCATTCACTTAGATTGCAAGCTAAAAACCCTACATACACATGACCTGCTCGGAGGTGAAACTGCCAAGTTCTGCAGCTCTGGAAAATACACCTGTGAAACTACTGCCAGTACTTACTAGTGTAATGATGGGAGAATTCCTCCCCACCCCCCTGCATGTGAACATATAATTGTGTACTCATCAAGCTAGTCTCCAGCAGGAAAATAAAGCATCTGAGAATCTTCCCATTCAAGAAATGCTATTTGTATCCCGGTAGTATCATAATACAAGTATTCCCCAGACAAGGTATGATATAAAGAATTGGCTTAGTTGCTACGCAAAGGCCTTAAGCAGTGGGAAATGAGGTTTAATCATGCTACATGTACAATTCACTGTATTAATTAAGCATGAAACGTCTTGTTCATAACATTACTTTCACAGAAGAAAGCAAGGCAGAAATGTCATGAGGCAGTTACAGAAGTAGGACAATGGCCAGCCCTTTGTTTGTGTTTTAAGGCATGGACAGTGTGAATATTTATATATCTGGAGTGGAATTATATAAATATGCATATTTACCAACAAAGTTCCTAGACTGCATAAGCCACCCATAACTTCTGCAATTCAATTTGGTCCTATCTGCTTTCATCAGGGTTACTTATGATAGCAGCTATTGTATATGATATCTAGCAGAACTTTTGCTATTAACATTTGCATTTGGAGCTTGTTAATTTAATAAATTGCACATGTATACATGGATACCTGTCATGAGATAGCCTTAGCTGAAGGCAGATAATACTAGGCATGCCCATCGCTGCCTTCTCCTCTTAATTAAAATGTAATTAGAAAACAAAAGGTACTCATTTGGAAAGATAGTGGAGTAAGTACTTCTCAATTCTGGAAACTTGAATTTAAATCATGCATGTTACAAAACAAGCATGCAGTATGGATTCATTGGAATTTCAGTCCAGGGATGGCTGAGGGATTCAGCTATGTGTTTTAGATAAGAATTAAAGTGAATTAGTATATTTGCTTCTCCTGCCACCTCACAACAAACCTTACCACAGAAAAAGAAAAAAGAAATTTTAGACAAGGAACCATCCTGGTGAAGAAGAAAGTTAGTAATAGCCAATCTAGCTGGTTGAAAGCTAGCTCAGGTATCTCTACACACACTGCTGTATCTTCTTTGCAGGGTGGCCAAATATCATCAGTGGTGATCACCTTCATATGAGTTCTCAGTGCAATGTTACGGCAGAAAGGGCTACTGTGATTCATGGAAGTATAGTATCGAGGAGAACTGGGGACATGATCTTGACTGTATGTCTGCACTCAAAGGTTACAAGTGCTGTATCTAATTGTGCTGTACACCCTTCAAGAAGGATGTTTAAACACTAGACAAATTTCAAAGGATGTCTACAAAAATGTTCTGGGGCTGGAAAACAAGGTTTACATTGTGCAGTTGAAGGACCTGACCATCATCAGCTTACTGAATGGAAAGCTGAAAGGTGACTTGATTACGACACACAGATGTTAACAAATGGCAGCAATATCCAATAGTGAGGAATGTTTCAGTCTTATTGACAAAGGCATAACAAGATGCATTGGCTAACAGCTGAAGTTGAACTTAAACTTGAAAAACAGTGCAATTTCCTATCAGTGAAGGTAATTCAGTATTGAAGCTGGTTAGTAGGGAAGGTGGTGCTCAGTCCACCACTAGGAGTCTTTAAAACAAGACGAGGTAACTTTCTGAAAGATCTGCTCTAATTTAGCTTCTGGAAATCCTGTATGGGGAGGGAGGTGAGAGAGGGCTCGGGAGGAGGGGGATCAGCTGGATTGCCACTGCTGGCTTGGAATCGGTGACTATGAATCTGCCTGTTCACATATTTTCCTTCTGGGCCTTGTGGAGAACAAAAGTGTTTGCATTGTCCTTCCCCATGGCCCTAGCACTTGCAGCTCAGCACTAAGGCAATGACTATCACTGCATGTAATGCTTCAGGGAATCACCTAGTCACGTTTGTGGGTCACTTTTCTCCCCACTGCACAACTGGTGAGAATTTTTTTTACAATTGACAAACAACCAGAGTTTGGCCCCAGCTAGAGACGAGACACTGGACAAAATGAACCAGTGCGCTAAGAATCCTGTTTCTGAGGTGCCTTCCTAGTTTGTCTTGCTCGCACGCTCAGGGCCCAATTGATCGCCAAATCTGGAATGGTCCCACAAGTCAGATGAGCAGGGCCCTTGGTATTTCTGCCATTCTCTGCAGGCAGCACTGAGTGCAGATCATCTGCCAGAATATCTGAGCATAGCTTTTTCAATCTATTTATTTCTGCTGCATGAACCACTGGCAACTTATTCTCCCCTGTGACATGCAGTTTACTTTTCTGAGGACTGAAATGCATTCATCTAACTATAGTCATTGGACTTAAAAGAGGGGAATCTCAGTGAAACTGAATGGCTGCTGCTATACAGGAATCCAGACTAGTTCTAATGATCCCTGGTAATATTAGAGTCTATGAAATCTAAGAATTAAACACATTTGATCTGTACTCAGTGAAAAACAACCTTCACAGAATACCAACAGCTCCAGTTTTGGAGTTGCCTTTCAGAGTGAACATGATCTATAACACTGGTGTCTGTCCATGAGTAAACATGTTTTGCTCCATCCAGATATATATATATAGAAGCACAAGTCCCGGTGAGGTGTGCTGTTTCTCATTTTCTACCAGTTTCTGTCCCAATCCACTATAATCTGTCTGGTTCCACCTCATCACTATATTACTCAGATGCCTTCCCGTAGTACATGAAGTGACATGACCAATCTCTGTCATAAACATCTCCCTTCATAGTTAGACAGTCCTCCAAGTCCACCCTCATCCTGTTTTCTATGTGCATCTGTTAGGTTTTATCTGACATATCACATGTTAGTTCTCTGGGGCAGAAGCTGTGTTGTGTTAGCTACATGGACAACACTAATCCCAGGAAAATTGATTGGAGTTGCAGGCTATTCTGAAACACAGATAATACGTAATTCAACCTTCCCTTCCCCCTATGCATACACATATCACTTACTTAAATATTGACACTCCCTGGCACATTAATACTGGCTCTACCCTCAAATCTGCACACGCAAGTCCCATTGACTTAAGTGGGAGCAGTAATGTTTCCGATAATGGAATTGGGTCTATCATGTTTGAGCCATCTGCTCTCTCTAATCAAGATATTCAGAAAGTTCATGCTGCTGATGCAAATTAAAACCACAGGTGTTTTGGAGGTTTGGTATTGACTTGGTGGCAAACAACACAGATTGTAAGATGTGCATCAAGTGAGAGGGATATGCATATCAATCAACTCATAAACCAGGCCTGAAGTCTAATAAGTCCTATTCAAAAGCCATCAGGGGGGAACAATTTATTAAGGATCCAATCCAGCTCTCAATGGGAGACTGTCCACTGATTTCAGTGACAGCTGGATCAGTTCCTTAGCAAGTCAGCAACTTTAGATCTTCTTAACTGAACTTGCAGTGTTAATGTTCCCATTCATATCTCATACCTGAATACAAACGTAGTTATTTGGGTACCATTCAGCAAATTTACGTACACTGGAACAGGAAAGCTTTTGTTTTTCCAGAGTGTGGTTTACTCAGCCTGTATTCAAAAGCTTCCTGTTTCTACGTGGTAAATTCTAGTGCAACAACATTGCCTGAAAAGAGTGCTTTACTTCCCTGAAAGCAATTCATGAGCTGTGACGTGCCATAACTAGATTGCCTGGAATGAATTCATAACATAGATGCACCTGGATGCTTTACAACTGATGTTTAAAATCAGTTCTGGGAATCTGATCTGGATAGAAATGCAAGCAGCTCCATAGTTCTATTTATAGGCAGATTTTGTTTAATCCCATGATGGAAAATGTGCACTGCTGATGATAACATTGGGTGAGTGAATTTGCAGACGTTACCTCTCCTGTTGATCTGGTGAATATAATTAATAATGGGAACAGTATACGTGCAGAGCATGGAAGAGGTTAAGTCAACAGATAGTGCTTCTTGAATTCTGAAACTGTAGAAAAGTCTTCTCATAAGGCTCAGAATTGTTTCTTTTCCTTTCACAGATGTCTTGAGGTCAGTAAACCAAAACAGGAGTAAACTGGAATATCACAAGTTAGTTATTTATAAAGACTTTCTGTAAAGAAAACAGCATCATCTAAACATAATAGGACAGAGGTTCAGGTGTGTTGGAACTCTAATTCCATCTCTGTCTCTGTCCAGTTTCTACATTTTCTACATTTTCTAAAGTGGCCTCAAGTTTCCAAGTGCCCAATTTCATATCTGCTGAACTCCTTCAAGTCCAATTACCTTTAACTGCTGTAATCAACCTAACCTTACTCCTGTAGCTTCTATGCATAAGTATATCTGTATCAAATGCTGTTATACTCTATTACCATATGAATTTGGATAAAGGATTTGAGTAGCAGAAGCCCCTTAAACTGCTTAAAATAGAGATGCCATTTCATAGATTTCATAGACATTAGGGCTGGAAGGGACCTCGGAAGATCATCGAGTCCAGCCCCCCGCCCAAAGGGCAGGACGTCAGCTGGGGTCATAGGATCCCAGCAAGATAAGCATCCAGTTTCATCTTGAAGGTGTTCAATGAAGGCGCTTGAACAACCTCCGGTGGCAGGCTGTTCCAGACCTTGGGGGCTCGGACAGTACAGAAATTCTTCCTTATGTCCAGCCTGAAACGATCTTGTAGTAGTTTGTGACCATTCGTCCTCGTCATCCCTTGGGGCGCTCTGGTGAACAAACGTTCCCCCAGATACTGGTGGTCACCCCTGATAAACCTGTAGGTGGCCATCAGATCACCCCTGAGCCTGCGCTTTTCCAGGGTAAAGAGCCCTAGGGCTCTCAGCCTGTCATCGTAGGGTCTGCTTCCCTGACCTCTGATCATGCGCGTGGCTCTTCTCTGGACTCTCTCAAGCTTCTCCACATCCTTTTTGAGTTGAGGAGCCCAAAACTGGACGCAGTACTCCAGCTGCGGCCTCACCAAGGCCGAGTACAGGGGGAGAATGACGTCCCGGGATTTGCTTGAGAAGCATCTATGGATGCAAGCCAGCGTTTTGGTCACTTTACTAGCCGCAGCATCGCATTGCAGGCTCATGTTCATCTTGTGGTCAGTGATGACCCCCAAGTCTCTTTCTTCCATAGTGCTAACCAACATAGCACTGCCGAGCCTATAAGGATGCTGCGGGTTTTTCTTCCCAAGGTGGAGAACCTTGCATTTATCGGCGTTGAACACCATCAGATTCTCATCCGCCCACTTGCTGAGCCTGTCCAGGTCAGCCTGGATCACCCGCCTGTCTTCTGGCGTGGATGCTTTGCCCCAAAGTTTGGTGTCATTGGCGAACTTGGCCAGTCCGCTTCTGACTCCAGTGTCCACATCGTTAATGAAGATGTTGAACAGTATGGGTCCAAGGACAGAGCCCTGGGGGACCCCACTGGTCACAGGACACCACAATGAGTGACTTCCATCAATTACTACCCTCTGGGTCCGACCCCGGAGCCAATTTTCCAGCCAGTGGATCATGGGGGACCCAAGGTGACAATTGGCCAGTTTCTCCAAGAGACGATCATGGGACACCAGATCGAAGGCTTTTTTGAAGTCAAGATATATGACATCAATGTCATCTCCCTTGTCCAGGTGATAGGTCACCTGGTCGTAGAAGGAAATGAGATTGGTCAAGCAAGACCTACCCGCAACAAACCCGTGCTGGCTATCCCTTAAGATGTTGGCGTCGGCCAGTCCATTAAGGATGGCCTCCTTAATAAACTTTTCTAAGATCTTCCCTGGGATAGAAGTCAGGCTGATGGGCCTATAGTTAGCCGGATCCACTTTCCTCCCTTTCTTGAAGATAGGCACCACGTTGGCCTTCTTCCAGTCTTCGGGCACTACATCAGAGCGCCAAGAGTTTTCAAAGATCCGCGCTAGAGGCTGGGCTATGATGCTCGCCAGCTCCTTGAGTACCCTGGGGTGAAGATTGTCAGGGCCGGCTGACTTGAAGGTATCCAGCTTCTCAAGATGTTCCTTCACAAAGTCAGCATTAATGGAGGGCAGGGGATCACCCTCACTCGGACTTCCCGGCCCTGTAGCAGGCACAGGCATCCCATGGGGCTGATGAAAGACCGACGCAAAGTACCTATTTAATAGGTTGGCTTTTTCCTGGGCGTCAGTTGTCAGTTGCCCCATCTGGTTCAGCAGGGGTCCAACGTTGCCCCTGCTTTTCCTCCGGCTCCCCACATATCTGAAAAAGGACTTTTTATTGTCCTTGATGCTCAAAGCTAGCTGGAGTTCAGTTGCAGCCTTGGCTTTCCTGGTCTGCTCCCTACAGGACCGGACCAGTGCAGAATAATCCTCCTTGGAGGTGACTCCCATCCTCCATCCTTTGTAGGCCTTTCTTTTTAGCCTCAGGAGGTCTGCTAGGTCCCTGGAGAGCCAGGGGGGCTGCTGTCCCCTCTTGCTGCCTTTCCTCCGAGATGGAATAGACTTAGTTTGTGCATTGAGGATCGCTCCCTTGAGGAGCAACCACTCTTCTTGAACTCCCCTCTCCCTGCGGTCATAGTCCCTTAGGGCCTCACTGACAAGCCTCCTGAGCTTGTCAAAGTCAGCTTTCCTGAAGTCAAGGACTTCCGTGTTGCTGACTGACTTGCCAGCTTTTCGGCGGATGGTGAAGGTGATCAGCTCGTGGTCGCTGTCACCCAGCTTCCCATCGATCACTAGGTCGCCGACTAGGTCCTCCCCAGTAGCCAGCACCAGGTCGAGCAGCGCTTTGCCTCTCGTTGGCCCATAGACTTCTTGAGCCAGGTAGAGGTCATCCACGCACGAGAGGAAGCTCTGCGACCGCTCAGATTTTGCTGAGCGATCCTCCCACGAGATGTCTGGGTAATTGAAGTCACCCATGACAACCATGGTCCTGGAGCAAGCTGCCTCAGCCAGTTCCTGGGCAAACTCCTGGTCTAGCTCAGGACTTTGGGTGGGAGGTCTGTAATAGACTCCCACCATTGTGTCCGCTGTGCCGTGTTCCCCACGGATTTTAACCCAGAGGGTCTCCAGCCGTCCACCCTGGTCGCCAATATCGGCTTGCAGGGACGCGTAGCTTTCCTTAACATAGAGAGCTACACCCCCGCCCCTTTTCTCTACACGATCCCTCCTGTACAGGGTATAGCCATCTATCCCCGTGGTCCAGTCATGGGTGGAGTCCCACCAGGTCTCCGTGATCCCTATGACATCGTAATTGTTTGCACTGAGCAGGAGGATGAGCTCCTCCTGCTTATTCCCCAAGCTCCTGGCATTTGTGTACAGGCAGGCAAGTGCCCCCTGGGGGGCTCCTTCCTTGCCCACAGATTTTACTAGGGCTGGGGCTCGGGTGGGCTCCCTTGAGTGCCGTGATCCGCTGGCTTTGCAAGGATTGTTCAGCGGGCCAGCAGTGGCGGTAGTCCCCCTGTCCCCCAGCAGGCTTAGTTTAAAGCCCGGTGGAGCAGGTCAGCCAGTCTGGCTGAGAAGAGCCTCCTCCCTAGGGGAGAGAGGTGGAGACCATCTCTTCCCAGCAGCTCGCTGCCTCTCTCGCCAAAGAGCGGGCTGTGGTCATGAAAGCCAAAGCCTTCCTGACGACACCAGCGCCGCAGTCTTTGGTTGACCACGTAGATCCTCCTGTCCCTTCTCAGCCCATAGCCTGAGACTGGGAGGATCGACGAGAACACCACCTGTGCCCCCAGATCCTTAAGCCCCGCTCCCAAATCCCTGTCCCTTTGCTTATTCGAGTTACACTTACATTCATCCTGAGACATGTTTTGTGAAAGCAAATGTGCACTAGGAAGACAAAAGACTTGCAAGTCATTAAATGAAAGCCTTGATATTTGTTTTTACAATCTCGGTGAAAAAAAGGGGGAGGAGTGTGTTCAGTCCATAGCAGCCTAGCTAACTTACATAAAAATGTCTAATGCCTACTGGTCCTACGATTTGAGGGGCAGCTGCGTTAAGTGGAGAACAGAGATGTTTTTCATGACAAAGAGAGTTACATGAGTGGGTTCTATACTCACCCAATGAAGCCTGAGAACTGGTTTCCCTCATTTCTAGAGCCAGCCTTGACTTTTCTGGACAGGCTAGTCTCACAGGTACATTCTCTGTCAGAGAGAAAGGTACCCAAACATCTACACTTGCATGCAACTTACACTCAAACAAGCTAGCAGACAGGCAAGCAAACTCAGAGCCAGTCCCTGGCCCATCATCAACAGCAGCACGGGAATTCCTTTCTCTTAACAGAGTACAACAACAGTCCAGATAAATGTCCTTTCCCCTCCTGCAGAGGTTTCCTACAATCCTCATAAAACATTGCTTGCGTCTTTATTCTTGTGTACCCAGCATTGGCACCTGATAAGTCATACGCTATACCCTTTAACTGTTTTCTACTTACTTCTGCTGCCTTGTGGAGCTGACAGGGAGAAGTAGTCAGCTGCGTTAGTCTGAATTCAGTCAGAATGCAGGGTACATATGCACATAGACTAAATAAATAAGATATATATAGAGAGAGAGGGAGAGCAGGACCACAAGCTTTTGTGATCCCAAGGACCAGAAGTCACCAGAAGTCCCCGTGACCCATTCCAAACACAGTGGGGCAGGTATATGAAACGTTATAAACTCACTGAGCTCATGCTCATAATATTATTCCTCTACCTGGTCCCTTCTCTCTCCCTTCTCTTTACAGAATATGGCACAATTTTTGGACTCTTTCTTTTCTATGTGACTGTACAGTGCTAGCACAGCATTGACCTGGTCCCGGTATGGGGCCCCAGGGCTCCACTGTAGTATAAATAGTAAATAAATAATAAATGTTAAGTAGTATTCTCCATCTCAAGCAGCAAGATGATTTTTTTCCCAAGCCCATTACTGAGCTAACTCATCTATTATGATCACACTATTATTAATAAAGCTGGCCTATGGGCTAGGGAGAATTGGAGAAATGACTCTGCTGGGTATACCCGTGTTTAACTAACTCATTGTGTACGTGGTAGCAGCTGTGGAAAGCAGAGGGGGGCTTTGGAGGCTTCTAGCCTCATATATCACAGGAAAAACCTGAGAATAGCAGTTTGCCTCAGCATCCGCATGAGGCTGGTAACTCACAGCAGCACGCACTCCTGCAAGTAAAACAATAAAAGTTTTAATCGCCTATCTGAGGAAAAGAGGTGGGAAAAGTCATTCTTTCTGTCTTGAAATGACAGTTTCACTTTGCAGCTAGGGAAAAAGCTGTTTTTTTGACAGCACTATCAGACAATAATTTACTGCCCTCTGATTGTCATGGCCTCTGGTAACTGGGACAGTCTCTTGCTCCGCACATAAGGTGCATTAAATTGATTTGAAAAAAAACTCATTCAATTATTTTGACTCCAGCTCTTAAATTGGACTTGTTTGTGAGATTGCTGGACAAATGAGAGGCAGTAGTTTAGAGAAAGGAAGGGCTTCAATTACTAAAAAAATGTAAGGGAGGAATCGACACAAGTGATCACTTACCCAAGTACTTAAAGCTAAAGCTTCAAAGACTATTCATATTTTAAACAAATCAATATATGAAATATTCAGAGGAAAAGTTTGGTGAAACCCTAAAACTGCACAGCAGCATTCCTCTGTCTTTGCATGTCATTTTCACATTGGATTTCAGTTAAACTTTTCGAGGCTGTGAGTGTGCTATGCACCTGGCAATTAAAAATAAATTAGCTTCACATTTAGTGATATTTGCTCTTGTTAAGGTTTTAGTAGCTTTGCTGGTTTCCCTACTAGAAATAATTGAAACTATAGTAGTGATTAGAATACCATTACGGCCAAACAAGGGAGTGTAAAAATCATGTCTAAGATTTTTAGTAATGATGGCCATAACACATTGCCTCAAAATAAATGTCAAAACAAGATTTCAAGAAAGGAACTCCACCTCTCCACCTCCCAAAAAACTTTGCAATGTCACTTTTCCATCCTCCTGTGATCTCTCCTTAAAACCCACCTCTGCCACAAAGCCTACAAAATGTTCATGAGTGCCTACACAACTGTGACTGTTGCTTGCCACAGTGATCAGATTTGTCTCTCTGCAGTCTCTTGCCTCTCTTCTGGTTGTTGCATCCACCCACGGTCTCTCAAGCTTAAGCTGTAAGCTGTTTGGGGCAGGGACTCTGTTTTACTGCATATTTGTATAGTGCTGGGTGCTGTGAGGCTCTGTTCTCTGACTGAGTCCTCTAGGCACTATTGTGATACCAAGAATAATATATTTTTTTTACCTGCTGGCACATCATGAACCCATTAATGCTGTGTGCAAGAGTCTGGAATTGATTTTGCTATTCTGCAAAATGAGGGGGGAAAAAAGCGTATGTGATGGTACAACAAACCTCTTTCCTCGGGAGACTAAAATGACACTTAGAGCCAAGAAGGTTGTCTGTTCCTGCTTTCTTGGGCTCCCTGGTTTCAGCTTAATGAGGCAATGGGATTCAAGCACCATGCAGAATATATCAGGCCGGGCTGTTTGCTTCTTTCTCAGGCATGGCTTCCTTACTTGCTTGGGTCCTGGGGATTTTTTCTTTACTGGGGCTCAGAAGTCCCCCTGGGCTCTATGGGCTTGCCTTTGTAAAGCTTTGATGCCATTCAAAATAGCCTGACATCATCTTCTTCACTTCCTTCTGTATGCACTTTGATCAGCATGAAGTCATTAGCAATGAAATCATCATCATTAGGTTTAAGTGTCAATACCCCACTCAGAACTATCCCTGTCACAGCTACTGCCTCCGCTTTTGCTACGGCAGACTCAGACGGGGACCTCTGCACTAATGACGTTTGATTTACATTTTGGAGGTAGCATTTGTGTCCCTTGGGGGCCAAGAACTAGTTTTTTGAATGATTTTGTAATTTTAAATATGGACCCTAAAGTACACACGGCAAGTTTTCAGAAAATATGTATTATATTGCTGAGCATCTGTGAGCTGGGCAAATACAACCCTTGTTGTTTTGCAACTGTATTATCCCAGCCATGCTGATAATAGCCAAAATAAATGCCATGGTAAACTAAACAGATAAGACCCATAAGCAACATTTCCAGTGAAATGTGAAGGATTTAAGCTTCATGACTTTAAGTGAGGTAAATGGAAGATTCATAGACACATCCTCGAAGTAAGCTGAAAAATATACCTTAGAAAGAAGACAGGTTGTGCCACATAAAGGGAACTTTTAATTGTTTCTGTCATTTTCCCTCTTCAGATTCAAATGATATTTTCAGAGAGATGCAGTTTCTGACAAGTAATAGAGCTTCATGTGCAAATAGCTTTGAGTTCAAACAGGGCTAGAGTTAAGCACTTCTTTCTCAGGAAAACAGCTGCAGTTTTCTGTTCTGTTCCCTCAGTCCAGCAGTAGCCGCTATTGATATGCTGCTCGGTAAAAAGATGTATACTGTATGCTTTTTCTGGCACACGACCGTTCCCTGAATAGTATTTGTTCTTTACAATTAACACTTCTTTTTTTTAATGAGTTGGAAACTGGTTTTATTATAACCAGGGAAAAGATACTGCTTGTCAGCAATTTCTAAAGAAATATTATTGTGCTTTTCCTAAGAACTCTTCAACTGATCTGTCCGATGGAAAGTGAGAGCACAGGTGCATGCCATCCTCTTCTGAAAGATTTGTATGGTTTTGCTATTTTCCCCACTTTCTTGCAATAAATTGAGTGAAAAGCATTGCCTTTGTCAAGGCACGTGTTTCAGCTCCTACTGACACTGACAATGCTGTCTTTGTGTGTACACTGATATACAAGAGCTGAATCATTGTGACAGACTAACAAACTCATTCACACTTATTCACCCCCTCACTGAAGCACTGTGGACTGGTCTTTCTTTCCTCAAAATCACATCACATATGTAGAAGTGGATGTGCAAACTCTTCTTAAATGAATGAAAATATTTTAAATGATTTTTTGCAAGACATACATGGGTATCTCTTCTATTTGACCACTTTGTGAAGTAGGGAACACAACTCACAATGCCTTCTAGGCAAAACATAACTTGACTTTTCTTATTCGGAAGATTTCGTACCTTAGTGAGGTTTCAAAATTTTTACCAGATGCAAAGCACATTACCTTAATCTGTTTCTGCCATGTATAGATTACAAACAAGAAACAAAATACCTATTTAGGTAAGAGCCATGGGGCTAATGAATTTCTGTAATCCCTCAAAAAATAAAATGACGCTTTTAGGAATAATATTAAACTCAAATCTCTTTTGACAGTTGAAGACATCAACTTGTAAAACTGAATCTGAAAGCCTTAGATAAAATCCAAACCAGCAGTTGATTTCTGGAGCCATATTGATTTCAAAAGTCACAGTTTAATATATTTTCTAAAATATTACAGCTGAATTTCATTTTTATTGAACAGTAGTTGGAAAAACATTTTTGTCCAATCCATAGCTGGAAGCAACTCGGTTAGCTAAGAGCAAATCAATAAATCAGAGCAGACTTGCTGCTTATTGTGGATTTACGTTCCTACCTTCAGGCACCCAGGTTTGAATATGCTTTACTAGACTCTTGCCTCACGTAATGTCTGATATGTGAAACCAAACCATTTGAGAGAATTGAGTTCAGCCCTACTTAAAACTGCTACTTTAATCTCTTCACACTTAGTGTAATAAGAACCAGTGAAAACTTAGTTGTCTTATCTGAGGAACTTGAGAAGGAAACTTGTCTTTGGGCATAGCATCACTTACTAATGATTATTTAATCTCCAAGCTTTAACTTAATTCTGCTGTGGTTCCTCTTCACATCAAATTAAATTGATGATGTTTGCTAACCAATACAAAGATGCAGCCTGGCCCCAGAAATGTAATTCCTTGTTCAGGCCACTGCCCCATTATGTTTTACGGTTGCAATCATAAGCATCAGAAATAAATTGAACACACATTAATTTCCTTAGTTAGTTTTCCAATTCAGTATCATTTACTTCTAAATGAAAAATATGAATTTTTAACTTGTACAGACCATGTATCTAGAAACATTCTGATCATCACACAGCAAGACTATTTGGCTTTCGATAGGATACTTACCTGTCTGCTGAGAGAGCTGTGAGTGTAAAGACTGACACCCCCACTGAAGTGAGCTGTATAAAGGGGATAAGTTTACATCCAACCCGGCCAAACAGCCATTTGTCAGCGAGGTATCTGCTGGCATCCACAGGGACACAGGTAACTAGGAGAAGCAGATCACCTAAAGCCAGACTGGAGATGAACAAGTTAGGAACATTTCTCATGGACTTCACAGTACAGAAGATCTTTATCAAAGTGATATTGCCAATAAGTCCTATCAAAATGATGATCCCATAAATGGTTGCAAAGGCGTATAGGAACCCCGGGTAGAACCGATCATCACTAAGGATGGAGAGATTTGCACTTTGATTCACAGAGACGTTGCAAAGAGTACAGTTATCCACTTTCAAGTCTAGCGGAAAGCACTCTTCAGATGCCATGGTCAGATTTTGTTTCTACTGGATGATAATTCTGTTGTTCAAAAATCCTTGTATAAAATTTATGAAGTTGTCTTTTGTTGCTGTTTGCTTGTTTTAAACAGGCAGAAAAGACTGAAAGTCATATGACTGCATGATACTTTAAGAAAAGAGAAAGAAAGAAAGAAAAGAAAACCAATGTCACTGAGCAAAACTATTTCCATAAGCTGGAGCCGGAAAGTCTTTAAGCATGGTTTTTTATCCTAGAACTTTTTTTTGTTTCATTCATTTGTCTTGCAAATAAGTTTTCCTCAGTACTAAAAGGCTGTTTACCAAATCAAGAGGCAAACAGATATAAAGCATTTTCTGAATCCAGGCTTGTCAAATTTCCATCCTCAGCTTTCTGCTCCTGGATCAGAGTTCAGTCAGAATTAAGTGAAGAACAAAGCAAGAAGTTTTGATTGTTGCTGTCATGCCGCATTTCACATTCTCTTTCAGTTCTCAGCACCTGCTTCTGAAGGCTGGGTTTAAAGTGAGGGAAAGGAACAGCTCTTTTGATGACTCTGATCCTATAGGCAGGATCCTCTGGACGTCAACTCTCTCCCCGCTTCCCACGATGATAGCAAGCTTGTTTAAATGATTACTGTAATTGTATGGAAGCTGCAGGCTACTGCTGGTGAATGCCAGCCACCTACTGGACAATTTAATCACTGCCTGACCAAAAAATATATTGATATTAACTCTTTGGACCAAAGAAACCCTGCATGGTTGTTGCCTCTTATTTATTTATTAGTATTATCAGTAAGAAGAGCAGCAGAATCTCATTTAACTCTCCGTTGGATGTTGTTCAGGTAACACCTTCAAAATAAAAATCACGGTTTCTTCCTGATTCTCAAAATACCATGGGCAGTAATTATACCATTGCAAATGAGAGTGTGCACTTTGCTTGCATTCCAGCATACAGTCTGATTCAATGAACTTAAGTGAAGCCACTAAGCCAAATTCACCCCCCAGGGCAACTCCAATGAATCTCAGCAATTCTGATAAAAATCGACGCTATGGTTAGCTTAGACAAATTAGCATGAAAACTCTGCAAGTGCTATAAGCTTTAAATATTTTTGAAAATGAGGCTGTGATTCCATAGTTCCAAGGCAACCAGGTTTACCCTAGCAACATATGAGGTACCCATCACTCTGGGATTGATACATTTTTCTTCTATGCAGTCTGTATGAAGAGAAAAAAGTAACGCGCACTGAGCTGGAAAAAAGAAATCTAAATATATTATGTACTGCAGATGTTCTTGCTTAAACAAGAGGTAATTATGACTGGCTCCTTGTTGATTTTTTAACAGAAATCCTATGCATCGTGCCATAAGATGACTTCCTGTTATATGGTTAAATTGAAACCAGTCTTCAAAGTGAAATGAGGCTCTGATTTGAAATTTCCTCTAGCAACTGGTAATTTTTGCAAGTAAAACATTGTGCTAACAGTTACCAGAAGTTTTCTGTAGTAGGGAAAGTTGAATCAAATCAGATATTTTCTTTAAAAATGCACAAATACTGACATCTAGATACACTGAATATTTCTGGGCATCTTTTGGAAAATATCCAGTTACTTGATCCTTTGGGAGTAGTACCCCAATATGTGGGGAAAAAATTCTCCCAGGTCAGACTTCCAGGGACCACTAGGGTTTTTTGGCACCTTCTGTAGCATGAAGAACATCCCGGCATATTTTACCTAATGAACCCCCTACCACTGCAGAGACTTCAGGCATAGGTGGTACACTTTGTCTTTCATACTCCCTTTTTTCTTTTCTTTTCTTTCGTGCAACATTGTGATTTATTTGCAGGTTTTGTATTATTATTTATTTGAGGCTTTTTGCCTGGGTACTGTGCTGGAACTCAGCTTTACCACTTTGGAAGAACAGCTTGGAGATGAGGAGAAGTGAGAAATAGTCCCTCCAAAGGATGCGTTCTTAGTGGGCACATCTACACAAAACGCTAGAAACGCAGTAGACTAGTTCTACTGTGCATTAGTGCATCAAGACAAAAGCTGTGCTAATGCACTTATGCACAATATGGTTAGGTTACCGTGTATTAGCATCACCTAAAACTTCTGAAAAGGTGCTATTGTGCAGTCACACTGATAATGATGCATTAAGTTAGTACCTGTTATTAAAGGGCACCTATACACATGCAGTGAGGCTGTTCTGACATGCTGTAATTACTCGATTAATTAAATCTGCTGGAGCACTGTAATTACTGTGCTCCAGCAGACTCCAGCATCTCATGCATTAGTGTCTCTGTGCTAAAAATGGCAACAGGGACACTTGAAATAAATCTCATTCAGTGAGCTTTGGTTGAAGCGCCCCTCACTGTCACTTTTCAGCATGGGGATGCTGATGTATGAGACTCTCTGGGCGCTTTAATTAGAGTGACTGTAATTAAGCTGCCCCTGCGTCGCCCCCCCCCCCCCCCCCGAGGCCATGTATAAATGCCCACAGGTACTAAACTTAATGCACTGTAATTACGGTGCATTAATGCACATGTAGACATGGCCAGTTAGTCCATTGTAGTTTAAAACTCATTTTAAAAACTACTGGTCAGAACTGCAATAACCCCTGCTTTGAGAAACAGGCCAGTTAACAAACACAGTCAAACCATGTCACACTTCAATGTCAGTCTTTTTTAGTGGGTGAGAGAGATTGAAAGCACAAGTCTGTGAGCCATCAAAGCATAGAGTACAACCCCCCCTCTTCCATCAAACCCTGTGTGAAGCCATCAAAGCATAGAGTACAACCCCCCCGCTTTGATCAAACCCTGTGTGCAGTTACAAACTGACCTTGGGGAAGAAATAAAGAAAGCAAAAAAAGAAAGTACACTGAGACAATTACCTGAGTTCTATCTTACTCAAACTCCATCCTGTTCTCTCTCCTACTCTTTCTCCTGTTTCTGAACATCATCTATGTAGTGGCTTTGGCTGGTGTGGTGAATCTGCTTAGCTCATCAGGTTCAGTGACATTCAAGCTTTCTATAGTAGTGATGGCAAGCCCCTGTGAAAGTCTGCAAAGTTCCCTAGTTTAAGCATAATCTTTTGGTTTCAGTCAACTGTAGGCATTCAGTTATAGTAGGCATCTAAAGACCACACCTGCAGAAGGATGTTACAAAAGCTTAAGCCTGGTTAGTCAGAAAGAAAATAGAGGATGAGAAATTGAAACTAAGAGAAGGAAGGGCCAGATCCTATGGAGCTGAAAACAGTATTTGTGTTCTAAAAATGCTCAGCTGTTTATATCAAACTTAGTTAACCATTTGAGTTTACTAAAGTGCATAACATCTGTTGACATCCTGCAAACAGGTCTTATCTAAACTTCAACATCCGGCATTTGGAAATCCAGCAAAAGTTATTTTGAAATAATAATGACATTTCCCAGAGGCCTTTATATTCTTGTACTAAATTGGTCATTAAATATACTGGGCATGTCTACATGTGCTATTAATGCTATAAAGGCTTGCTGCACAGTAAAATACTGTGCAGCAGCAGTTACCCTGGGAGTATATCTACACATGCTTCCTGTTTGGAGCAAAACTGCTCCCAATGGGAGCCAGCCATAGGCAGCAGAAGGCCAGGGCTAATGAGGCTTAGCCCCAACAAATGCAGGGCAGCAGTGGCAGCACAGAGGGCTGCAGAGCAACCCAGGTGTGGGCTCTGGGTGGCTGCAGCAGGGAACGCGCACAGACACAGATACATAGCCTCAACCTGCATGCAGCCAGGATCGCAGCCCTACCACATGCTGAGCACTGCCCACCACTGCAGGCAAGTTTGTGAAGGGGAAGGGGCATCGGGGAGGCAAATTGAGGCCCCCACAGTGAAGGAAGGAGTGGGGCCCTGGGGCAGGTCATGGGACAGTTGGAGCCCCAGTGGTTCATCTAGGGGTGTGGGGGGGTCCCTTCACTGTCCCCACCCCAGGGGAGGCATGGGGGGAATGTGCCCCCTGGATTCCTCCGCAGGATGGAGGTGGGCTGCCACTGTAGGCTGGGGCTCTGCATACTGCTGCTGCTGCCTCAGGAGCCATGCGACACCATGTGCTTGCCACCACTGGGTTACATCGCATCCCCTGCCTGCCTGGTGGTGGCAGGCACATGGTGTTGCATAGCTCCTGGGGCAAAGGCAGCAGAGCACAGAGCCCCATCCTGCACCAGCAGCCTGCCTCCACACCACACCACACCACACCACACCAGCAGCCTGCCCTCCATCCCACACACAAATCTAGGGGGCATGTGCCCCCCGTGCTTCCCCCAGGCTGCGCACAGCGGTGGGAGCCCCCACCCTCCACACTCCTGGATAAGCCATCTGGGCTCCAACTCTCCCATGACCTGCCCTGGGTCTCCATTCACCCCAGCCCCTGTCCCGTTCCCTCCCTTACTGTGGGGGCCTCAATCTACCTCCCGCACCGATGCCCCTTCCCTCTCCCCCTCCCTTTCCCTCCACAGATTTACCTGCTGGGTGGTGTGTGTATGTGTGTGTGTGTGTGTGTGTGTGTGTGTGTGTGTGCTCAGCCCCCTAAATGATATTTTTCCCTCTTCCTATGGAGCTAGCCTGGTACAAGGCTGCACCTACCCTGCTCTGGTCCCCTGCGGCAGCCAGGGGGAGATCCAGGCTCCCCCAGGATACTAATCTGGGGGCTGGTAGAGAGTATGGGGCCAGTTCCCATAAACACAGGGCCAGGAAAACTCTGCCAGCTGCAGTGGCAGCTGTCTCCATGCCCCATACACATTAGCAGAGGTCCTGATATGAACAGAGCCAGAAGACTGCTGTAACTGCAGATCTCTCCCAGCCTTGGGCACATGGAGACAAGCCCCGTGACCAGCAGAGCTTCCCCACACAGCTGGGGGCTGGCCAGGAGCCCAGGGCTGGCCCACTTCTGAGGCCGCTCTTGGCCAGCCCCCAGCTGCTTGGGGAAATCTCCACCTAGCCCAGGGCTGGCTAGGAGCAGCCCCAGAAATAGGAAAGCTCCCAGCCAGCTCCCAGCTGCATGGGGAAGTAGAGACCTCCCCAGTCCCGGCACTGCTCAGCTCCCAGCTCCTCAGCCAGGACCGGGCAAGTTCCCCGTCCCCTGTAGTCCCCTAGTGTTGGGGCTGGCCAGGGAGAAACTTTGCTCCTGGTCAGTATCTACATGTGTGCTACCATGCAGTATCTACTTTGCAGTTGGTTTACTACCTGTATTTACAAGTAGTAGCTAACTGTGCAGTAGATTAATTTAGTGTGCAGTAAATAGTGTGCATGTGTGCTTTACTGTCGTAATGGTGATGCTTTACTGTGCAGTAGATTAGTCTACTGTGCAGTAAAGTGTCTCATGTAGACACACCCACTGTATTGTATAAATGGTACGCTCTTTCCACCTCACCACTGCCTGTGTAGTACTTAAACTCCATGAGCAGGTAAAAAGACTAGGCATTTATAAATCAATCTTTAGCTCTTCTCATGCATAGATCTCAACCCTCTTTTCAAAAGAGGCTAAACGGCATTTGTTAGTTCTCTGTTAATGGTGGGGAAACTCAAACCACAGAAAAGTCACACACATCACACCCAGCAGGCTGCTGGCAGAGCCAGGACTCCTAGCCCAGCTCCCTACTATCTGCATCATAGTCTCTCTTTATTGGATAATGAGACCCTCTACAGTTACATTCAATAGAATTATTTTTAAAAGGATTTCATACCCTCAGGTTTAGCTAGTCTCTGACATACAGTGATAAAGGAAGTCTTCTTGGTCTGTAATTGTGCACAACTGGCCAGATTTTCAAAAGAGTTTGATGAGCAAAATTTTCAAAAGTGAAATGGCATTGGAAAGTAATGAGACATGGGATCCTAATTTGCTTATATGCTTTTCAAAGTTTTACCAGACTGCACAAATGGAGTAAGATGTCAGATAAACTCAGCTCACCTGTAGGCAGTTAAATAGGGCCAGAGCTTCAAAAGTTCTCAAAAGACAACAGCTGCCATTTGTGACTGTTATAGCCAGAGTTTTCCAAGACAGGCCAGCAGCACACGGCATGCTGAGCTCTTTTGAAACATTTTCATGCCTAGGCAGGAGCTGAAGTTTTTGAAAATCTAGTTCCATTTTGTATTTCTCTCATTGTGTGCTGTGTTATAAAAAAGAACAATAGACTGGGTGTGTTCAGGATGTGTTCTTAGGGCATAAAGCCCTGGCATTGGGGTGTGAGCCAGAAAGTGTAGAAGACCAGGAGTTTGAGGAGCCGCTCAGTGCTGAACTCCTGTATCCTAATATCTACTTATTTTATAGGGCACTTTTCTCTGTCCCTCTTAGAAACAATCCATGTTGGGCTGTTCCCAGTCTTAAGTAGTAGTTTAAAGGCTCCTGACCAGGATTTGAGAAATGTTCAAGTGATTTCTTTATTTGTACCATTATAGTGTCTCTAAACCCTGATATGGAGCATAATCCCATTGTGCTAGTTACTGTGCATGCACTAAAAAATGCCCCCCCAATAATAAATTATTGATCTAATAAAATATATTGGATTTACCCAAAGAACCTTCTCTACCCCTCCCTGCCCCTAAAAAACACTCCTTGTCCCTTGCTCAGCTTTTTATTGATGTCATGGGACAAGAAAGTTGTAAAGAATCAGGATAATAAATTAGTTTTGTGGATATGTATGGGACTTGCTCTTAGAGGATACAGTAGAGAGGGGGGAGAAAAGATCAGGCCAGAGAACAGAGCCTACAGTAATGCCAGAGGAAGTCAGAGTGAGGCAAGAAGTTTCCACCAAAGGCCAAGTGGAAGGATTGATTAGAGAGGTCTGAAGTATCAGATGTTAAGTAATCCATATGAAAAGAATATTTCCTAAAGAACAGCATAATCAACTGTGTTAAACATGCCTAAAAGGTCAAGGAGCATGAGAATAGGCTACTTATTCAGAAACCTGGCCAGGAAGCAGAGGCATAACAAAGCATCCAGGTGTCTCGGGCAGCTGCAATACACAGGGGCATTTGCAATTTCCAGCTGCCACTGTGCCACTAGTCCAATTGTGTGGCTGTAACAGCAGAGTCTTTTTCTCACTCTTTCCTCCCTAAGTTGACACCCAGGGCCCCACTCCAATTATGATACTGCTAGGAAGTCAGTAATGCCTCTGGATGTGGTTTCAGAGAGCGGACTTCAGGGGGTAGAGGCCAGCCTGGAGGGAGTCCAGAGGTGAACTGGAAGAGGGGAAACATACAATCCAAACTTAGGTGACTGCATTTAGGAGACTGAGATAAATGTGCTGGTGTGAGTCAGTAAAATGCATGAACCAGGCAGCTTCGGGTCTTACCAATATTCAGAGTACTCTTGAAGCCTTGACCTTCCCTCAAGTAGTATTGGAATTCAGTACTGTCACTTTTTGGCTGAGAGCTAAAGCAGCACAAGGTATACTATTGTAGGCTTCCAGTAATGGATTTAAATTTGAACATCTTTAATTGAAGACTCAGTTAGCCAGGACAGCTCAGTGTGATGTACAGCATTTACAATGAAATTTTGCTAGACTCAGGGCTGTCAAAATAATGTATTTTGCAGTCAGCACCATATTCTTTGAAGTCTTTGTGCAATGCATACCACAGTGTAGCTTGACCTTGACTGGGCCTCAAGTGGTTACCTCAATTCCAATTTAAAACATGAATTGTTACTAAGCAAGAAGTGGGAGGATCAGCTGAAGTGTTCTATACTTGCTAATTGATAAAGCCAACCAGGGGTGAAAACTCACCTATGATACCTAAAAGCCCCAAAAGCTGTTAGTATGAAGCATGTAGTCCCTAGCCCACATATTCAGAGCACTATCCATCTGTGCTTCATGAAGAACAATCTTTCCTCAAGGGCCCTGGCATTCAGAGGCAGCACGTAAAGTGCATCATCTCTGGAGATAGCACAACCCAGTTTCCCTACTGCCTGTGGTCAGCTCTGTTGGCCTGTACAGAGAAGGGACTGTGGTTTCAGTAATTTCCTGTTCCTTCCCATCCTCTTCAGCATAGGCTATATTCTCAAGGAAGAGAAAGTGATCCTTGTTCTTCATCAAACACAAAGACTGGGGGGTTTTGCTTTTTCCCTGAACTTTACTGGGGTAGAGGAGTGGAGTGCTCTTTGTATCTTCACTGACCACAGTGCAGTGGGATCCTCTGGGCTGAGCTCAGCAAACCATAAGGCTGATCTGAAACTTCAGCAGAAGTTGAGAGAGCTCAGCCCCTGGTAAGATCTGTCTGTCATTTATATTCAGCATGGCTGGTAGGGCTGTGCGAAGCTTCAGGTGCTGATTCAATTCAGAGGAGATTTGGCCCAATTCGGTGGTCGAATCTCTAAATCTGAATTGAATCAGGGGACCTATATAAAGGTCAAATCAATTCAAAACTCTCCAAATCTTTGGAAAAGATTTGGAGAGCTTTGATGATTCAGGCAGTCCCTGCTGGCTGCAGTAGGGAGCTGGAGCTGGACTTGGAGCTATTAAGTAGGGGGCGGGGGAGAGGAGGCTGGAAGAGTGGGGAGGGGGCCATGGGGGGACCCCTGCCATCTCCCATGCCCCGCCTGCCCCAGCTCCCGGTGCTTTTAACAAAAGCCCAGACTCACCAGGTGCTGATGGGTGGGGGGGCAATCCCTGTTGCTCCCCACTGCCCCATGCCACATGAGCCCCTGACCCCCCTCCTGAAAAAAACCCAGACTCACTGGCTCCTGCAGCAGCCTTGGGGCTTTGAGGGGCTCATGCAGAGCCCCCTATGTGGCATGGGGCAGTGAGGGGCAGCGGGGGTCGTCCCGTGCTGGGCAGGAAACAGTGAGTCCAGGGCTTTGCGGGTTTTTTTTCCTTAAAGGGCTGGAGCTGGGGCAGGCGGGACAGCCATGGGGGTGCTAGGGCAGTGGGGGGAGGGGTCGGGGGGCTTGTGCAGAGCCCCCCATGCAGCATGGGTAGTGGGGGGGCAGTGGGGATCACTCCCCTTGCCTGCCAGCACCTGGTGAGTCTGGGCTTTTTTTTCAAAGTGCCGGGAGCTGGGGCAGGCGGGGCAGCCATTCCCGGAGCTGGGAGAGTGGGCAGGGGATGGGCCTGTGCGATTCAGAGATTTGGCAGCAGGAGCTGAACCTCTGAATCAGATTCAGATGAATCGATTCGGGACAGTGATTCTAATCACCGAATTGAATCACTGTCCCCCAAATCAGCCGAATCTGAAGCAAATAAGAGCTGCTTTGCACAGGCCTAGTGGCTGGCTCATTTTTCATTCAGCAGTCACTGATAGTGTTGATTTCCTCACTGCCAGGTATTTTATTCTCTTCATCAGTTTCCCATGTATTCATGGGTGCTAATTGTAAATGTATCCATGGGTGTAATCATCAGTGCTAATTTTGTCAAGGCTGGAACTATTTTTCCTATTGCAGCTAGACAATTGCTGTAGTAAAAATATTTCAGAATGCATTTTATAACTCCTTTATTGTTCAGATTTGTTTTCAATTAAGGTAGAACACTTCATTCTTTATTTGTATCTTATCATTGTGATTGATTTTGGACAGATGTATGCTGCTTAGTGGCGTGGGATCACAGAGGACCTCCATGCTCTAGGAAGTCCCTCCCAACCCACTGCAAATTCTCAAGTTATGCAAAGGCAGACTGAGGCATGGGCACGTGTTACATTAGTAGCAACAAATAACCATTTTTATCACTGCAAAATGTGATCTTACAGCCATCCAAGTGTTTTGTTGTAGAAAAAATATAGTAGTTATGTGACAATTTTAGTTCTTTTCAATAACAACTTCTCAGCAGCACAACAATTTCTAGCAATGCATGTAATGCGTGCACAGTTATGTGTAAAGTCACAGGGCATCAGTCCTTCAGCATCTTAGGAGGCCTTGCTTATCACCTCCCTTGTCTTCAGGTCCAGAAATTCTGTTTTTCACATTAAAATCTACTGTCCCAGGGAGGCAGAGTTGGGCTCACAGGTCACCACACGAATTTGTTGCTTAGAACTGTCTTTCTTTGTGAATAGGATAAAATACTTCTGGCCCAAAAACACAGCAAGAATTCACCTCTCAAGCCCTCTTTCTGTACCAAAAATACCTGTTCCTGTCATGTCAACATCTCTGGCATTATCTACAAGCCAAGGATGAGCACAGAATAGGAACATGTTGATGGTTGAGCTTGTATCTTCAGGCTTCAAAAATGTTAGCCTTGACAAATGTTAAATGCAATATCCTGACTGAACAGAAAATCGTTAATGCTTCTTCTGAAATAGAGGCAGTGTCAGAGCCCTGTTGGGCAGTGCCATGGGCAGCACAGTTGAGAGGGCTGTGTGGGCTTGGCACCATAACTGGTTGCTGTAATTTGCAAAGGCCATGGCTGGGGTGAAGGGGCATCTCTACAGGTCCCCTCCTGAAGTGAAGCCAGCATCAGAGCTTTCCCTTAGGGCTGTGCAAAGCTTTGGTAGCTGATTAGATCTGGAGGAGATTCAGCCTGATTTGGGGACCAAATCTCCATATCCTAATTGAATTGCTCCAAATTAAAAGCTCCAAATCGGTTTGAAGCATCTGAATTTATTCAGAGTATCTTCAGAAAAGATTTGGCTGCTTCAGAGATTCAGCCATAGACTAAACACACAGCTGCCTCCAGCTGACAAGTCTGTTGGGGTTGGGGGAGGGGAGAGGGAAGGGGTATGGGGGAGGAAGGGATTGGGGCTGGGGCTGGGACAAGTTGCCCAGCCAGGGCAGAGGGGCACATTACTTGGGGAGGGAGATGAGGGGACACAAGATCCAGGCATGGCATCCCTGGGAACAGAGGTTCTGCCCTGCTGCCACTTGCCCAACTGGGGTGGGGATGTGGGTATGGCTTTCTCTGGGTAGAAGGGGACAAGCAGCAGCAGGGCATAGCCCCCACTCCCAGCACTGTCAAGCCTGCATCCCGCACTCCCTGCACAGACTGGCAGGTGAGGGCAGGGCAGAGCTGCCATTCCCAGTGCTGATGTGGGCGTGGTAGCACTGGGAGTGAGGGGTATGCCCTGCCACTGTCCAGAGGAAACCACGCTTGCATTGTACCCACCCCTCTCTGCATCGGCTGGGCAAGTGGCAGCAGGGCATAGCTCCCACAGCTCCCTCCACCGGAGCAGAGGCAGGCACAGCCAGAGGAGCTGCAGGAGAAGCCCCCATGGTTGCCCTGTCTGGCCTCATCGCCCACCTGGCCCAGACTCCTGTCACTTAAAAAAAAGAAAAGCCCCACACTCATCAGCTCTGGCAGCAGTGATTGGAGCCTCTGAGGGTTTGTGGCAGAGCACCCCCATGCAGTTGTCCTTGGCATCCAGTGGGTACCTGCACTGTGATTCACTTACTTGGTCAACCTGTCAGTGGCTGGTAGAGAAACTGAGAATAGACCTGTGCAAATAGGGAAGTATTCAATTTGGATTTGGCCAATTCAGAGGACAGTCATTCAATTGGGAGATTTGGATCACTGTCCTGAATCAATTTAGCTGAATCTGCTTCAGAAGATTCGGTGCTGATTTGGAGAGATTCGGTGATTTGGATCAGCCGAGGAGAGGCAGGCACAGTCAGACAGCTGCAGGTTGTCCGACGGCTACTTCACTGTGCCTGCCTCTTCCCAGCAGCTGCTGTGTGGCATGGGTGCAGCACCGCTTGGCAGGGTCCTGAGCACTATCTGGGTGCTAGGGCAGCTCCAAGTGTCAGCCAGAGCATGGCAGTGCTCAGCCCCAGTGGCCCCAGCTCCCAGGCAGTGCACAGCACTCCGCCGAGCTGTGCTGCACCTGCCCAATGCAGCAGCTGCTGCGAGGGTGCCGGGAGGGGGAGACGGGAGATCCCTACTGCCTTATGCTGCACAGGAGTCCCTGCCATGAGCACCCAGAGGCCCCAATCACTGCTGCAGCATCCAGTGAGTGCAGGACTTTTTTTTTTTTTTAAGTGCCAGGACTAGACCGGGGCCGGGCAGAGGATGGGGCCAGGCAGGGCAGCTATGGGGGCTTCTCCTGCAGCTCCACCCACCCAGGGAGAGGCAGGCACAGCTGAAGAAGCCACAGGAGAACCTGCAGCCACCTGCCTGTGCCTCTCTCTCCCCAGCTGATCCAAATCACTGAATCTCTCTGAATCAGTGCCGAATCTTCCAAAGCCAATTTGCTGAATCTCTGAATTGAATCACTGTCCTCCGAATCATCTGAATCCAAATCAAATACTTCCCTATTTGCACAGGTCTACTCTCCCTCTCTCTACCAGCCACCCACAGGTTAACAAGGTAAGTGGAACACAGTGCAAGTACCCACTGGATGGCCAAGGACACTTCCCACACTGCCTCTCCCACCATAGAGCTGCTTACATTGAACTTGTTGGTGAACCTGAGATCGAGTGGCTGGCTTCAGTCATGTCTGCATGGCCATCCATAGCACTGAGCACCAGCTTGCACAGGAGCTTAACAAGTTGAGATTCATGAGCTTTTGGCAGCGGAAAGTAAATGGGTGTACTGTCGCTTTGCACTTCCAGTGCAAGGAAGGGGAATGGTCTAGAGTGGATGTGGTTCCCCAGGCAGCCACCCAAGTGGCCCTTTTCTCTGCACTTGGCTGTCCTCAACACTCTCTGTAGGCAGGGGTGCCCTCAAAGCATGCTGGCATCAATGCCCACTGGTCTCTTGGCTGCAGAGCACTGGCAGTGGCAGTACATATTTTTGCCACGCTCTGTTGCACTT
Organism: Alligator mississippiensis; assembly: GCF_030867095.1. Taxonomy (NCBI): domain Eukaryota; kingdom Metazoa; phylum Chordata; order Crocodylia; family Alligatoridae; genus Alligator; species Alligator mississippiensis. Next base: position 322,314,223 of record NC_081824.1, read on the forward strand.
AAAAAGCTGTTTGTGCATGCTATTGTTTTGATGGCACCAAAAATTTCCCAGAAATTCTTAACACTCAAAATAAGTGCCTGTCCATACCCCACAAAAATATCAATATTCTTAATAATAAATAATGATGACACTTGATATGGAGAAAACGAGACAGCATGTGCATTTGTGTCAAATACATATGTTTTAAGAAAAGTTTAATGTCAGTTGGGCTGACTTTTTTTTAACACTTGAATGCCCAAGTAGCCATAGCAAGTCATGTAGAAATGTATTATAGAAACACAGTGATGTCACGTTGGCCTTAATCATTTTTATACTGTTTTTGATTTAAAAAAAAACAAGCATAAGATAGCCAAATTTTTATACAATACTGATTCAAAACAAATGATTCTGTTCTACACCTCCATTACTAACATGTTCTCTATTATCGTCCCTTATGTTAGAGAGAGAACAAATCTCAAATAAAAGAAACAATTTGTCTGTTAAGATGAAAACAAAAATAATGCAACGTGAGACAGCTTGCTTCTGAATAATAAGTGTGTCACTGACCCAAAGAAGTACAATGGACCGATGTCTATTGTTTATTGCCGTTTTGGCATAAGGCAACGACTTTGTTTCCTGTTCTCATATAACCCAGATCAAAATGCCATAATTTTGGGGGAATTTCACAGGAAAAAAAATGTGTTACAAAGATGTTAAAAGTAAAAGCTTGGCTTTGTGGGGTCTTTTGTTTCTCCAGGAAGCTGAATAGTGGTTTGTAAAGAATTGACTGAGAATTTGGGAATCCATTATTGCCCATAACTCTTAGCATTTCTTTTGTTTCAGCAAAGTGCAGTCACCTGTAAACAGGTGGTGGTACCCCAAACAAACGATATCTTTTGATCGTAGCCATTTAATCCATTTTTTCTACCCTTTAGACCCCCTGAGGAGATCTCAGCTGAAATTTCCAGGCTTGTAGATATTTTTGATACCTAACAGTTTGAGTTCAAGCATGCATTTGACATGGGGACAGTATTGTATTTGTGTTGTCCTGTGGTGCTGAAGAGAGACTGTATCCATGCTGGTTTTATTATACTGACCAGCAACCTTTGACTTATTTGCCAGATTGAACACTCTGGGAAGACTTGTGAAATCAGATAGGAAGGCCTATCAATAAGCCTTGATCTTTCCCATCTGTGAGGTCCCTGATTGTAGCAATGATTTTTCTCACAAGTAGGTGCTTGTGCATGGGATTCCTAGAGTTCCATTTTGCTGTTCCTTTTGATGTTAGTGAGATGCATTAGGCTTGACTGTAGCACTCAAACTATACCTCTTTTCCACTTCACTCAAATCCTGTATTGTGGTGCTTTCAAGGGGCCCAACAGAGGTAGAATACCAGAGACCTGCAAACTGATTTAATGTCTATTAGTGTAAGGTGGAATTAATTTCTAAAGGTCATGAAAAGCATCTGTAGCACAGCTTACAGAGGAGTATGTATTGCAGAGTTCAGTAGACCTGCCGCCATGTTTTCATCAGGGACTATAGAAAGGGAATATGAACAGGGTGTCACGGTCCAGATCCTGATTCCCTTAAGGAAATAGATAGTAGAAAAATATGAGACAATGGGAAATAAGAACCAGGTGTTAGTCAGATGACTACATCCTGTTCAAGATAAAAAATGTTGATCATTAGCAAGGATCCTGGTTTTCATTAATTTAAAAAAAAAATCCACAATTTTCAGATTTAAAAAAAAGTAATATATAGCGCTGTTTCATTTTAATCATGGAAAAATTTGGATTTGGGGTTACTTTTTTAAATCTGAAAATTGGGGATTTTTTTAAATCGGAGAAAATCAGGATCACTGGTCAATAGGGACTCCTATGCACATGCTCAATAGGCCTGCATGAATAGGGAAGTATTTGATTCAGATTCGGCTGATTCGGAGGACAGTGATTCGATTCAGTGATTCAAATCACTGTCCCCATTCTGATTCAGCCAGAACAAATCGCAGATTCTGTGCTGATTCGGCACTGATTCAGAGATTTGGATTGGCTGGGGAGAGGCAGGCACAAATGGGTGGTTGCAGGTTCTCCTGAAGGTCCTCTGGCTGTGCCTGCCTCTCCCTGGGCTGGGGGAGCCACAAGAGAAGCCCCCATGGCTGCCCTGCCTGGCCCCATCCCCAACCCAGCTCCAGTCTCCCAGCACTTAAATGTAACCTGGGTATACCCAAGGGTGTGCCCTATTCTCAATTGAATAGGATGGGTAGGCAGGAGGGGGTGCTGTGAGAGGGATACCAGAATTTCAAGCAGATCCCTCTTTCCTCTATAGAGTTAGCCCAAGCCCAAAGTTCTTAACTGTATACAATTTATTAAGTTATTATATACATAAACATAAAATTAAATATCATATATTTACACAGAGAACACTAACCAATAACCTAGGTCAAACCCTAAATAACACTATTTACAACATCACAATACAACATTTCAATTACAAAATATTGCAACTCTGGGCTCCTGGCTACCCTGTGCCCTGCTCTGGGCACTGTGGACTCAGCTCCTCTCAGCTGCTGTACCGCTGCTGCTGCCTCCTGGGTGCTGGGCCTCACGCTGCAGCACTACTATTTCCCTGTGCCCTGGCTCTGCACTAAGGGCTCTCTTAGCACAGGCCGGGCCCTTCAGGCTCTGGCCAGCCATTTTCAAGCTGGGTGGCTAACCCAAGCAGCCTCTGCTGCTTCCTGGCTCCCAAGGTTTGGGCCTGTGCACTGCCCTGCACACCGTGGGACCTGGCTGCTTGCTGGGAGATGGGGCCTGACTGCAGCGCCCCCCTCGGCCACTTGCTGAGAGATGGGGTCTCACTGCGGCCCCCAAGGTCCTGCCAGGGTTGCAAGCTCAAGCCGCCACTTGCAGCTCCCAAAGCCTGGGCTCCATGCACCGAACTGTGCACCCTGATGGGCCTGAACAGTCTCACACTGCTCCCAGGGCCAGGTATCCATGCACCATCCCTGTGCGCTGTCAGCAACCTGAGCGGTCTTGCACTGCTCCCACGGCTGCTCCTCCAATTGCAGCTTTAGAAGCTTTGGGCCTATTGCCCGCTGAGGGAGAGCTCCCCAGCTTTTCTTAGCTCCACTCTTCTTGAGTCCCCCGCTGCATCTGCCCCTTGTGCTAGGCACGCAGCTCCTTTTATATGCTCCAGGGCTCCGCCCCTGAAGGCTTCCACACATGACAGTGTTGCAGTCTTCAATCAGGTCCGAGTGAGCTCTTCTCCCCCACCCCTCAGGAAAGGGGTGTGACTTTTCCTCCTGCTGCCTTCTGATTGGTGGACGGGCTCCACCAATCAAAACAGCAGGATCTCAAACCTAGGATTCAACCCAAGCTCTGAAAGGTGAGCCTGCTACATTAAAAAAAAAAAAAAAAGAATACCTGCTCTCTCTGGCTGCAGCACTGGGGATCAGGGCCTCTGGGTGCTCATGGCAGAGCCCCCCCCCCATGCAGTGCAGGGCAGTGGGGGGTGCAGCAGCAATTGTCCCCCCGGCATCTGTGTGGCAGCTACCTCATGGCATAGGTGCAGCGTGGCTCGGTAGGTTGCTATGCCCTGTCTGGGAGCTGAGGCAGCTCCACGTGTCAGCTGTTAACCCTGCAGCACTCAACCACAGCAGCCCCAGCTGCCATATGTCCCCTCAGCAGCATGATGAGAGTGCTCACAGAAAGTCCCTCTGCTGCCAAATGCCACTGAAGCTCCATGTCCAAGCTGAGTTCGAAGGTTCCATGGGCCAGATATATCCCATGGGCCATAAATTGCCAACCCCTGATTTAATTAATCATAAAGGCTTAGAACAATTTTAGGGACCAATGTTTCTAAGAGATTTGCTGAGGAGATGGTAGGAGAAAAAAGTGATAGATTAAATTGGCTTAATACCTGCAGGCAAAGTGTAATTATTAATGGGGCCATGTCAGAATGGCAGGTTTCAAGGGGAGTCCCACAGGGGTCTGTCCTTGCCCAAGTGCTGTTTAACATGTTTATTAATGATTTGGATGTTGGCATAGAATGCTTCTTGGGCAGGTTTGTGGACAACACGAAACTGAGACAGAATGTGAACACATTGCAGGATGACAGCATAATCTAGAAGGATCTCAATAGATTGGAAAGTTGGACCGGACCTAAGAGGATGAAGTTCAAGCCAGACAAATGCAAGGTACTGCTGTGGCCACATCTACATGAGATACTGATTCTGCAGTAGCTCTTCACTACCGTGCAGTAGTATCGCATGGCAGGAAGTGGGATGTGACACTACTGTGCAGTACTAATGAGATACAGCGCAGTCAGCATCACCTAAAAGCCACTCAGTGACACTACTGGGCAGTAACTCCAGTTATTGTGCAAGTCTACACATGTCTTTACTGGATATTAACTTTACCATGCAGTAACTGCATACTGTACAGTAAGTGGTTTTAGGCTGGCATCTACATGTGCAAGCATTAAAGTGCAGTAATGCTGTGTGTGGACCAACTTGGGACTAAAGTTAGTCCCAAGTCAGTCCACACAGCGTTAGTAAGGCATCTACATGTGTTACTGTGCAATAACTAATTGGGCATAAATTTGATACCAGCAGTTCTTGGACTTATGACACAATTGGTTCCTGAAAACCACGTTTTAAGTTGAAACGTTGTAACTCAGAACTGATTTTCCCATAGGAAAACGATACGATATAAATGGGGGATTGGTTCCTGAACCATGGCCCAATACCCTATTTTCACCAAAAATAACCAAGAATTTTGTGCTCAATTAATTATAGATGAGTAATATAGATACATTAGTGTATTTATACTGTAAATAGCAATCATATCGATTTGAAAGGACCTTTTTGAGATGGTTTTGCTGGACTTTTTGAAGGGCTCTTGGCTGGAGTCTTCTCAGGAGTCTTGGCTGTAGGTTTTTCTGGAGTCTTGGCTGCTTTCTTAAAAAAGTGTCCAAGGAAGTTTGGACAGATGTTTTCCAGGAAGATGGGCAACCAATGAACTTGTTCACTGGCATGGCATCGCATTGTAAAGTTGAAACTGACATCAGAAAGTTGAAACAGGGTGTCAATTTATAAAAGTTGTAAGTTCAAAACATTGTAACTCGAAACATTGTAAGTTGAGGACTGCCTGTACCTGCAAGTTGGTGTAAATTGCCATATTTACTGCCTAGTATGGGCGTGCACATGTAGATGCCACTGTACTGTGCAGTAATTTTTGGTTACTGCACAGTAATTTCAGTTTCTGCGCAGTAAATGTACACATGTAGATGCACCCTGTCACGGCAGGGTCCTCGTGGAGGGCCGTGATCTCCTTGAGGTCCCTCGCTTCGTCAGGCCGGCCCAAGACACCCTCTAATTCTCGCCCACCACGTCTTGTTGGTCAATATAATGTTGGGAGGCTGCCTTGTGTCTTCCCTGGGCACGGCTACTCGGGACCTCTGTCCCCGCGGTTCTTCCGGACCCCCTGGGGGTCTCCCGATACGGTGGGTGTTCCTCGGACACCCTGGCCTTATGGGCTATGCGTGGCTCCTACCAGCCCCTAATACCACGCCCCAAGCCTCGCAGATGTAATAGACATTGTCCGGTCTGTACGCCCGCTTCCCGGGCCTCCTCTTTACTGTGGCCCACTCTGGGCTCCCTCTCTCGTGCCCCGCCTCTCGCTGGGACTCTCGTCTAGCCCACTCTGGGCCTCCCCTGCTGGTGTGGTTCCGCTCAGGGATTCCCTAGCGGGCCTCCGGTCCTACGGGCCAACCGCACGGGTGCCCTCTCTGACCCTGGCTCACCGCACTGCTACTCCCTGTTTTCTCGGGGGCAACCGCAGCACCCTGCCTCGGTCTGAGGGGTGTTGCCTCACTAGCCCGCGGCCGGGCTCGCTATGCCCATCTCGGGCTCCTCGATATGGCCCCCCTAGGTCTCCTCAGTAAATCGCCCCGCTCTAGGGCTCCTCAGTAAATCGCCCTGCCCTCTAGGGCTCCTCAGTATGGCGCTCCCCCTCTTCGGGGCTCGCCGTGCCCATGCTGGGCTTCTCAATAATGTACTATGGCGCTCCCCCTCTTTGGGGCTCGCCGTGCCCCCCACGGGGCTTCTCAATCAGATCGCCCCTCTTCCTGGGGCCGGGGTCTATGTTCCCCCACACGCAATCCGGGGTCTAGGTCCCCGTCTGCAACCTACCGGTTGTGCCTGCGACCCACTGGCCGCGCTCCTCGCCACCAGTTGCTCGTGCACTGGCGTGCGAGCTGCGCCTTCCCTGGCGCTATGAAAATAAAGCGCCCTCTTGGCGCTAGGGCACCCCACACTCTCTGTGGTCCCTGTGATTGAGGCCTCCTCCAACCCCTACAGCCTCACCCAAGCCTCCGGGAGTAATATACAGAGCCAAACATACTCAAAGCACAAGCCTCTAGGCTATAACATAACCACAAGCCGCATGGCCATAACGTAGTATCATGGCTCGAGCCTCCAGGGCTATCATGAGCTATACTTGCACCTCAGACTTTTCCCCATAGCTTGGCTGAGTGAGCTCCTGCCTCTCTGGCTGCTGGCAGAGAACTGCCAGCCTGAACTCAGCCCTGAGCTTTATAAGGGCCAGGCCCTGCCTCCTACAGGCAGCTGGTTCCCCTTGGTTGCTCCGGCAACCCGCAGCTGCACTCATTACCTGAGCAAGCCTCAGCTGGGCTCGTTATGTCAGGCCGGGGTGCGCTCACTCACTCCCTGGCAGTTTCTCCTTTCCAGGAGCAGGGGCACCGAGGTGCCCTGCGACACACCTCCCCCCCCCAAGATCAGACTCACCGAGGAAGATCTTCATTCACTTTAACTTGCATTGGACTCGGCAGCTCTTCCTGGCCTTTCTTCTAGCACCCAGCGCTTTCTGCATAAGTGGCAGAGGTTTTAAAGTGCCCCCTGCTCGCCTTTTCCCCAGGGTGCACCACGTGGGATTTCCCGGGATTTACCCTGCCAAAGGTAGTCCCCCCACACTAGCTTCTCCCTGGTAGGGTGCAAACTAGGCCTCTGTCCTCTCCGCCTTTGCCGCCTCCACACTCTTCCTGGTGGAGCAGTTTTCCCTTGTTCGGGGCATCTGGTCTCCTCTTCTCCATCTCGGCCTTAAGGCTCCTCCTCTGTGTTCCCTATAATCACCTCTCCTTTCTGAGGTCCTCTTGGTCTTCTGCCAGTCTTTGAGCTTTCCCCAAAGCTCCCACTGCATTTTAAGTGCTCGCTGGACATTTTTCTCTTCCCAGAACTCTATCTTTCCTTGACCCGTGGATCTCCCATCCGGTCCTGTATACACCTTTAAGAACGCTACTCCTCCAACTCTAGCCTCAACTATTCTCCTCAGGGTCCTCCATTTAATTTGTCCTGGGAGATTGTCAACATATACATAGGGGCTTTTCCTTCCCTTTTGTTCTCTCTGTGATCGAGTTACCCTTGCTGTTGAGGGTCTACTAGCCTCCTTAGCAGGGCCTGTAGCCTGCACTCGATCTGTTCTCCGCTGTTGCGCAAGCCCAGACGTCTTGTCCTTAAGGTGGAGTTTGTCACCTCTCTCTCCTCCCCCCTTAAGTTCCTTGGGGCTTTGGCCCCTTCCTTTCAGTCTAGGCCTTTCTTCCTGCCCTAACTGTTCTCCCTTTTTAGTACGGTGAGGGCAGCATGGCTCACTGTTTATATCGCTGCCTCTGACCCCCTTGCTGTCTTGGACTGCTACTACTTTCTCTCCCTTTACCCCTTTCGGTTATACCGGACTTGACACGGGGATTACCCCCACGTCATTCCTTCTGGAGAGTTCTTCCACTCTTTCTCTCAAGCTATTCAGCTCTAGGGCATACTGCTCAGTCCAGCGCTTCCACTCTCGCTCGAGACGTATGACAATCGTCGGAACACTCTCTTTCCCTGTTACTACCACCTCTGTTTCGGGAGGTTCCGTTGTCATTGTTCCCTTCTCTTCCTTGGGGATTCTCTTCCCTATATTCTCCTGGATTTCTGGGTTTGCCCGGCCCTTTAAATATATGGTACGGGCTCTCTCCGTCCACTCTCCGGCCTCTATCAGGGTCGCTCTCAAGGTTCCCAGTTCTTGCCACTGTTCCTGGCACACAGTATTAGCCCAGAACACCTGCTTTTCCAATTGCTCAGCTACCACACTTAGCTGCTCCCTCTGTGTCTGGGCAGCCTGCACCAGTCGCTGCTCCCTCTCCCGCAGTGCGGCTGTCTCACCAGCAGTACTTTCTTTTAGCAAGTCCTTCAGGGACTGTATCTCTTTTCTACATTGGTCCCTTTCCTCCTCTGCCCTTTGCCACCGGGCCTGCAACTCCCCACACTCTTTTGTTTTAACCTCTACCTCTGCTTTGAGGGACTGCTTCTGGTCTTGCTGTGCCTCGTGACTGGCCGTATATTCTTTCATCCTCTCCATTTCTCTTATTATTACCCTTCTGGTTTCTTCTACCTGGACATGATTTTCTGCCAGCTTCTTTCTAAGCTCCTCAACCAAGCGTTCAGCCTGGTCGCATCTCTCTTGCCAGATCCCCAGGCTCTCCTGTAGGCTCTCTATCTGCGTCGCCTGGCTACGGTTCTCCTCCTGGAGAGCAGCTATGAGGTTCTTGGATACCTCTAGCCGCAACTTCTTTTCTTTTTGTTCCCCCATATCATGCTCTGGGGATTTCTTCTCCCATACTGCCATCCGTTTCTGCATCTCTCGCAGTTTCTCCTCTCTCTGTCTACTTTTCTTAGCTTCCTCTGCTATGAGCTGTTCTACTGCACGAGCCTTCTCTGCCTCTGCAGCCATTAAGCTTCTCAGCTCTTTAGAGCCTTCCTTCTTTCCAGACTGTGCCCGTGACTCTAAAGTGGCCACTTTGGCCTCGGCTTGCTCCTTCTGTGATTGAGCCATCTCTAGCTCCCATTCTAACCGCGCGATGTTTTCCTCCAGCTCACTCACACGTAATAGCCCCTCAAAGTTCTCTTGTTTGAGGCTCTCCATGTCCTCTATACCTTCCATGACTCTGTTCTCGGTTTAAACCAGACCCAACGTCCTTGGTCTCTCGGTTTCTCGACTGGCAGTGTCTTTTTTGATCTGGGCTCGCCTTCCCAAGCCCCTCAATCTCACTGCCTTGTCTATCTACAAATGTCTCTTAGCCCTAAGGTTCGTTCCCTTCTAAGGGACACGGGTTCTTTCCCCGTGCACAGCCGTTTCCCGGCCAATGCACCAGCGTCACGGCGGGGTCCTCGCGGAGGGCCGTGATCTCCTTGAGGTCCCTCGCTCCGTGTCAGGCCGGCCCAAGACACCCTCTAATTCTCGCCCACCATGTCTTGTTGGTCAATATAATGTTGGGAGGCTGCCTTGTGTCTTCCCTGGGCACGGCTACTCAGGACCTCTGTCCCCGCGGTTCTTCCGGACCCCCTGGGGGTCTCCCGATACGGTGGGTGTTCCTCGGACACCCTGGCCTTATGGGCTATGCGTGGCTCCTACCAGCCCCTAATACCACGCCCCAAGCCTCGCAGATGTAATAGACGTTGTCCGGTCTGTACGCCCGCTTCCCGGGCCTCCTCTTTACTGTGGCCCACTCTGGGCTCCCTCTCTCGTGCCCCGCCTCTCGCTGGGACTCTCGTCTAGCCCACTCTGGGCCTCCCCTGCCGGTGTGGTTCCGCTCAGGGATTCCCTAGCGGGCCTCCGGTCCTACGGGCCAACCGCACGGGTGCCCTCTCTGACCCTGGCTCACTGCACTGCTACACCCTGTTTTCTCGGGGGCAACCGCAGCGCCCTGCCTCGGTCTGAGGGGTGTTGCCTCACTAGCCCGCGGCCGGGCTCGCTATGCCCATCTCGGGCTCCTCGATATGGCCCCCCTAGGTCTCCTCAGTAAATCGCCCCGCTCTAGGGCTCCTCAGTAAATCGCCCCGCTCTCTAGGGCTCCTCAGTATGGCGCTCCCCCTCTTCGGGGCTCGCCGTGCCCATGCTGGGCTTCTCAATAATGTACTATGGCGCTCCCCCTCTTTGGGGCTCGCCGTGCCCCCCACGGGGCTTCTCAATCAGATCGCCCCTCTTCCTGGGGCCAGGGTCTATGTTCCCCCACACGCAATCCAGGGTCTAGGTCCCCGTCTGCAACCTACCGGTTGCGCCTGCGACCCACTGGCCGCGCTCCTCGCCACCAGTTGCTCGTGCACTGGCGTGCGAGCTGCGCCTTCCCTGGCGCTATGAAAATAAAGCGCCCTCTTGGCTCTAGGGCACCCCACACTCTCTGTGGTCCCTGTGATTGAGGCCTCCTCCAACCCCTACAGCCTCACCCAAGCCTCCGGGAGTAATATACAGAGCCAAACATACTCAAAGCACAAGCCTCTAGGCTATAACATAACCACAAGCCGCATGGCCATAACGTAGTATCATGGCTCGAGCCTCCAGGGCTATCATGAGCTATACTTGCACCTCAGACTTCTCCCCATAGCTTGACTGAGTGAGCTCCTGCCTCTCCGGCTGCTGGCAGAGAACTGCCAGCCTGGCCTCAGCCCTGAGCTTTATAAGGGCCAGGCCCTGCCTCCTACAGGCAGCTGGTTCCCCTTGGTTGCTCCGGCAACCTGCAGCTGCGCTCATTACCTGAGCAAGCCTCAGCTGGGCTCGTTATGTCAGGCCAGGGTGCGCTCACTCGCTCCCTGGCAGTTTCTCCTTTCCAGGAGCAGGGGCACCGAGGTGCCCTGCGACACCCATTTAGTACAAGGACTAAAGGACTGCACAGAAACAACTGGTTAGTCAGCGTCTCATGCAGCTGTGGCCCTTGGGAAGAATAATCAAAAACAAATTCAAAATGGGTGATGCCTAGCTGGATGGCAGCACTATGGAAAAGGATCTGGGAGTCTTGGTTGATCATAGACGCAATGAGTCTGCAGTGCGATACAGCCATACAAAAGATGAATGCAGTTTTGGGATGCATTGATAGAAGCAGTAAGTGCAAGACATGGGAGGTCATAGAGCCATTCTATTTGACACCAGTTAGATGTAATTTAGAGTGTTGTATGCAGTTTTGGTCACCATATTTTAAAAAATGACATGAAGAAGTTAGAGAGGGTTCAGAGGTGGGCAACAAAGATGATAAAGGGCTTGGAAAGCAAGTCATACGAGGAGAGGTTGCAGAAGTTAGACATGTTCAGCTTGCAGAAACAGTGCTTAAGAGGAAACAAGGTAGAAGTCTTCAAATACATGAAGGGCTGCCAGAAAGAAGAGGGGAAAATACCTTTCTGTCTTGGTGCACAGAGACAGAGACAGACCAATGGCTTGAAGTTGCAAAGAAAGTTTAGGATGAGTATCAGGAAAATCTTCACTGTGAGAATAGTGGGGCAGTGGAATAGATTGCCTAGGGAAGCTGTGGATTCTCAGTTCCCAAGAATGTTCATTAAGAGGTTTGACTGCCACTGGTTGAAGATGATACAGATATAGCTATACCTGTGTTCTACTATGAGTATTTTTCATGCTTCTGGGCTTTGGCGGTTGTCCCTTCCCATATTTTTCGTACAGGTTTCAGGGTGTTCTTAAGACTCCTCCAGAGGCATTTGGTGTTAGCTGCAGCCAAGGCAATGGATTTTGAATGGGATGTGCCCCTGCTGGGACTGGGGCAGGCAATTATTTTGGCTTGAGGGCCGCTTAATGAGTTTTGGTGAGATGTTGAGGGCTGCAAGGGGAGCCCCACCTCTTGACAAGCACCCTGCCCCCTAGTTGCCATCTTGGGACTGAAAGTCCTGCCCCCAACCTCTGACTTTTGCCACCAGAAGTCCCACTCCTTGCCTTTGGAGGTATTCCTTTTGGGAAGATGGAGTACCATCTTAACCAGAAAAAAACCCAAATTATATACTAAAAATCAAACATCCATAATAATATATTTTAATGTAATTTTTTTTTAAAGTGCCCTGATGTGTGTGTGTGTGTGTGTGTGTGTGCTGTATACATAGAAGTGACTGCATAATAGCCCAAAATGAAATCTTACTCATGTATATAGTGTGTGGGGTATAGCAAAGTGGGGCTCCCCACCTAGCCACAATGCTAGGTTCCCCACTTGCCTTTGGGCACGCCCCCCACCTGACTTTCCTGCCACACCTTGTTCTTATTAATTAGGATGTTAATTAAATGGGAGGCATTTTATGCCCCAATACCAGGGGTCACTATCTGCAGCTCTGAACTTCCCCTACACCGCAACCCATGCCTCACACATGCATGTTGTACCAATCTGGGGGACAGTGATCACCTAATAATAGAATTCTTCATAAGATGTCGAGTGGGTAAGGTAGATTCATAGATTCATAGATTCATAGATGTTAGGGTCAGAAGGGACCTCAATAGATCATCGAGTCCGACCCCCTGCATAAGCAGGAAAGAGTGCTGGGTCTAGATGACCCCAGCTAGATACTCATCTAACCTCCTTTTGAAGACCCCCAGGGTAGGGGAGAGCACCACCTCCCTTGGGAGCCCGTTCCAGACCTTGGCCACTCGAACTGTGAAGAAGTTCTTCCTAATGTCCAATCTAAATCTGCTCTCTGCTAGCTTGTGGCCATTGTTTCTTGTAACCCCCGGGGGCGCCTTGGTGAATAAATACTCACCAATTCCCTTCTGTGCCCCCGTGATAAACTTAAAGGCAGCCACAAGGTCGCCTCTCAACCTTCTCTTGCGGAGGCTGAAAAGGTCCAGTTTCTCTAGTCTCTCCTCGTAGGGCTTGGTCTGCAGGCCCTTGACCATACGAGTTGCCCTTCTCTGGACCCTCTCCAGGTTATCCGCATCCTTCTTGAAGTGTGGCGCCCAGAATTGCACGCAGTACTCCAACTGCGGTCTGACCAGCGCCCGATAGAGGGGAAGTATCACCTCCTTGGACCTATTCGTCATGCATCTGCTGATGCACGATAAAGTGCCATTGGCTTTTTTGATGGCTTCGTCACACTGCCGGCTCATGTTCATCTAGGGGTCCACTAGGACTCCAAGATCCCTTTCCACCTCTGTGCCACCCAGCAGGTCATTCCCTAGGCTGTAGGTGTGCTGGACATTTTTCCTCCCTAGGTGCAGCACTTTGCATTTCTCCTTGTTGACCTGCATCCTGTTGTTTTCTGCCCACTTGTCCAACCTATCCAGGTCTGCCTGCAGCTGTTCCCTGCCCTCCGGCGTCTCCACTTCTCCCCATAGCTTTGTGTCATCTGCAAACTTGGACAGAGTACATTTGACTCCCTCATCCAAGTCACTGATGAAGACATTAAAGAGTATCGGTCCAAGGACCGAGCCCTGCGGGACCCCACTGCCCACACCCTTCCAGGTCGAGACCAACCTATCCACCACGACTCTCTGGGTGCGACCCTCCAGCCAATTCACCACCCACCAGACTGTGTAGTCATCCAAGTCACAGCCTCTTAACTTGTTCACCAGTATGGGGTGGGATACCATATCGAAGGCCTTCCTGAAGTCTAAGTATACGACATCCACCCCTCCTCCTGTGTCCAGGCATTTCGTAACCTGGTCATAGAAAGAGACTAAATTGGTCAGGCACGATCTGCCCGCCACAAACCCGTGCTGGTTTCCCCTCAGCATAATTTGCCCTGCTGGGCTCTCATAAATGTGAGCCTTGATAATTTTTTCAAAGACTTTACCAAGGATGGAGGTGAGACTGACTGGTCTATAGTTGCCCGGGTCCTCCTTCCTCCCCTTTTTGAAAATGGGGACCACGTTAGCCCTTTTCCAGTCCTCCGGGACTTGGCCCATGCGCCACGAGCGTTCAAATATTCCCACCAGTGGTTCTGCAATGATGTCGGCCAGTGCCTTCAGCACCCTCGGATGGAGCTCATCCGGGCCTGCCGACTTAAAGGCATCCAGTTCTTCCAAGTGACTCTGCACCACCTCAGGATCTACGTATGGAAGTCTGGCGCCTTGCTGCTGCCTCTCTACAACCCCAGTGAGAGACTTGTCGTGCCCCTCACTTAGGAACACTGAGGCAAAGATCTCGTTGAGGAGTTCAGCCTTGTCCCCCCTGTCTGTCACCAATTGTTTCTGCCCATTTAGCAGGGGTCCTATTCCTCCCTGGGCCTTCCTTTTACTCCCAATATATAGACTTTACGAAAACTGATTTCAATGAACTCAGGCGATTAGTCAAGGATGCACTGCAGAGTAGGAGTTTTGAAGTGATGGGAGCCCAAGAAGGGTGGCTGTGCCTTAAGGAAATGATTCTTTGGGTACAAAGGGAGACGATCCCGATGCGAGGAAAAAGAGGGAAAGGGGCCAGGAGGCTTCCTTGGCTGACCAGAGAAATCCAGGGCAGCCTACGGGCCAAAAGGGGAGCACATAAAAAGTGGAAACAGGGAGAGATCACCAAAGACGAATATACCTCCTCTGCTCGCACTTGTAGGGAGGCAGTTAGGCGGGCCAAAGCTACCATGGAGCTGAGGATGGCATCCCAAGTAAAGGACAACAAGAAATTGTTTTTTAGATATATAGGGAGTAAAAGGAAGGCCCAGGGAGGAATAGGACCCCTGCTAAATGGGCAGAAACAATTGGTGACAGACAGGTGGGACAAGGCTGAACTCCTCACCAAGTTCATTCCCTCAGTGTTCCTAAGAAAGGGGCAAGACAAGTCTCTCACTGGGGCTGTAGAGAGGCAGCAGCAAGGCGCCAGACTACCATGCGTAGACCCTGAGATGGTGCAGAGTCACTTGGAAGAACTGGATGCCTTTAAGTCAGCAGGCCAGGATGAGCTCCATCCGAGGGTACTGAAGGCACTGGCTGACATCATTGCAGAGCCACTGGCAGGAATATTCAAACGCTCATGGTGCATGGGCCAAGTCCCGGAGGACTGGAAAAGGGCCAGTGTGGTCCCCATTTTCAAAAAGGGGAGGAAGGAGGACCCGGGCAACTATAGGCCAGTCAGTCTCACCTCCATCCTTGGTAAAGTCTTTGAAAAAATTATCAAGGCTCACATTTGTGAGAGCCCAGCAGGACAAATTATGCTGAGAGGAAACCAGCATGGGTTCATAGCAGGCAGATCGTGCCTGACTAATTTAGTCTCTTTTTATGACCAGGTTACAAAATGCCTGGACACAGGAGGAGGGGTGGATGGCGTATACTTAAACTTCAGGAAGGCCTTCGATATGGTATCCCACCCCATACTGGTGAACAAGTTAAGATGCTGTGACTTGGATGACTACACAGTCTGGTGGGTGGTGAATTGGCTAGAGGGTCGCACCCAGAGAGTCGTGGTGGATGGGTTGGTTTCGACCTGGAAGGGTGTGGGCAGTGGGGTCCCGCAGAGCTCGGTCCTTGGACCGATACTCTTTAATGTCTTCATCAGTGACTTGGACGAGGGAGTGAAGTGTACTCTGTCCAAGTTTGCAGATGACACAAAGCTATGGCGAGAAGTGGACATGCCAGAGGGCAGGGAACAGCTGCAGGCAGACCTGGACAGGTTGGACAAGTGGGCAGAAAACAACAGGATGCAATTCAACAAGGAGAAATGCAAAGTGCTGCACCTAGGGAGGAAAAATGTCCAGCACACCTACAGCCTAGGGAATGACCTGCTGGGTGGCACGGAAGTGGAAAGGGATCTTGGAGTCGGCAGTGTGACGAAGCCATCAGAAAAGCTAATGGCACTTTATCGTGCATCAGCAGATGCATGACGAACAGAACCAAGGAGATGATAATTCCCCTCTATCGGGCGCTGGTCAGACCGCAGTTGGAGTATTGCATGCAATTCTGGGCACCGCACTTCAAGAGGGATGCGGATAACCTGGAGAGGGTTCAGAGAAGGGCCACTCGTATGGTTAAGGGCTTGCAGACCAAGCTCTACGAGGAGAGACTACAGAACCTGGACCTTTTCAGCCTCCGCAAGAGAAGGTTGAGAGGTGACCTTGTGGCTGCCTTTAAGTTCATCACGGGGGCACAGAAGGGAATTGGTGAGTATTTATTCACCAAGGCGCCCCCGGGGGTTA
Organism: Alligator mississippiensis; assembly: GCF_030867095.1. Lineage (NCBI taxonomy): Eukaryota > Metazoa > Chordata > Crocodylia > Alligatoridae > Alligator > Alligator mississippiensis. Next base: position 322,330,136 of record NC_081824.1, read on the forward strand.
CAAGAAACAATGGCCACAAGCTAGCAGAGAGCAGATTTAGATTGGACATTAGGAAGAACTTCTTCACAGTTCGAGTGGCCAAGGTCTGGAACGGGCTCCCAAGGGAGGTGGTGCTCTCCCCTACCCTGGGGGTCTTCAAGAGGAGGTTAGATAGGCATCTAGCTGGGGTCATCTAGACCCAGCACTCTTTCCTGCCTATGCAGGGGGTCGGACTTGATGATCTATTGAGGTCCCTTCCGACCCTAACATCTATGAATCTATGAATCCAGCTGTTAGTCACACCAGCCCCACACTGGGCTCCAGAATCCTATCAGGACTCCCCTTTGCTCCCTCTTCTGAGGTGTCCTACATCATTTTAGCTGCTGAGCTCCCTGTAGCCATCTCTCTTCACAGGTGTGGTCCCCCCAGGACCTTCAGCCACACAGGCTCTGGCCTCACCTCCAAGGCCAGGTGGGACCCCAGGACCTCAGTTCTGGGAACCCCTCACGGTAGGTGCTTGGCCCTTTTGACCTTCCTTGTTCTGACCCCAGCATTGACCAGTCGAGGGGGTACTCTACCTCTGGCCTCTCTCACTAGCCCCACACTCTCTCTCTGGTCCGCCTTCCTGGATGTGGGAGCTAGGTAGTGTCTCTGAGTGGCTTTTAGGTGATGCTGACTGCGCAATCTCTCATTACTACTGCACAGTAGTGTCACATCCCACTTCCTGCCATGCAATGATACCTCACACCACCACTGGTGCTCCAGGGTCTCACAGGGGACTCTCACTCCCCCCCTGGAGCAGCAGGTCATGGTGCTACTTAAGATCTTATGTTTCACCCACACACAGCCTCCCAGCAGTGGAGGACTTACCAGGGTCAGGACTCACCCTGCTCTCTTGGGCTGAGCCACCTTTACTTGGCTTCTGGCTCAAACTTCAGCCTCAGGCATCCAAAAACCTACCTGGGCCTACTCCCCTCACCTGGGGCTCCACACCACCCCCTTCACTTGGGCCCACTTATCTCTGCCCCCTTCACTTGGGCCCACAGAGCTTCCCTCCCCAGTGGGTTGAGGTGGCTGTAGCCATGCCTGGCCCCAACTACCTTTCAACAGGGTCTTGCACCCCATAGGGCTCAGGTGGCCTACTACCTCTGGTGTTATGCAACCCACCCAAAGGTGAGGACTAGGGTTAAGGCACCCCTACCCACCTTTCACTGGAGTGATAACTGGCCTGGCATTTCTTGGGGGCTCCCATGCCACTGAGAGCCCCACCAGCCCACCCACTCCTGGCAGGGTGCAGTTTTAGGTCATGCCCAGGACCAGGAGCCTCCAATCCATCCCCTACAGCTCCTCCCTTACTTCCAGAATGATACACAAAGCCTCACAACCAAGCAATGTTACTACCTTCCCAGCTAGTAGGGAACTAAGCTCTTTATATAGGCAGCCAGAGATCTAAAATGGCTGCCCTAATCAAGCACCTGCTAGCTGCTTGGCTTCAGTCTTAAAGTGGCAGGCACCAACAGTGCCCTGCCGTGCACCTTCCCCCTTTAAATGGTACCTAGGGGTTTCCCCTGCTGCTTCTCCAAAGCAGGCTCCCACTGGAGCCTGTGGGAGCCCCCAAGTGGAGCCTGTGGGAGCCCCCAAGTGGTGAGCACCCTCAAAGGTGCTCCGTCACACACCTTCCTCCTTTGAATGAACTCGGGGGGGAGGATCCCTAGGCTGCCTTCTCTGCTGGGCTGCCCCAGCCTATTGCAGCCTCTGCCACATGATGAGCACCCCAAAGGTGCTCTGCCACAGAGGGGTGTCTGGGGTATGGGTGGGTGGGTGCATGTGGGGTTTGTGGGGAGCTGTGGGTGGGTGGGTATGGGGATGTGTGGATGGCTGAGTATGGGGTTGTGGGGGCTTGTGGGGTGTGTGGAGCGGAAGGGTGGCTGGTGGTGTGTGGGTGCCTGTGTGTGGTGGGGTGCATGAAGCAGTGAGCAGGGCTCCCCCAGAGCTGCACCAGTGTGTGTGTGTGTGTGTGGGTACAGTATTTGTGGGGTGTGTGATTGTGTGGGGCAGGGTGTGGTTGTGGGGCTTGCAGGGGAGGGTTTGAGAGTATGTGGGGTGTGTATGGGAGCCCCCCTGTGTAGGTCCCCCTGAGCTGGTCAGCACCCACCCCCATCCCAGCAACAGCCCAGAGCCTGTGCATCCTGTGATGCCTCTCTGCTGCCGCCACCAGCACATAGCCCCAGCACACTCCGTGCCCACTCCACGCTACCTGGCCATGGTGCATCCTGTCACCCCTGGGCATGAAGCAGAGGTGGGGTGGCTCCTTCCAGCTGCTGCTACTTCCCACAGCCCCACGGTAGTGGTGGGGATCAGAATGCACAGCCCTGACCCCGGACATCCCGCACCAGTTCCAGGCTTGCCCACACAGGCTGAGTAGCAGCAGCAGAGGTGGTGACGCCAGGAAGAAAGTGTTGCTCAGCACAGGGTAAAGCCTCTGGGCTGCCCTGTGACTGCTCTGCAGTGTCACCACTGCTGTGCAGGGCAGCCCAGAGGCAGCAGTAACAGAGCTGCATGGCACTCTGGCACAGTGTGGGCTTCAGGTGGCCACACCAAAAACTGCCCAGTGGCAGGGAAGGGGAGGGGCCTCTTTGTCCTGCACCGAGCAACATTTGCTGCCTGGTGCTGCTGCTGCTGCCCAGGTAAGTGAGCCAGAGCAGGCACTGGGGTCCAGGATCAGCAGCAGTGGTACGGGAGAGAAACTGCTGCTCAGCTTGTGGGGCAAGCAATCCCTCCCCCTCTCCATGGCTGGTGCTTCCTGGTACAGCCACCCGAAGCCCACACAGGGGTGCCCTGCATCTGCTCTGTGCTGGCACCACTGTTCAATGGGGCAGCCCAGAGGCAGCAGAGACTTGTCTGAGATGCAGGGCAGCCCCGCATGGGCTTCGGCCAGTTGAACCAGGAAGCTCCCACCATGGGGATGGGGAGGGGCTGCTTTTCCCCCCGCACTGAGCAGCAGTTTGTCCAGCACTGCTGCTGCTGAGCCTAGACAGGGATCCTGGAGCTGGTGTGGGGTGCATAGAGTCAGGGCTGCATGTGCTAGTCCCCTCCTGTACCACGGGTCTGGGGCCAGTGGCAATGGCAAAGGAGCTGCCACAGCCCAAGCTGCTTAGAAGTCAGTTCTTCTGCTGAGCCATTGTAGCCCAGCTGAGTGCTCAGGGGAACCCTGATGTGCTACACCTGGGAGGCACCTCAGCCAGGTGGGACCGAGAGACCTGGTACGGCCTGGACAAAGCCCCTCTGCAGGCCAGATCTGGCCTGCAAGCTGTGTTTTGCCTACCCCTGCTCTTGCCCCTCCACTCAGGGTCAGATCAATTGCCTATTTGGGGTCAGGAAGGAATTTTACCCCATGGTCAGATTAGCGTGGACTGTGGCAGTTTTGGTCTTCCTCTGTAGCAAGGGGTGTGTCCCTCTGCCTAGGATTTCTTGAATGTATCTTAACAAGCTGTTTATGGAAGCAGGACATTGGCTGATGTGGTTCCGCTGCTTTACCTGTGGCAGGGAAGGGCTTTATGTCTTGTTAGGTGGGGTTGATGGTTGTCTTAATTAGAATTTAGAATATGGATTTTATAGGATGGTTTGGATAGGGGCGATTCTGCCTCAGGCAGGGAGTGGACTCAATGATCTCTGGAGCTTCCTTCCAGCTCTACTTCTCTATGATTTCTGTGAGACTGAAGTCAGATATTAGACTAGGCTACACTGAAATAAAAGTTTGAGGCTGAACGTGTGGTGTCAAAAATTTGAGCTATTTGACAGAATTTTATCAGCAGTGATCTAAATCTTGAAAGTTCATTTGTTCTTGTGGGATTTGGGTAGATGTGAATCACAAAATATAATTCCTTCATTTTAACATTTAAGTATCCTGTGTCGCAGCCGCCTGCGGAGGGTTCGGGATTGAGAGTATGGTCGGGGGTAGAAAGATAAGAAAGGTTTATTGATTTAACAAAAACACAACTACATGTAGTAACAAGACAAACAATGACAGACAAAAGCAATTCACGTCGGCAACTTATTGGCAGTCCCCTTTGATGCCTGATACACAGCAAGCTTCTCTTTCCACAAAGTTCAGCGAAGTCAGGCGTCCTTGATCAGTGTTGTCCAAGAGGTACCAGGAAGGACCCTGGAATGCAGTTCTTGGGCTTTAGATCCATGGGCCCACTGATCCAGGCAACAATTAACTAATCCTTTTCACAGAGCTGTATCTTCCTTCTGAATGGTTTCCAGATATTTCAGGTAATTTCTAGCTTCTGAACGGTTCTGATAACGTACAACCACACAGATTCTTTTTACTTCAACTGCTCTTAGACTGACCAATAGCAGTACAAGCCTTGCATTCCTTTGATAAGGTAATTTTAACTGCACCACAGGGCCTTACTACTTCTAGGCCTTGCTAAATTTACTAGGCCTTACTTTATACAAGGCCTCACTACATCTTAAACTTTAATTAGGCTTTTAGCAACAACATATAGCTTAATATCTAAACAAATACAGAAAAACACTTGGTCTAATCTTCATAGAGCCTTCAGCAAGCACCTTTATCACACAGGCACACTTTTCAGCTGTCACATGCTGGTTGTCAAAGTTCCTAGCTTTACACCATCACATGGCACTGCACCCTGATGGGATATGCGCACCAGTCTTTTCCATGTTTCTGAGTTATTTTAATATCCTGTTGTATGTTCCATGTCCTAATATACAAGACAAAATGCTAAGCAATTAGCTAAGTGAGGAAATGACCTTTATCTGTGTAATTCTAGCACATTAATTTTGGAAAGATAAGACATCACAGAGTGAAACCATCCATTGGATAGCATAAGACAGCACCAAGGAAATATTTGAAAGCTTAATAAAATATTCTCAATAGTTGTTTTGCTGTGTACATACAAAATACACAAGAGATCTAAAATTCTTACAGAAAACTGAGTGATCTAAACCTGAAGTTTTCCAGAATACAAAGTTTAAATGGGGAAGATAGCCAGGAGTTTAACTGAAAGCGAATATCAATAGAACCCCTTAAAAATGTTTAATAATAACAAAATACTGGAGTGATAGTGAACATCATTTTATGATCCTATAATCATTCAGTTCTATACAGCAATATTCTTCAGATATATGCTAAAAAACTTTATATGCTTAAACCAGGGTTTATAATTAAACAGGTCAAAATCATTATTCAATGAAGCATTTTAGTTTCAATTTCATGATGGAGGCTAATATGCACAGCAACAGATTATGCTACTGCTAAGTACACAGCCATAGGCAATAAATAAGAGATTATATATAGCATTACAGATAGAAAAATGTTTGTACTGTATCAAAGATACCACAACATTGATCACAACTAGCAACCGTCCTCAGATTATTTGGAAAGTCCCATCCAATTCTAATCCTTTTGTTTATGTAGAAAAGCATTTTTCGTTATTTGCACAAACATTGACTCTACATGAACAAGTCATGTTTATCAACAATTTTTAACATGTGAAAGGAATGTTCCATTTAGGTTGCAGCACTGAAAGTGGCTATAACAATGGTATAACCCTCTATAAACACGTATAACCTCAGGAATTACTGTATATCTGTGTAGTATGCCTCTAGTTGACTTGCAGTAGTCATATTCTTATTGAAGGCATTGTTTTATAGAGGCATTGTATGTGTGCACATGTAATACACACACACATACATACATATGAATCTATATACACATGTACATATATGCACAAATGCTGGAAATGATTGTGTTATGGTAAGCAAAACTTAAAAATTAAAACCACATTGTAAAATCTTGATTTCTCTTTTAGTGAGTTCTACTACTTTTCTATGATTACTGCTGCCCACTGTCTCTGAATAACTGTGGTATCCCTCCTAGAGTCTTTAAAGTAAACACTTTAGTAAGGTTGATTAGATTTAAACATTAAAAGAACTGATACATCAGGTGTTTTAAGTTCCAGAACTGCAGAGAGGAGGGAGTGTTACTTTTTAAACCCACAGTAAAAGTTGTTGAGGCCTTTACAACAGTCAGGGGAAGATCCAGGGGCTTGCTGGTGGTGTGCAGTGGTGCTGATTCCTGGTCCCTCTCAAAGTTTAAAACCAATTGCCGGGCAGTGGCAGCAGCATTTCTATTCAGGCACCAGTGAGGGAGTCTAACCTACATCAGCATTTTAACCTACTTGATTTCTTCTAACATCTTCATTCTACAGATCTCTGTCTCTTTTAATTTTTATGATGTTCCACTGATCAAGCTAGTCTTTTTTCTGTAATTCTGCTGCCTGATAGCTGCTCCTGGTAATGTAGTTCCTGTTTCACAGCCCAGGCTATTTATAATTTTAGCTAAAAACCTTTAACTCAGGTGTGGACACACCTTTCAGTGGACAAATCTACACGTTCAGTTAGTGCGCCTCAATAAGCTCCCAGGTGCAGCATCTTTATATGTGACTAGGACTGTATCACGTTGAGCTGGGGCAGAGCATCTCCAGGCTGGCAGGGGACCAAGGGGGTCAGCCCTGGGCTTTGGGAGGTAGCATTGGGTGGCAGAGGGGCTGAGTGGGGCATGAGGTGCCCCAGCATGCAGAACCCTGTGGCTAGGTAGCAGGCAGGGGTCTGGCCCCCTGCTACCTCAGTTGACTGGGCACAATGTATGCCCAGGTCAGCATTTACATGTCCCCAACAGTATTATCTTGCAATGGAGTTAATTAATCTACAGTACCCTAATACCCTCATGTAGACAGTGATGCTTTACTGTGGAGCTAATTAGGCATAGGGAGGGAGGGAGTTGGACAGGGCTGGGGCTGGGCCTGCTGCCCAGCTGAGCAGTGCATGGGGCTTGGGGCCCAGGGCTACAGTGAATGGCTGCAGGGCCCTGGCAGGAAGCGAGATGGCTTGTCTGGGGGGAAGGGGGTGAGGCAGCTCCCCACCACTGCCTGCACTCCTGGGGGGGCAGGTGCAGACTGCCTGCTGCAGACTTGGGCTTCCCACCCTCCTGCCCTCCCAGAGCCCCTGGGGCCCTGTAGGTGTGACCTGGTGCTGCAGGGAACATTGGGGCTGCACAGGGATCTCCTTACCACTGTAAGCTCCGCGCTGCCCTGGCAAGGTGTCCCCTGGACAAGTGGCAGCAGAAGAGGCAGCAGTGTGGGGTTGTGCCCCTCATTGCTGCCACATGGGCAGGGGATGCTTCACCAGGGCAGTGCAGAGCTCAGAGGGAAGCAGTCTTCTTGCACAGCCCCACTGTTCCCTGCAGCACTGCGTCACACCTACTGGGCCATGGAGGCCCTGGGGGAGGGCAGTAGGGTGGGAGCCCAAGCCCACAGTGGGCTGCCTGAACCTTCATCAACCCCATGCACAGGTCTGGGGGGCATGGGTACCCTCTGCCCCCTGGGAGTATATTCAGTGGTGGGGGGCCACCCCCCCATGCCCGAGCCACAGCAGGCAGACAGCAGGTGGCGGGGAGTTGGGTTGTGCTCTGCTGCAGCAGCTGCCACCTCTTGATGGGGGCAGGGGGCCGTGGACCCAGGTCCTTGGCCCTGTATCCCTTTCAGCTGGGGGACCTCTTCATCAGGAATGGCGGGGCAGGGGGCTTTTGGGGGGGGAGGGGCACCAGCAGGGCTGGGGGTTTGTGGAGGGGAGGGAGGGGCACCAGCAAGGCTTGGAGGGTGGGTAAGGGGCATGAGCAGGGCCAGGGTGCTGTGCTGGGTAGTAAGGGGCACCAGTAGGGCTGGCAGGGGCTGCAGGGTGGGGGTGGGAAGCTAAGGGCCTTTCATCGCTGCTCGACCTGGTACTAGCGCTGCTCGACCTGGTACTGGCTACTGGGGATGACCTAGTCGGCGACCTAGTGATTGATGGGAAGCTGGGTGACAGCGACCACGAGCTGATCACCTTCACCATCCACCGAAAAGCTGGCAAGTCAGTCAGCAACACGCAAGTCCTTGACTTCAGGAAAGCCGACTTTGACAAGCTCAGGAGGCTTGTCAGTGAGGCCCTAAGGGACTGTGACCACAGGGAAAGGGGAGTTCAAGAAGAGTGGTTGCTCCTCAAGGGAGTGATCATCAATGCCCAAACTAAGTCTATTCCATCTTGGAGGAAAGGCAGCAAGAGGGCACATCAGCCCCCCTGACTCTCCAAGGACCTAGCAGACCTCCTGAGGCTAAAAAGAAAGGCCTACAAAGGATGGAGGATGGGAGTCACCTCCAAGGAGGATTATTCTGCACTGGTCCGGTCCTGTAGGGAGCTGACCAGGAAAGCCAAGGCTGCAACTGAACTCCAGCTAGCTTTGAGCATCAAGGACAATAAAAAGTCCTTTTTCAGATATGTGGGGAGCCGGAGGAAAAGCAGGGGCAACGTTGGACCCCTGCTGAACCAGATGGGGCAACTGACAACTGACGCCCAGGAAAAAGCCAACCTATTAAATAGGTACTTTGCGTCGGTCTTTCATCAGCCCCATGGGACGCCCATGCCCGCTACAGGGCCGGGAAGTCTGGGTGAGGGTGATCCCCTGCCCTCCATTAATGCTGACTTCGTGAAGGAACATCTTGAGAAGCTGGATACCTTCAAGTCAGCTGGCCCTGACAATCTTCACCCCAGGGTACTCAAGGAGCTGGCGAGCATCATAGCCCAGCCTCTAGCGCAGATCTTTGAAAACTCTTGGCGCTCTGGTGTAGTGCCCGAAGACTGGAAGAAGGCCAATGTGGTGCCTATCTTCAAGAAAGGGAGGAAAGTGGATCCGGCTAACTATAGGCCCATCAGCCTGACTTCTATCCCGGGGAAGATCTTAGAAAAGTTTATTAAAGAGGCCATCCTTAATGGACTGGCCGACGCCAACATCTTAAGGGATAGCCAGCACGGGTTTGTTGCGGGTAGGTCTTGCTTGACCAATTTCATTTCCTTCTACGACCAGGTGACCTATCACCTAGACAAGGGAGATGAGATTGATGTCATATATCTTGACTTCAAAAAAGCCTTTGATCTGGTGTCCCATGATCGCCTCTTGGAGAAACTGGCCAATTGTCGCCTTGGATCCTCCACAATCCACTGGCTGGAAAATTGGCTCCGGGGTCGGACCCAGAGGGTAGTAATTGATGGAAGTCACTCATCGTGGTGTCCTGTGACCAGTGGGGTCCCCCAGGGCTCTGTCCTTGGACCCATACTGTTCAACATCTTCATTAATGATGTGGACACTGGAGTCAGAAGTGGACTGGCCAAGTTCGCAGATGACACCAAACTTTGGGGCAAAGCATCCACACCAGAAGACAGGCGGATGATCCAGGCTGACCTGGACAGGCTCAGCAAGTGGGCGGATGAGAATCTGATGGTGTTCAACGCCGATAAATGCAAGGTTCTCCACCTTGGGAAAAAAAACCTGCAGCATCCTTATAGGCTCGGCAGTGCTATGTTGGCTAGCACTATGGAAGAAAGAGACTTGGGGGTCATCATTGACCACAAGATGAACATGAGCCTGCAATGTGATGCTGTGGCTAGTAAAGCGACCAAAACGCTGGCTTGCATCCATAGATGCTTCTCAAGCAAATCCCAGGACGTCATTCTCCCCCTGTACTCGGCCTTAGTGAGGCTGCAGCTGGAGTACTGCGTCCAGTTTTGGGCTCCACAATTCAAAAAGGATGTGGAGAAGCTTGAGAGAGTCCAGAGAAGAGCCACGCACATGATCAGAGGTCAGGGAAGCAGACCCTACGATGACAGGCTGAGAGCCCTGGGGCTCTTTAGCCTGGAAAAGCGCAGGCTCAGGGGTGATCTGATGGCCACCTACAAGTTTATCAGGGGTGACCACCAGTATCTGGGGGAACGTTTGTTCACCAGAGCGCCCCAAGGGATGACGAGGTCGAATGGTCACAAACTACTACAAGATCGTTTCAGGCTGGACATAAAGAAGAATTTCTTTACTGTCTGAGCCCCCAAGATCTGGAACAGCCTGCCACCGGAGGTCGTTCAAGCGCCTTCATTGAACACCTTCAAGATGAAACTGGATGCTTATCTTGCTGGGATCTTATGACCCCAGCTGACTCCCTGCCCTTTGGGCGGGGGGCTGGACTCGATGATCTTCCGAGGTCCCTTCCAGCCCTAAAGTCTATGAAATCTATGAAATTCTAATCACAGATTTTGGGGGTGGAGGGGTTATCAGACAATTTGTGATTTTTTTTAATCAAGGAAAACCAGGATCACTGGGGATGATGCACATACCTCCTGCACCCTTTTTCAAAATCAAAGATCTGCTCATGACAATACTTCTATTCAAAAAGTGCAACAGCCTTAAAAAAATCAAAGAAGCACACTTCAGAATTCAAGAGTGGTGGCATATTAATCTATGATTTATACTGCCACCATCACCATGGTTTCTGAGTGCATAGAAAGCATGTTTTCCAATACAGGATGTTAATTATTTCATTTGGGTTTTGTTCAGTTGTAGGTCTGGACTTTCTGACCCTCACAGATTGTAATGATATCTGCAACTAAGAACAGAAACTGGGCATACTGCACTGTGTACAGTGCTGTAATCTGCATTTGCCAACAGTTGTCACACAAGAATCACCAGGGTTGTCTGAAATTTTCAAGATGCTTAGCAGTTATATGGAAAGATCTGTAATAATGACCTAGTAATGATAAGGCAACATTAATCTTTAAAAGGTTTAAAAAATAAATGCTCATTTTACTCTACTTTCGGGTCATGGTCTAAAGCCAATCTAAATTTAACTAAACTATGAATGTTATTTTCAGTTTCACTAGGGATTACCTGGTGACAGATTAGAATCATATGGTCATTCTACCTCTGGCATCTGATTTAAGAAGGAATGTTGGCAGAATTAATAAAACCTTCAATTAGGTGTGGACTGCAGTCTACATAATGATACTGGGATGCTCTTGATAGTCTTGTATGAATTAACATATGGACACAATCAGGGCTTTAGATGTATGATGCAAATTTAAATTCTATGAATGTATTTAAGCCCCAGCCTTTGTCCATATGTTAATCACAGTAACTATCAAAATCATTCAAACATTGTAATTTTCCATAGTCAAATAAAAGTTATGCTTATTCTGTTAATATTTATTCCTAAAAACAGAGGGAAAGGAAACATTTGTCGGTTTGCTCTACTGTGATTATAAACAAAACAGCAAAAGTCTCCAGATGACACTTGGAGGAACTAACTGCAGACTCTGCTGTTTAGTTAAACTCTGGCTGCTAAACAGGATAGTCAGAAAATGTCTGACTGTTAGAAACAAGCAATTTAAAAGTCAGTCATTATGATGGCTTTCCTGCCTAACTGTACAGAAAGGATACATCATGTGGTGATTTCAAAAATCAACTACAGTGGTCTTGTCTACATGAGATGCTTTTCTGTGTAGTAGAACAGTTTATTGTACAGTAAGTGTGCACATTTACACGTGCAGATGCTTACTGTGCAGTAAACTGCTCTAATTGTGAGTAAAATTGTTATCTGCAAAAGCAAATAGAAAATACACTTACAATTAGTAATGTTGCCCTGTGGGGTCAGGCCAACTCTCAGGATCTCAATATTGCGTTGTTAGACAGGAGGGTGTAACACAATTGCACATATACAAACACACAAATCAATTAGGTGCATACACGTGCACACTACCAGCTCAGGCACGTATGCATTCAAACCAGCCTAGGCACATGCATACCTATCATCAATTCAAGCACATACACTATACACCCCAAAAGTTAGACACAGATCACTAATTCGTATATCATGCACACAATGCCATACACACACACACACACACACACACACACCTTTACACTAGCAACTCAGATACACACATGTTCCAAATAACTAGTTTAGGTTTATGCACACCTATCACCAGTTTAAGCCCATACACACTACACACACCAAATTTAGACAGAATCAGTTACCAGTTACCAACACCTGCACATTCAATACACATACGTGGATTACTAATTCATATACCACACACACAATTAAATCTATATATGTATATATATGTGTGTATTCACTAATTTACACACATACTACCCACCTACACATACACACAGGTGAGTTCCTAAATTGGGTGTTGTGATATGTATGTATGTATGTGCTTGGTGTACTTGGGATACCTGGGGAAAGGTTAATGTAAGAAAGTAGAAGTGTAAGGAGTTAAAGTTACCAGGACCAGGAATAGAACGGGTAGACTACAGGGGCCTGGGCTGAAGAACTGAGGCTCGGGGGTAACTTTAGGTTAATTGATCTTAATTAAAAGACAATGCCCAAAGCCTGCAGAACAGGGAAGAATGCCAGCACAGAGTCTGGGACTGGAGCCAGAGCTACAGGGGAGCTGAAAAGGTAGGTGGGGAGAGGGAAAATGGGACTAAGGGTGTTAAAGAGGGGCTCGGGATGTGGGGAGCCAGAGGATGGCTCTGGGGCAGCTAGAGAAGGTGCAGGGAGCGGCAGTAGGTGCTGGAAACGAGAAAACTGCAGGACAGCTAATAGGAGCTGGGAAGCTGCAGGAGGGTGGGGCGGGGAAGATTACAGAAGGTGCGGGGGAAGCCTGAAAACAGAGAGGTGGACAGCAGAAAATCACAGGAAAAGCAGCAGGCAGCAGGGGCAGCAGGAAAGCAAGGAGAGGCTGAGGTGTGGCAGAAAAGGGGATATGGAATTGGGAGGAGATTGGGAAACTAGCAGAGAGGGTGGGAACTGGAGCTGAATGAGGCTGGAATTTAAGATAGGGAAGGGACTGGGATTCAGTAAAACATGACCCAACTCGGGGTTGCAAATGACAGTGGTTTTATTGAACAGGGGAAATGGTGACAATGCCAGATTGGTTCCCTTGCACCCACACACACACAATGACAGCAGGGGTTAAAGAGGCTTGGTGCAGGGGCTAAAGGCCACTGAAGTCCAGGAGGAGAGAGAGAGAGACAGAGAGAGAGAGAGTCCAAATTGTAGGAGGAGGTGTACAGGTAATATCTACCTATCCAGGCCGGAAAGGGGTCTTTGTCCAGTAGATGTTGTCCAGAGGGGGGTCGCCGGCAGGGCCTCTGGGTGGATAGGTGGTGTGGCATGGTGCTGGTCCGGATGGAGAGGGTATCCCACTGAGTCTGTCTTCACTGCCCCTTTTTATAGGGGCAGACCTTGTGTGACCCTAGTGACAGGAGGCATGCCCAGGCAAGGGTCAGCCCCTGGCGTACTGAGCATGTGTGGTCCATGCAGGGGTGTGCAGTTTCTGGTGTCTGGAATGGTGAGAGTTGCTGGTTTTGCAGGGTCTTTGGTCTTTCAAATGCTGGTCTTCTCTCAGTTCCTGGGTGAGGTCCGTGGTACCTGGATGAATCAATGCGAGGTGATGGCTCAGTCATTATAGGCCCTTCAGTAGCGGCCTGCTACCATTGCATTTCAATCATTCCCAATCATTCTCATTCATCAGGGAACCAATTTACATGGGAGGGGTACAATGAATCATACAGTTGCAACATGGGATGCCCAGGCAGAGGACACAAAATGGAGACTTGACATATAAAATGGAAACTTGACATGACTTTGGTTCACTTACAAACACAGGCCTAAACCATACACTATCCATATGAAACAATAAAAATCAATATAAAACTTATAATAATACAATATGCAACAGTAAAAATTAATACAAACCTAATAATTATACAATATAAAACAGTGGATATCCAAAACCAAAAACTTGCTACCAAAATAGAAATGTTTAAATCTTATCCTAAGTTTGAGCTCACTTACACTTATCAATAGGGAAAAGAGAGGGAATGAAAAAGTCAGAAATGGTTGGAGAAGGGGAGGGAATGCAATTAAAAAAAAAAAAAAAGAAACTGGGGGTTTTGCTATAGTAACTGCGCAGTAGTGCATGTATAGATGCTGACCAGGATCAAATTTGCTCCCGGTCAGCCCCTCCAGCAGGGGGCCAGGCTCAGGCTAGCCCCAGGGCCCCTATGCCTGCCCAGGGGCATGTGCTGGCAGCCTGCTAGCTGCCGTGTCCCCCAGCATAGCTGCAGAGTAGCTGCAACAGCATAGGCCGCAGGGTAGCTGCAACAGCCAGCCTGCACCCTGGCATCACAGTGCTGCACAACTGTCAGGGCCATGCTGTCCAGCTCTTCAGGGCACTGCAGGCACTTGACAGGACCCAGGCCTACCTGTATTTTGCTTCTGGCCACCTGGGCCAGCTCTACCAGGCCACAGGCAACCCACTTGCAGGCAGCTGCCCAGGCCTGGCAGCTCCAGGACTGCTGCCCAGAAGCCCAGCAAGCCAAAGAGGGAGCCATGCTGGGGTCCTCCCTGACACCACACACCACCTCCTGGGCCCCCAACTGGTTTTAGGATGAGAGTGTGGACCTTGTGGTGCTGTGGGGCTAGGTGGACATGCTCAGCCAGTTAGCACAGGGCAGGAACTCCAATGTCCACATTTACAAAGGGCTGTCAGGCCGTTTGCAGGAGCACAGGCATGACCAGTGCCAGTGCCACATCAAGGCAAGGCCTTGCAGGCACAGTGGGTCACTGTCACAGATCACAATCACTGTTTGGGTGCCGCTTGCGAGTCCCTGCCCTTTATATAGCAAGTGGATTACATTCTTATGCCCAGGGACCCTGGCCACAGCCATGCCATCTTTTGGAGCACAGACAGCCTGCCCAAGCTTCCATTGTGGCCTGACACCTGCAGTGAAGCATCTTAGGAGGAGGACCCTTGGCCTAGGAGCCCATCCTGCTAAGCTTCCCACCCCAAGCATCATCCAACAACTCTGGGAGCTGGGGCCAATGCCTGGCCCACCAGCTCTGTGGCCTGAGCCCTGCTCGTGAGGCCAGGCCAGCCATGGCACTGCCAGCCACCAAAGCTCCAGCTCCTCCCTGGAGGGGGTCTCTGTCCAGGGAGCTGGATGCTGTGCCCCTGTGACCCAGGACACCACTGGGAGCTGCAAGCCATCACCGCCAGTGGGGACTGACCTGGGCTGCCAGGCACACCAGCTCACCCACCTGGTAAACCCTGCACTGGGGTAAGGGCCCTTCCAACCCTGGCCCTGCCCCTGCCCCTGCCCCTGCCCTGACTCCCCCTCCCTCCCAGGCATGGCTGAACTCCCCTGGCCCACAGCATGCAGGGAGGTGGGATACAGTGCAAAATTTAACTGAACTTCTTGTGCCCCCACAGCTAGGCAGGCAAGGGCATCTCACAAGAAGACCTGCTTGCCCCTGGGGAGTGAGCGGGGACAGGGGCCTTTCCCCCTAGATTAGCCTCCCAAAAATTGGGCGCATGTTTTAAGTGGGGAAGCTGTTTTCTTCACTGGAAAAGAAGCAAGCCTGGAACCACTGCTCATGTCATGCAATTGCCAAGATGGGAGAGTCCTGTATTAACTCCTGTATTAACTCCCTTGCAGCCACAGGTATTGGCTGAGAACTGTAGCCTGTGCCTGAAGCAGCACATGAACTACTGATAGTATCTTGATGAGGCCTGTGATGTGGAAACAATAATTTTATTTATTTATAGTAACTTATACAAAGAACTTACAATTAAGAACTAACAATTTTGCTACTGTTAGGTCCTTTTCAAGGATCTGGGGTTTAAGTTTGGAAACACGGTGTTCAGGAAGTGCAGCCTTAATAAATGACTTAATTTTCAAGGAAAAATCATGGTTTTCTTTATTCTGCCTTCTGAAAACAAGGTGCGTGTCGTATTCAGGGGAGTGTGATACATTACACACGTAGTTTCACTGGGAGATGTGCCCTTACTCGGTTTAGCATGTCAGCATTTTCCTTTTATATATATATTAAACAATGAGGAGATGAAACCTCTAGAACTTCAAGAACCATAAATGTCAAATGACAGTTACAATAACTCTTTCATTATGGCAACTAAAGGGAAAACAATGTTCAGAAGGACATACACTCAGTCAGCAAAACTGGATCAATTAAACTCAGCTTGAGGCAATTTCTGCATTCACAGATTTATTAACAGCTATTAACAACTCTTTTTTAGTTTACAGCCATGGCAGATCTCATCTCATTTAACTGAACAGACCACCTAGAAATTTGCCAATAAACAGATAACCTGATATATGAAATAAATGGCCTCAATTTTCCCTCCAGCATATTATCATGGTTAAGGACACATTACAGTCACAAAAATTCCAGAGAAGTGGATTTTACGATAGCACGATAACTGATTAGAAATGAGTGACTACTAGAATAATTAATAATTAACAATTGTAATGAAATAAGCCATACTGTCACTATGTAAAACTTTTTGCCTTCTGTGGCACAACTTTAAGGGAGATAAAGGGCTTGTCTTCATAAGACAGCAGCTATAGCTGTACCCATGTCAACAGATCCTTGTAGTGGAGATGCTATATATGCCCATTTAGCTACACTTACCTCCCCTGAATGATGTAATATAAGCCATCAAAAACTTCTCTGTGCACCCATGCCAAGGACAGAACTGTATTTCTTTTTGTGTATCTGGATGGCAGGTTGTTTGCTGCATAAATAGCTATTTTGGCACTTAGGCACAGGTGGTTATTCTACCTCTTCACTGTCGTCATGTAAGCATGTATGGACTAAGCATGACCAGTTATATATGCCTATTCTGGACACATAAGTGAGTGTAATTCACAAAAATGGAGCTGTACAAAAAATTATGACTTGTGAGGAGGATGAAGTCTAGCCTCCTGTACTCATTCAGTCTATGCATGCGTGTTTCTGCATCCGCACAGCAAGGGTAAAGGAATCGAAACTTGTAGGGACCCAAAATGCCACTTACACAGATAGAAAACTGCCATTTCATACCACTAGCTTATGTGGTAACTCTATAGCATAGACTAGACCAGAAGCTGAAATAAATCTTACCTTTAGGGTTTTAGAGGAGCTCAGAATATGAAGGAGGACACTGGCTGTCCACAAAATGCTTTGGGGATCCTGTAGGAAAAAATGACTGAACTAAAGCTTTTAACAAAATCTCATGTTGTGTTCCATGATTCTATGTATTTGGGACAGGTAGAAACAGGATGCTTGCTTAGGCAGGAAACAATTTAGGGTAATTTATTTCATATGACACTTAATCAATTTATTGACATACCTCTAATGTAACCACTCGGTTATGAGGAATGTGGTATAGGGTGCTCAAATACTAGAGAGTAAACTGTTAATAGTCATCTGTATATTTGTGAATGAGTTTGCCTCTGACTCAGTTTAACTGATCTTATCTTAATAATGTGCTCCCATCTGTTCTATGTATGTCACTCTAAACAATCTTTTCTTTTTAGTTATCATAAAGGAGGATAATATCATAATATAGAAGACATATACATAAAGCATAATATCAACCATCATAACAAGGAGACTCAAGGTAGAAGGTGATCTTTGTCTTCACTCAGCTCCCTAACATAAAAGAAGATATCTTGACTATTTAACCCTAACAATTTAGAGAACCAGTGGTAATCAGATTGTATGCCAAATTGTCCCTGGCTTTATACAAATATATAGCATAAGCAACTTCCATATCCTGCATGTGTGATGTGTTGCAGATTTCATCATTTAAGATGAGATAAAGCATAACAAGTGAATATAACAAATGAAAGAAGGGAATATGGAGGAAGCAAGAACAAGATGGGAACATATGGTAGATTACCAATTGCACAACCTGAGATTTTCCAGTGACTGCAATTGTTTCTGATAAAAAAATAAATAAATGCAATCAGTTATCCATTACCGGCTCACAAGCAAACCATCATTGCTGTAGGTATGACATATCTCCCTTCAATTAGGCGAGGCTTACACTTCGATGTAAAGGTGGCAAAGGAGTTAAAAGTCAGCTCTAACATAGAATTTATACAAAGAATGGCTATATCCCTTGTAGTGAAACCAGGAGCAGCACCAAGAAATAAGTCCCACTCTATTCCAAGCCTGCAAATAAAGCTATGTAGATGGACCTGTCTAGTATGCTGCCTAATTAACAAAATCAGGTACATGCAAAGCAGGCACATATGGGTTGGGATTATTTGTCCACTGAGGTCCTGGACTTCCTAGTAGGGCATGCAGATGTAGTCATATGGTAAATATCATAGACATATGAAAAACTTAAGACCTCCACTAAGCATAGTCCCTAAACTAGGAAAAGAGTGTTTGGTTAGTTTTCTAAGAAAGCTATCAAGCAAAATAGTACAAAGTCATTAGGAAGAACAACCATCCATGAAATAACACTTATTTTATAGAGGTAGACAGATTTATCCACCAGTGTATTTAAAACAAGGATAAAAACACCACGTGGATTTGGGTAAGCAACATTTCTAATGTCTCTGTTTATTGTGCTGTAACTTAAACAGATCCTTACTAGGAATCCCTATTCTTTATGACTGAGAAAGAGAGAAGCATCTTTCATTTTTCTTGTGTGAAATTTTAACCTCAGACAGGGAAAGTAAAAGATCTTTTAGGCTTGCTAGAATATAGAAAACAGCCAAATGTAGAAAATATTCTGGAAGTGTCTGAAACCTGCAGTCACCTGGAATTAAAAATGATAGAACTGAAAGCATATGTCTCACAGCATCAGTCAAACAGATTGCTGCAATTTCTAATGCAAATTAACTACTTGAAAGGAGCTGATTAGTTGCTGGTATAATTAGACCACATTTACAATGGTATATGAAACAGTTTCCCAAAACAATTACTACTAAACATAGTTGTAAAGCTGCTGTCATACCTAAAGTCACATTAAAATACATGCTAGAGATTTCCTGAGCCTTTAAGTGGGAATCTTGCCACTGACTTCAATAAACTAATCTCTCTCTGCTAGCATAGTTCTCTAAAAAAGAAAACTTTGTCCACTCTAGAGACAAAAACAAGAAGCAAATGATTGCACAGAAAGAAAAACTCTCTACTTACAGCCTGAATGACTTTTAGTTTAGATTAAGGGAAACAGCAGACTAAGAAACACAACTGTAAAATCACCATGATAATGCTGATAATATATCTAACAAGAGAAAACACTATTTGAATGTCATCATTCTATGCTTAAAGGCAATATACTGTAGAGAGTTCATTATTTCCTGAATTATACAATTTGTAAAAGTAACTCATCTCACTGTCCAAGAGGTTCTTTTGCCCAGAATGAATAATAGCGGTGCTTATTCAGTGATGCATGATGATAACTCAGTCTTGTGAATGAGTTTAAGTAAAAAAAAAACCATTTCTGTCATGAGAAATAAACCCATCTCACTGTAAACCAGCATAACAAGCAGTAACCCTGGTATGCACGTAATAAAGAACATGTTTCTGTCTTTTCCATAACTGTTTTCCATCCCTGAAAAAAAAAAGTCAGAACAGTCTCTCTTTTTCAAATCTGGTCACATTACATTTAAAAAGCTTTCATAAACAGGTTTCACACACTGAATAATTATGGGAATATCAAGTGACACCTGGTCAACCTTTGAAAAAATGATTCATGTCATGTCAGTTTCAGAACATGTTACTCATGGGTGATGCAGATTTTTAGTGCTTCTGAAAAAAACAGACTATTAATCTTTTCCACTCAAAGTTTCTTCCTCTTTCAAAAAATGTGAATCATATCTACCGCATAGAAATGTTTTTGGTAGCAGGGTTAATTGAACGTTGTACTGATGGTGAAATGCTGGCTCCATTTAATGGGCGAAGGAGTTAGCCTTGTGACCTTGAGTAGGAAGTGCTTTGTAACTATACTTCTGCGTTGTTCTAACAGTTCTTAAATTTCTCATCTTGAATTTTCAGTTTTTACCATTTCTTCCATAATTCATGCTGTTCTCATGCTACTAGCTATCTACATTTCTTTAGTTGTTTCATTACATTTTAGCCAGCCCATCAATTATAATTTCTCTCTCCTTTTCCATCTACATTTTGTTTATTAGCCATTAATATTTTCACTGGAGCTGACATAAATTAACCTAATTAAGAACTAGCGTGTCAGCTAACTTTCTACAAATATGAAAGAAGGAACTTGCCAATGACAATAAATTGATACCTTATATCTCCTACATTGTAGTTGCTAATATCCCAGTTTTCTGCATCAAGGATCTTTATTAGCTCTTCATTGTGGGTGCTGATAGATGTGCAGCTCTCTGGTCTAATTCACAGCACTTCACAGAAAGTATCATGAGTTAGATCAACCCTTCTGATCCAACAGACATTTGCTGTTAGATCAGGAGGGTGTGTGATCCAGCTCCCCTTTGAAACTGATTCGGGGAGAGAGGCTACATGTCTGCAGAGTCTGTCCTCTAGCCCCACCCCTCTCTGCAGGCACCTGTTCTCTCTCAGGATAGGAGAGGGGAAAGGCAGGGGAATGAGTTAGGTCTGGGGGTTCCCCAGTTAAACTGGGGGGTAGATTGGAGCCCCCCTCCACACTTTGGGGGTGGATTGGAGCCCCCTGCAAAGCCTGACCATTTCAGGCTTTGGGAGGGGGCTGCAATCCACCTGCCAAACCCTCCAGTGCTTCCTGGAGAACCCAAAGACTGAACTCACTCCTCTCCCTTCCCCCACTCCCATCCTGAAGGCAGCGCATGGAGCCAAGTTGGGCTGCATCAGTTCACCCTGCCCCTGGTCATGCTGACAGATGTTAATGAAGATGCCCTGTAGGCCTGTGTGAATAGGGAACTATTAGATTAGGATTTGGACAGTTTGGATGCCAGATATTTGATTTGGCGATCGGAATCATTTTTCCAATTCGATTTGGCTGAATCGCTTTGGAAGATTTGGAGCCGATTCGGAGATTCGGCCATAGAGTATAATGGGAAATCAATGAAATATCTATAACTTTGTTGTATTTTGGCTGATTCAGGTGACACTTGGCAGGGTGGTAGCCTCTTCTGAGAGCATGATATGTGCCAAGTTTCAAGGTGGTAGGTGCAGGGGTTTCTGGGAAACTACACCTCAAAGTCCTGAAAGCAAAAGTCATGTTGTGTGTGTGTTAAGCCACAGTGGGGTGAAAACTTCAGGGATGGTAGCTCTTGCTGACAACAAGAGCTACCATCCATACCTTACAATCAATCTATGAATCTATGAATCCCCGCAGCCCCTTGCAGGATGGAACTCTGCCAGCCTGAAAGGGGAAATCCACCATTTCCAGCGTTTTTCTGCAGTGAATGGAAAATGCAGATCCCTGTTTGATACTGGGAATCTGAGACAAGTGCTGTCCTGGAGTCATGCAACCCATAACCAGGACTTGATGTTCCCATTTTGGGACTGTATCGCCCACTTAGGGATAGGTGGTCACCCTCTTCCTGAAGGGCAGCAGGGCCTTCAGGCCCCCGTATACGTGGCACTTATGGTCATGTCTGTCAGCACTCCTTATTGCAGACAGAATTGTGCAGGGGCAGTGGAATCTGGCCAAACAAGGGAGCGTATGTAACAGAGTAAGGAGGAGGTATGGCTTGACTGGTTTCAGGAGTTGGTGCTGGGAAAGCATTTCTGTACAAAAGGTGTGGGGTTATTATTTTTTTAAGAACATTGCTTCTTCAGGTCAATTCAACCTGTTCACTAACTTGTGTTAAGTTTAGTGAATGATTTCAGCCAAAAGCATCATGCAAATCAAAACATTTTGTTTCAATAGTTTCTAAATAAAAAGTTTTGAAATTGAATTTAGCAATTTACCTAAATATAATTAAAAAAACAAAAAAGAAAAAATGAGAACCAAAACATTTTCTCTCTCTCCCCTCCCCCACCAATTGGCTGGAAAATTGAAAAATCAATTATTTGTTCACCTCAGCTTCTGATCCTTCATATTCATAACCCAGGAATAGTACTTATCAGACTGGTAAGCCAGGGTGAAATGAAGGTAGCTTGTATTGACCCTAGAAAGCCCTCTAATTCAGACCCCTGAAAGACATTCAGTTAAAGTTTTGATGGGAACTGATCCACAATTCCAATAATCATGTCTCCTGTCATGCCACATGGGCATGGCAGCATGCACAATGTTAGGATCCTGGATCCTGGTATTCCCCCAGTCATGCCCTATTGTCAGTGCAGGAGGGAGCCCAGGATCATGTTGGTTGCCTCTGGGGAACTACCGGGCTGGTTCAAGCCCCTGGAACCGGTCAACACAATGAGTTAATCATCATCAGCAGAATAGGGACCGCACTGAGGCTGCCTGGTGCAGTCTCAATGATCAGCTGATGCTGACAATGATTAGCTGATTGGTGACTGGCAAGGACCATAACTCCCTTCAGAAATACACCCTTTTTCCCCCACTGGAGCTAGAAGCTGTGAAGTACACAGTATCTCACTATTCTGTCACAAAAGATGTAGAGGCTATAAAACAGACAGTGGCATTGGGTCAGTGAGACAACCCAAAACTTACCCACCCTACTAGAACAAAATAGTCAGATCTTAGAGTTTTATCATTGTCACAAAATGGCTGTTTGTTGAGAACAAGAATGAATATTGGCTAATGATAGTGAAAGACTGGAAAAACAATGCTATTGTACAATGAGGAGAATAAATAAAACCAAACCAAACCATAGAGCGCCCTGAATAAAAAATGGCCTCTTTGAGAAAATGTAGTTTTATAAATGGGACTGCCCACATGAACATAACTAGAATTGATATTTCATTTCTTCATGGTTTCTTTTTATTTTGGGTTCAGTGACATCCTATCACAGGAAACCTGTAAGGCATGCAATTTAAGAAGTAAAGCTGAAAAGAACCCTTGTTTATGTATTATCTTCTGATTCTTGACTTCTTTTCTAGAGATGCTTTGGACCAGAATCCTTACTCTGACCAGAAGTTTGTGAAAATACTTTACACCTGTCTAAATGCTTCCCTTCCAACTTTGCAGCATTCTATCCCTCACCTTGCACTTATTTTGTCCAAGGAAAACTTACTATGTAAGAGTCAAAGCAATGGAAATTCAAGCCCTATATCTCTTTCATTCACTTTGCTTTTCCACTGAGGGCTCAGTTTTGGTTAAAAAGAGAAGGTCAGTATCCTTGTTTTTTCAGAATACAATAGGTTCAATAGTAGTAATGGGTTTTCACATGTGAAAGAATAGGGTTTCTTTGGTGTCTTTATAATGCTTTCAACAAGGCATATCTAGTTCTCATTAGATTTTGGCAACTTTTATAACTGTTGAATTCCTCAGGGAAGGGGCATAAAAAAAAGCAGCTGCTGCAGCTACATTGGCAGCGCCAACATCTGGACGTCTCCAATGCCTGTGTGCATCACTACTGCCCCAGGTGCCCAGCTCTGGGGCCTAATTCACATCAAGGGGAAGAAGGAAGGGCAGGGAGAAGCCTTAGAGATATGCAGACATTCCGTTTCTCCTGGGAGAGTCACTGCTCTCCCAGTAGAAACCAGGGGTGTACAGATGTCCAAGATTTTTCTCCCAGAGCAAAAATGGCCATTCTGTGAGAAAAGTAGCCCAGGAACAATCAGGGTTAATTAAATTACTCCCAGCCGAGATTCTTTTGGGAGAGAAAGTATCTGTACATATTCTTTTCTGAGAGAAGCCACAGCTCAGTTCTCCAGCATCCCATGGTGCTTTGCTCCCATCCTCTGCCATCCCCTACCCACCTTGGAGTTAACATGTTGCTTTCTGGATTCTGCTTTTCTAGATGAGCTGGGAACTGAACATGTCCCCTTCACAATCTCCATATTCTGCTGCAGGGAAACACAAGCTAAGTAGTCTGGATCAACCAATCAGGGCTGCCCTGTGCACTGCTGCCATGTTCTCTCCAGGCAGACTGTGGGATCCTGCAGAGCATGCTGAGATGTGTGCACAGAGACCTCCTGGTTGTGCAGCATCAGCACTGCAAGCTCTATGCTGTTTGAGGGCTCAGCATTCAAATGTCGGTTTAGGCATATTTGGTAAGCTTTTCTATCAGGAAGAAAACAAACCTGGGAGAATTCTCTCAGATCATTTGAACGTGTGTACACAGCCTGGTTCAGAGAGGCATTAACTTTGATGGGAAACAACCTACTTCATCATATGCTAGGCACGGACTGGCAGAAAAAAAAGATTTTACACAGGCAGTCAGTCAGTGTGTGTGTAATTGCAAAGCCATGCGATAGCACCCTCAGTGGCCAGGAGGATTTTACACAAAAAGGGATGGGAACAAGGGTAACGGACACTACTGAGAGACTGATTAATGGATTGTGTGACTATGTTGGGGTCACTAACAAAATCTCCCTCCCTGAGGCTCGCCTGCCATGTCTTGATGTAATGGAAGAATAAGAAGTTAATACCCCAGTGAGGGAGGGTGTAGTAAATCACCCCAGAAGCAGGGTAAAAGTAAATTGGTTCATTAGTGAATTCCCAACAGGTTGTGGATAACCCTGGCTGTTCTCGCAGTGTGTGATCTTCCTTTCTCCTTCACCACCATGCAACCCACTACCCTGAGCCTGTCAGCTCACTTCCAGTCTCTCTCTCTCTTGTTCCCTCACAGGTATCAGCATATTCTTCCTCTGTGGGATCTTCCCTCTGCCTGAGGATCAACCTGGTAAGTATCTCCCCTCTCTCTCACCTCTTTGTTTCGCCAGCCACTGTGGTCACTATCATCCGGTCAGCTGGTCTGATCAGAAATCTGTTCCAGCACTGGGTTTGCCTCTCCTGGCTTTCTCTGCTGACTCTCCTCATGCTGTGCCCCAGGGGCAAATAATAGCCCCCTGCCATGGACTCTAATAGCTGCTGGCTCTTAATCAAGCAACATTCACTCCAGTGCGATCCCTCTCCCCAACTGTGCCTACTAAGTAATTATCCTTGCCCTGTCCCTGACCTGACTCTCCCCCGCACTCGCAACTTTGTAGCACCAAAGGAACAAGGCTGTTCCTTGCTGTGTTACAGACTGATTAGATCAATTAAGATGAACAAGGCAGTTAACCCCTGGAGACGGCAGCATAACTGAGATGGGACAAATGGGACACCAGCCCCTGGTACTGACTTAGGAGGGGCACAAAAATTGTATCTACCATCACTGGCAGCCTAGCTCTAACACAGCCCTGTGTGCCATGTGTGCCAAAACTGCCCAACTACTCTTCTGTCTGAAGGGGCATTGGAATAAACAGCTAGTCCAGATAATGGGACAAGAATGCATAATTTCTGTGGATTTCTGTAGTACAAGAAAAATCCACAGACTGGACTGCACTGATCTTTGTCCCACCAGGGACTATGGATTCTTATCCCATTACTTGGAAGAGTGCTAGATGCATCAGAGCTACCTCATCATCAACAATAGGGGCACAAATCCTTCTGCTGAGTAGAGGTGGTGGTCATAGGTAGGAAAAGGTTTTCTTTATGCCTAATTTATTGAGCAGATTTGTTTAAAAGTAGCTGAACAAATTATGAATCTTGCTTTCAAACATATCCTTCCTCAGAAAGGCTGGAGTTGTACAGAAAGGGTACAAAAACTGTTTTAAAGAAGGATCTTGTGGAGACTAAATCCATAAATCCCATAAGATAGCAGCAGAAGCATACATAAGTCATAACACAAGTGCCTCTGTAACGTTCTTATTTTGACTAGTAATGCTTCCTGCAATGTAACTTTGCCTGTACAAAATGCAGAAACATTTAATTCCTGGTTTGAACAAACATCACCCATAACATACTTTCTCAGAGCCCATTGCATTGGCTATTTATTTAATTGCAGTGGCAACAAAATGGCTATGGGCACTTCAACTTTTTAAGTAAAGCTCTTAGTGGTGCAGCATTTGGCTACAGACCAGAACTACTCCTCAAGACTCTTGGGGGGGGGGGGTAACTACTCTGCAAACTAGAGGTGCTGCAGTGATTTCTCTTACATATTATTGGGCAATTATGCTATTACTAGGCTGTGCCTCACTCCCTTTAGCATCTGTCTCTGCCACCTGGTTTCAAATTTTAAATTATTTTGGCCATCTGCTTATGGAAGTCAATGGACCTGGGATGATTTATTGGGGCCTGACAACCTTGGATTCTTAGGGTTCATACAAGTTACATTTTATGGTTATTCTAACCCTTAGTTATTTATTCCTCCCCTTTTTATGCTTATCCCCATGCTACTTCTTTGCTTAAAGTTCCAAGAAGGTGAATCTATAGTGTTCACATTTTTTCAGATCTCTCCTTTAGAAAGATCACTGCATCAATGATGCTAATTGCCTTCCAATTATTTAAATTGACTCCATTTTCAATCATTCTGAACAAATAAATTTCCTTCCTTTTGTGGTTTGCTGAAATCTGTGGTTTCTTTTCCTCCATCTCAAATGATACTTTTACTTTGTGTTGCAGTCTACTTGTCTACTAAGAATGTTCTGTAGTTGCCCTGCTTTTCTCCTCTTGGTGAGACTAGCCATGGGTTAATGTTATCTTTCACATTAGTTCTTTTTATTGTTGCGTATTTTCCTTGATCTTTGCTTACTGAGCATTCCTTTCATGTATTCAGTAATTCTTTTGATTCATACGTATTTGTCTTTGGTCTGATCGTTCTGGTGTGTGATCTGTTGCTTGGATGCAGTATATTTTAAAGTTGTATGGATATAGTGCCTTGGATCTAAAGATCTAAGCAAAGCCTTAATCCTCCCTTGCACTGAACAGAAGTTTCCCTGCAGCAACTCTTACAAAAAGCTATGAACTAGCTCAACATCATTAATATTTTCAACATGAAAATCCTCATAACTAAAAAACATACACAACTATTAGCAATCTGGTGTGCAAAAGGTACATCTACATGCTCATTAATGCACTTTAGGTAATGCGTATTAAATCTAGTGTCTCCATTGAGAGGTACTAGAAAAATGTACAGTAGCCTAGTTTAATATACATTAGTTAAAGAGCATGTTTTTTGTGATGCTTTAATGAGCATTAAATAGACTAATGCACATTAAATTGAACATGTAGATGTGCCCAGACACACACCGTATTTACACCAATATAACCTGGCTTTTCCCTGGTATAGATGTGGAGTGGGCACACGATATGCAGTCATACACTTATTTTAATAACTCTTCTTCATGGAAAGTCATGGCTAACACTATACCAGTTTAAGCTATGCAGGTCATGGGTCCACTGTTCTTGTGAATTTTATCCTGGGCCAGTTTTTTCTTCATGCTAACAGCTATTACCAGCTCCCCTATCAACTTGTGTTGAGTAACTGTAATAGGTATTGTGAGTACATAACTAGGAAGAGCTTTATCTATATGCTCTGGAGCCCAATATGTCACTGTACAAAACCAGTAATAATATGTGGTGGCTCCATGCTCTCTGTTAGCCAAGGGGCTTGTTATGGCAAGACTCAGAATATGGCTATGAAGACATATATGTGAATTGTCAAATGCAACACAACCCACATTTTTCTAAGGTCCAGGGAGAATTTGAGTAACTGTCAGATAAAATAGGGCAGTTCTGAGTTTGCTCAAGCCAATCAAAATTGGGGGGTGGGGGCGTATTTTAATATATTTTTGATGAGGGATAAATGATGGCTGCACATGAGTCAATGGAAGACCTAAATTAGGCTTGAGTTTGTTTAAAATCCAAATAACAGTGCACTAAGGAAGCTTCAATGTGCAATTAATTCCAAACCAAAGAGTTGAGTTAATGTATTAATCCAGTTAGAACCTAAGGAATTATCTCATTCAGGTTTGGGTTCCTTACTGATTGTAATATTTAGGATGTAAAAGCTATGATGATTCTTTGCATTTTTGCATGATTCTTTGCATTACTTTCCTACCTCCTCCTTCTGCAGACAATAGAAAGTTTGTTCAGTCTGCCACTGATTTTCTAGACAGATCAAGCATTTCTTAAAACAACTGACTGCCTCATGATGAAAGAGCTTTACTCGTTTTCTCTCTTTATGAGTAATACAGTAATGTTACTGTAGCCTTGCTTATACATACGTATATATGTGTGTGTGTGTGTATGTATACACACACACACACATATCTATATTTCTATATCTATATCTATATACCTATAGATATATATCTATCTATATCTATAGATATCCATATAGATATCTATAGATATATATCTATCTATATTTATACTGTTTTCATCATTATCATGTGCCTTAGTACTAGAGCTTTTTTCCATTGTGGATTTTGTGTGAGGGGTGTGTACACATCATGAGGTGTGCAGGGTGAGGAGATTCAGTGACGGTTTGGAGGGGTTAGGGCTCCCTAAGGAGCCAAGGTAGAAAAGCATCAGGGCTGTGACTGAAGAGCCCAGAGAACCCAAGGGAATCCCAAATTGGAGTCCCCCTTCGAGGGCATTATTCCAGAGACTAGTAAACCCTCACCAGTGAGAAACAGGCAGAGCTGTCTCAGTAGTAAGACCCTGAGCTGCAATCCAAGAGGGGGGGTCCTCAGCAGTGACCCTAAGCAGTGCTGACAGAGCAACAGTGGTGAACCTGATGGCAAGAAGCCACATAGTGGTAACTTCAAAGGGTAGCATGAAGTGAGCTTCAGCATTCCCCCATACAGAGGCAGTGTCCCCCAAGAAGCAAGAAGCAGCAAGTCCGAAAGCAGTGTGAGGCAGCACACCCCTGAGCTTGCCCAACACACTTCAGCACCAGCCCTAGCCCCAGCAGTGATGATCCTAAGCAGAAGCCAGCAGATCAAGAGCTTTCCTAATGGTTTCCCCTACTGAAAACAAGAAATCAGGCATCTTCTGCAAAAAACAGCAGTCTCCCCAATTTTGGCAGGATTTGGCAAAGAAAAAAAAATTACTGGCAAGAAAGCAAAGAAAAAAGCAGGAAGCTCTGCAGCCTTGGAGCACATGGGGAGAGAGGGAGCTAATGAGAGGCTGGGCCTGTGACTTAGACTCAGTACAGGTGCCAGTTTAGAGCCAGTTGGGGAAGCTAATGGGCTGCAGTGGCATTTTTTTGTCAGCCAGAGGCCCAAGGAGGATGAATAGTAAGAAGAAATCCTCCAAGAAGGCCAAATACATTTCAGCTCTGGACCATGTAAGGCAGTATCCTGCAAGGATGGAGGCAAATTGTTCTGTACCACCCGCAACGTGACCCTGGATGTGTTGAGGAAAAACAGTGTAGATCGACACTTTGAGTCCGAGCTGCACATGAAATGAAAGGCTGAAGGTTAGATAAAGAATCAAGTGACCACCCTCCTCACTCTTTAAAATGACTGTGGAAAACAGCTTGGCAAGGTGAGCAGTATCATTTTCTCTTTTAGAGGCTTTCATCCTGCTGAAGTAAATTGATCACCCCAAGTTAAGGGACTACCTGAACAAAACATGCCAAATGCTGGATGTTTCCTATGTGTGAACAAGCTTTGCCAAGGCCATCTTCGTGCAGTGATCGTTTTGCATGTCCAGTCCACAAAGTCTGCCTTCGCAGGGTATGAATCCATCTCCATTGTGGCCAATGAAGACACCCACCCTCAAGATAATTATGTACAAGCAACCCTCACTATTCATGGGGGGATACATTCTCGTATCCCCTGTGAATGGTGAAATCCATGAATTCGCCATTCTCCCGGCGGCTGGCAGGGGGCATGGCTCCTGTGGCAATGGCGGGAGAGCGGTGGCGGTGGTAGCCCAGCAGCAGCAAGCATGGAGCTCCTGAGGAGCTCCTGTAAGTGTACAAAATGTATTTAAAATGAGGGTTCAGCGTTTGTGAATATTTGAAACCACGAATGCCAAACCTGCAAATAGCAAGGATTTCCTGTATTACACATTTATTTGTACCTGGGAGCTGGACAGAACAGGACATGCCTCTTTTTCAAGCATCTCTATCAATATATCTACCATGGCTCAGGCTGTAGTGAAGGCTGTTGTCAGCTACGGCTTAGAATTTAACAAGATCTCAGCATTTCTGGCCAACAATGCTATGTATATGTGCAAGGCTTTCTCTGATGTGCTCTGTGGAATTATGTAGTTCAAATCACCTGTAATTCTGCCTTTCATAAAGACAGCTGGCACATGCACTTCCCTGATGTGGATAGCCTGGTTTTCTCCTTCAAGAAAGCCTTCAAACACAGTCCAGGCCATAAGTTCTGGTACAGGGAGTCCCTCACCAGTCAAAGTGGGGACCCACATGCCACTGTGTTACCGTCACTAGAGCCTGTGCTCACAAGGTGGAATTCATAGTTCAGCAAAACCCGTTACCACGCCAAGAATTTTCAGTGCTACCAGCAATTTGTGTCCGAGGAGCTAGAAATCACACCCAGCACATAGTGCATGCTTAAGCTATGCGATCTCCTGGAACAATGAGACATTCAAGATCAAGTGAAGTTTGTGGCAGAAAATGCAACCTGGTTCATGCAGTTTCTGACATGGTTTGGAGGCCAGTAGGCTGTGATCCACCATGCACACAACAAGCTGATGGATTTGATAAATTGGGTTGAAGACATGGCATCACAAGAACTGTCAAGCTGTCATAATGAAAACCAATGAAGAAGGGACTTGTTCCAGGCAATTACTGCAAAGTTGAACCAAAACTTCAAGTACAAACCATCACTGCAACTGGCTGCCTCCTTCCTTGGTGTTGTTCATATTTTTGACCTCAGTTAGTTGCCTTTTCTGAGCTTTGACCCTCAGCTACTGAAATCAATCCCTGGATGGCAGAAAGAGCATGACAAGGAACGTGCTGCTTACACAAACTTTCAGAGAATGCCTGTGACTGTGTTTTAGGAGTCTCTTTCTGAAACCATCATGTTCACTGTTTGATGTAAGGCAGACAAATGTGATAGCAGGATTGATGTCTAGGACTTCAAAAATGCATATTTCAAGAAGCTTAGGTCATTAACAGGGGAAGTGCTGCAGGATCAGGGACCAAAGCCAAAAGGTGTGCACGAAGAGTAGCTGTTTCTTAAGGACATGATCCTTGAAGCACAAAGGAAGTCCATTCCCATGTGGAGAGAAGGTAACAACCTTTAGCCAAGGTCCCTCTTGGCTAAATAGGGAAATCACAGTCCTCTTAAGAAAGAAGAAAGAGGCTTATAAACAATGGAAGCTCAGGGCTGGCCCAAAGAGGACTACTCCACGACAGCCTGCATTTGCAGGAAACAGATAAGACAGGCTAAAGCGTTGACCAACCTTAGATTAGCAATGGGAATCAAGGACAACAAGAAGTCCTTCTTTAGGTACATAGGGCACAGAAAGAAAACAAATGGGAGTGTGGGGCCATTGCTCAACAATTCAGGAGACCTGGTTACTGGCACCCAGGAGAGCAGGTTTACATTATATATGTAGACTTCCAAAAGGCCTTTGATCTAGTATCCCATGATCAGAAAATTGGAGAATTGTGGGCTTAACTCTGAGACAATCAGGTGGGTGAGAAACTGGCTGCAGAATAGGACCCAGAGAGTAGTAGCGAATGGATCTGTGCCATCCTGGCGAGAAGTGGGCAGCAGTGTCCCGCAGGGGTCAGTGTTTGGTCCAGTACTTTTCAACACCTTTATTAATGATGTGGATATGGGGGCGAAGAGCTCACTGGCTAAGTTCATGAATGACACCAAGTTATGGGGAAGCGTGGTCACGCTTGAAGATAGGCTACAGATACAAGCAGACCTAGATGGTAGGGCTGTGCAAAATTTCGCCACAAGTTTTGTTTCGACTCTGTTTCGACCTGTTTTGAGGTTGAAACAGAAAAATCAAAATGAAACAGATATGGTTGAAACAGCCTTGAAACAAAACAGGGTAAGTCAAAACGTTTTGCCGTTTCAAGGCTGTTTTGACATTTTGCCCATAGGCTATAACGGGGAAGGTAAAACAGCCTATAACTTTGTAATTTTTGGTCAGATTTAGATAAAACTTGCACAAATGGTATCCTCTTCTGAGGGCATAAAGCATGCCAAGTTTCAAGAAGATAAGTTTAGGGGGTTCGGAGAAACTGCACCCCAAAATCTTGAGAGTCAAACTTGTGTTGTGTATGTGTTAAGTCACATTGGGTCAAAACTGCAGGGATGCTAGCCCTTGCTGAGGCCACAGAGCCTGCCACATTTCAAGGAGATAGGTGCAGGGAGTTTGGGGAAACTGGACCTCAAAATCCTGAAAGCAAAACTCATGTCACATGTATGTGTTAAGCCACAGCAGGGTCAAAACTGCAGGCATGCTAGCTCCTGCTGAGACCACGAAGCCTGCCAAGTTTCAAGGAGATAAGTGCACAGGTTTGGGGGGAAACTGCAACTCAAGCTGCGGACAAGCAAAACTCATGACATGGGTGACACTGTGTATGTTAAGGTGTAGTAGTGTGAAAGCTGCAGGCCTGCTAGCCCCTGCTGCAGCCACAAAGCCTGCCAGCTGTCGAGGAGATAGGTGCAGGGCTTCTGGGTTCTGGGGCCCTGCACCCCTAGCTGCTGAGGGGCAAACCTCATGACATGGGTGCTTGTGTGCTTGTGCAACTGTGTCTGTCTTGGGGCAGGTGCGGGGGGGGGAGGGGGAAACTACTGTAGGTCTGGCTGCTAGGCCCTGCTGTGGCCATGAAGCCTGCCAGCTGTTAAGGAGATCAGTGCAGAGGGGTTCTGGGGCCCTGCACCCCTAGCTGCTGACAGACAAAACTTGTAACATGGGTGCTTGTGCAACTGACTGTGTCTGTCTTGGGGCAGTTGATAGTCTGTATTTATTATTTCCTCCCCTTAGTTGTGGTTTTGCAGGTGTTAATCCATGCTCGTTAAGTCATTATGTAGACGCTAGGTCCTGTGTATTGAGCTGGTCCTTGAGTGAATCATGATTAATTGGTAACTGGTAACACAGTAGCTTAGCAGCCAGGCCTGCAGTAGTCCCCCCACCCCGTTGCATAAGCATCCAAGTCACGAGTTTTGCTTGTCCACAGCTTGAGGTGCAGTTTTCCCCAAACCCTGCACTTATCTCCTTGAAACTAGACAGGATTTGTGGTCTCAGCAGGGGCCACTTCCCCTGTAGTTTTCAGCATGCTATGCCTTAACACAGTGTCATCTATATCAAGAGTTTTGTGTGTCAGCAGCTTGAGGTGCAGTTTCCCCCAAACCCCTGCACCTATCACCTTGAAATTTGGCAGGCCTTGTGGCCTCAAGAGGGCTACCACCCCTGCAGTTTTGACCCTACTGTGGCTTAACACATACAAATGACATGAGTTTCAAGAATTTAGGGTGCAGTTTTCACAACCCCCCCTGCACCTATCTCCTTAAAACTTAGCAGGCTTTGTAGCCTCAGCAAGGGCTAGCAAGCCTGGAGTTTTGACCCCACTGTGTCTTAACATACACGTGACGCAAGTTTTGCTTTCAGGATTTTGGGGTGCAGTTTCTCCGAACCTCCTACACCTATCTTCTTGAAACTTGGCATGCATCATGCACCCAGAAGGGGCTACCATTGCTGCAAGTTTTATCCAAATCTGGCCAGAAACAACAAAGTTAAAGCCTGTTTTGAACTTCCCCATTATATCCTATGGGCAAAATGTCAAAACGGCAAAATGTTTCAATGAAACGAAATGGAACAGCCATTTTGATGTGAAACAAAAGTCAAAATGAAACACTGTTCTGTCTAAACACCGGTTGAAACATAATGCTTCTGTTTCGCAAGCCCTACTAGACAGGTTAGCAAGTTGGGCGGATCAAAATCTGATGAAGTTTAATGTCAAGAAATGTAAAGTGCTCCATGTGGGAGCAAGCAACCCACAACACACCTACAGCCTTGGTGGCACCAAACTGACTAGCACCATGAATGGAAAGGACCTGGAGTAATTCATAGATTGTTAGGGGCTGGAAGGGACCTCACCGATCATTGGGTTCAGCCCCCTCCCCCCCCCCCCCCCCAGCTCTAGGAAGACAACTGGGGTCAAGTGACCCCAGCAAGGTGACTGTCCAGTCTTCTCTTGAAAACCTCCAGAGTAAATGACTGCATCACCTCTGGAGGGAGTTTATTCCACAGTCTGGACTCCCTGATTGTGAAGGAGTTTTTTCTGGTATTAAGCCTGAAGCGGCCTTCCAGGCATTTGTAGCCACTGGTCCAGGTCTTCCCCAGAGGTGCCCTAGAGAACAGTTGTTCACTGAGCTCCTGATGCACCCCTCTGATATAGTGGTAAGCTGCTATCAAGTCCCCTCTCAACCTGCTCTTCTTTAGGCTTAAGAGGCCCAGGAGCCTTTCCTTGTATGGCTTGCCTCGCAAGTTCCTGATCATACAGGTGGCTCTTTTCTGGACCATCTCAAGTTTTTCCACATCCTTATTTTGTGTGGTGCCCAGAACTGGACAGAGTACTCCAACTGCAGTCTCACCAGTGCTGAGTACAGCAGGAATATCACTTCCTTGGTTTTACATGAGATGCATCAGTTGATGCATGCCAGCATGTTATTTGCAGTGCTGGCCACTGCCTCGCACTGACAGCTCATATTCATACAATGGTCAGTCATTACACCTGGGTCCTTTTCGGCCATGGTGCAAATCAAGTGTCACCACCAAGCCTGTATGTATGCTGATGGTTGTTGTTTGCCCCCAGATGCAGCACCCTACACTTGGATGTGTTAAACTTCATCTGGTTCCAGTCTGCCCAACTCTGTAGCCTGTCCAGGTCTGCCTGCATTTACAACCTATCTTCTGGCGTGACCACACTGTCCCATAACTTGGTGTTGTCTGCGAACTTGACCAGAGAGCTTTTCACTTCTCCATCCAAATCATTGATAAAGATGTTGAAAAGCACCGGTCCAAGCACAACCCCTGAGGGACACCACTGGCCACTTCACACCAGGATGACACAGATCCATTCATGAGAACTCTCTGGATCCTACCCTGTAGCCTGTTTCCCACCCACTGAACCATTGAGCAGCTGAGCCCACAACCTTCCAGTTTTCTCACAAGGATATCATGGGATACTAGACCAAAAGCCTTTTGGAAGTCTAGGTATATAATATCTACCTCATCTCCCATATCCAGTAGGGCTGTGCTAAGCTTCAGTCGCTGATTCAATTTGGTGGAGATTCGGCCTGATTCGGTGGCTGAATCTCTAAATCTGAATCAAATCAGAGGACCCTTTAATCTCCCTGAATTGAATCAGAACCCTCCAAACTGATTCAGAGAAATACAGAAAGATTTGGAGATTCAGACATAGAGACAGCTTTAAATGTTTTTTCTACATATCTCTAGGTAGCAGGGGCTCCTGAATGCTGTGATGCTGGGGTGCATGGAGTATCTCACAGAAGCACAGGGGGCTCCCCAGCATGCTTGGCAGCAGACCCGGAAGTGGACCAGAAGTACTTCCAGTCCACTTCTGGGTTCACCGCTGAGCATGTGGAGGGCCCTCCGACACTCCTGTGGAATGCTCCATGCACCCCAGCTTTGCAACATTCACAAGCAGTGCCTGCTACCTCAAGGTATGTAGAAAAAAACTTTTAAAGCTATGTCTATGTCTGAATTGCTGATTCTCCAAATCAGCATTGAATCTTCAGATTCTGATTCAGTCGAATAGAATCAGGGACAGTGATATGAATCAACAAATCAAATCACCATTCCTGATTCGGGCTGAATCCAAATCTGAATTGAATAGGACCCACTTTGCACATCCCTGATGTCCAGGTGGTGAAAGACTTGGTTGTAGAAGGAGATGAAATTGGTAAGACAAAACCTACCCATGACAAAGCCATGCTGGGTGTCATTCAGAATCTTACCTTCCATGAGCATATCACACATGGATTCTTACCACTACACTAGGGGAGTACATCAAGGGCTTGGAGAACAACTGTTCCCCAGAGCACCCAAGGGAAAAACTAGCATTAATGGCCACAGACTCTTGGAAGAACAATTCAGGCTCAACATTAGGAAATCTTCACAGTCAGGGTGTCCAGACTGTGGAATAAGCTCCCTCCAGAGGTGGTGCCATCACCTACCCTGGAAATCTTCAAGAAGAGACTGGATGGTCACCTGACCCCCCAGTTATCTTTCCTGCTTGGTGTGGGGGCTGGACCCAATGATCTTCCAAGGTCCCTTCTGGTCTTACAATCTATTAATCAAACCAACTCAGTGAACACTGACTGTGTGATCTCAGTGTATGGACAAGTGTTCACCCTGCAGAAGCAGAGGTTGTCAATGGCAACTGCTGGTGGATGATGCATACTGGCATTTAGTAGCTAACAGAAAGTGATTCCCTGTCTTGATGTTAGCACTGAGTATTGTTAAACTCCTTTTTAAAACCTTAATAATAAATAAATTATGGTGATGACATTAGTTACAATTCCTGGTGCATATAGCTTTAATGTCATAATTCATTTCAGATTACAGTTTAATTGAATGCTTAGATTATTTAATCAATTAATGGATTTCGTGGGTTTAGCAGGTTAATGCCACAGTTTCAGCCCCTTGGGCAATCAGCAAGGGAAGGGATTGCTGGGGCCCCTTGGCCAATGAGCGGGGGGGGAGGCATGCCATGAAAAGACTGAAAAAAAATGGTGGCTAGCGCTGCAATCTGGCTATGAATTTTGGATTCCTCAGCTGCAATGTAGGTAGACCCCTATCAATGAACCAAGGGAGGCTCTTTCCTCCCCCACGTTTTTCCTAGCAAGGTAGCAACCTCCCAGGTGGGGAAAGTTCTCTGAAAGAAACTGACACCAAAAGACCCAGAGGACTTGTTGCTTGGGGTTGTTTGTTATTCTGGGGATTTCTTTTGTTGTTTTGGGAGTTATTTGGTATTTGGGGGGAATTTAATAGTTTGGAAATTTTATAGTTGTTATGTTTGGTTTTTTCTATTTCCCATTTAATAAAGTTATATAGTGTCAGGATAAACATTTCTTGCAAGTGGGGAAGTTGTTCTTTTAGGACCCTATTAAAGATGATCTTTTTCCCAGGTTCTGAGGGGAAGCTCAAGTCAAAACCCCCAAATTTGGACCTATTCCTTGTACTGTGATGAGTGTCTAGTAGGGCTGTGTGAAATTTCACTGACTGTTTTGATTCAGCACTGTTTTGACTCATTTCAAGCTCGAAACAGTGAAATTGAATTGAAATGAAGGGCTTCAAAACGGCCTCAAAGTAAAACAAGGCTAGTCAAAATGTTCTGAAAATTTTGAAACATTTTGAGTTTTGAAGCAGCCAGCAGTGAGGTAGCTTCCAGCAGCAGCCAGGAGCGCAGCCCTGGCTCTCCCTATCTCCTGCTGCTGGGCTGGGGGAAGCTGATAATGTTAGGCCCCAGCTCAAGTCTGGGTTCGTGCCCGGTATGCAAAGGCCAATAAAGATACCGGGGTGAAAGTATAAAGAAGATTTATTGCTAGCAATAAAAGGTGCAAGCGGAATAATCTCACAGAACAAGCACACCAGATATGCAATATTAAGCCCCTTATATACAGGGGTTTGAACCTTCATAAGCATCCTTGTTTGCTAATTGGCTATAAAGGAGTGACACAAGGAGTTCTTTACTGAGCATGTCTCTATACCTGTGTTTTAGCTATGTATCTCATTAACATACATATATGTTTCATTAGCATATTTCTTCCCCACCTAGGGGTGTGATTTTTAGTATTTTAATGAGCTCTTTGTCCCAGTACTTCTGATTCTGCTTTTGTTTTCAAGCCTCCTCTATCTAAGACTGTCTGCTCCTTATCATTGCAAATGGGCATTCGTCACATAACATTCACTTTTGCTTAGGCTTTGCATAGTAGTTTCTAGGTCAAACCTCACAATAATAATGCAGGGGAAGGGACAGTTCCCCTCCCCAGTGCTGTGATCAGACTGGGGACAGGGAGTCAGCCTTCCCCAGCACTAGATCAGGCGGGGGGCTGACTCAGCTGACTCCCTGCCCCCCGCCTGATCTAGCGAAATGTCAAAACAGTGAGGCTATTTCAATGCTGTTTCAACGAAGCAAAACAGAACAGCTGTTTCAAATCAAAATGAAATTCGAAACAGAACGCTGTTCTGTCGAAACCTTAAAACTCAAGGCAAAACAGAACGGTGCTGTTTCACACAGCCCTAGTGTCTAGCAAAAGGGTTATACTGCATTCTTTTCCAGAATAGGATCTTAACACTTCAGATCTGCTGGTAAAATCGCATGGTCGGGCTTATCCCTGTAACCCTGAAATCTTGATTATTCTCTATCCTTTTGTCAGTATCTTAAAAAATTAAGTTAAGTAGTTTTTATGGATTCTTCCATTAGATCCACACTTGGGGCTATGGATTCCTCAATACTGGTGAAACCATGTAAGTTCTGTTTCACCCCATAACTCAGTACAATGCATCTTTAATTGATAGAGCCCTTTTAATTTTACTGAAGCATACTCTTTATTTCAAGTCACTGTAAGACACTTGGCTCTGTATGACCATTTCAGCATCTCCAGGCTCAGTTGACTGATAGGTTAAATTGTTACTGTTATGTTAACTAGGAAAAACAGCCAGTTATAAACTAATCAAAATTCTGATTGCATACTCTCACTGTCAGGCAGCAGGACAGCTCTGACTGGCAGGTTTTGTGACCCTAAAAATGACTTCTGGGAACCATCAACAAACATCAGGAAAAATATCAGGGGTTATTTATGCATCTGTCTGTACTCTGGGAGGAAGGAAGGAACCGATGTAGTTAAAGCAACAGGATTTTATTGATTTTTTTTGTTTGTTTTTTTTGTTACAAATAATTCCCAATGTAAGACCCAACTGCACTGGCACAGGTTAGTAGTAAATTTCCTCCTGCTATCTTAAGCCTGAAGCAATTTTCTTCAAAGATAGTCTTTTTTTTTTTTTCTAACCCCTCCTCAGCCCTCAGCTTCTAAATTAAAGCTGTTTCATGTTCAGGGAAGATTTGTTTCTATCCCTCCTCCATTAAATTAACTAGCCCCAGACTAAATTGACTGACTCATGCATCAACTATAGACAGTCTTGCCCTGCACAGGAGCACTAATGAATTCCGTGTCTTTTTATATACCTGTTCAACCAACTGAGACAGATTAGTTTTAAACTGCCAATAATTCATATATATTACATGGAAAAATTATTGTTACAGTGACCTCAAAGAATCATAATCAGCCCTTCCCCTAACTCAGAGGTGAAGCAAGTAATGATCTGTCAACTAAGTTAACACCAGTAGTTGTGGTAGCAAACAACATAGAAATAATTTGGTATACCAAAGGATTTGTGACAACAATAACTGTACAGCATCTGGGAGGGGCTATTCCAAATGTGGTCTGAAAGTCTGATATATATGGATCTACCTCCAAAGGAATATTCAGAGGGATAAAATGGCCAAGTGGATTAGGAAAACAGTAAGTGAAACTCTTTCACCAAAATACTAAGTGTAAGCTAAATGATGCTGGGGAAACACTCTGAGAACCATCACTGCTGGAGAGGAGATATGGTTCTATTATATTTAAAAGATGAGCACATCAGAGAAGCCTCTGAATATTTAAATGCCAACAATGGGGAAAAAAGAGTGAAATCCTGGTTTCATTCAAGTCAGTGGAATCACTTTAATGAAACTAGGATTTCATCCCAAAGAGGGGATGTTCTCTAATGAACTAGGTCACAGAAGTTGAGAAAAACAGTTTGGAAGTATACTCCACATTTGGGAACTGGTTCTGCTCCTACAGAGGTCCCCCACAGAACTACCTCTCCTGCTGGGTCCTCTGGGAGGAAACATACTCCCCCACAGCCAGCCCTGTTTCCACCATGGCAAGAAGCCTGCAGGCTGGCTAACCCACCTTCACAGGCCAGATTCAACAGGCAGAAGTGTAACTAACAAGTTTTGTACATGAGGCATAACTTTTTTGACCAAAAGACACCTGCTCCTGCTGTGTCTCTTCAGCCAGCTCCTACTGCCTAGTGGCACAGGGCTGTTTCTGCCCCTCTCATATAGCTATTAGCATGGGACTGTTTCTGCCTGGGTCCTATGGCTAAGTGACACAGAGCTGCTGTGCCCTCCCCTCCCACCTAATATGCTGCAGCCTGTGGACCCTCTCCTCAGATGGATGGTTGATTGATGGGTTGGAGAGCCTGGTGTATACCAATGACCCGAAGAGCAACACCATTGGGAGTCTTCTACTTCTGGTAGGGTAATCCATGGCGGTAAAGTCAAAGGTGAAGTATCAGGTGAAGAACAGTCCAACATAACTTAAAGACCTCAATAGTGGAGCAGGCAGATGAAGATGGCATACTTCTCAATGACTGCAAAGGCGGATGAAGGATGC
This sequence comes from Alligator mississippiensis, assembly GCF_030867095.1. Lineage (NCBI taxonomy): Eukaryota > Metazoa > Chordata > Crocodylia > Alligatoridae > Alligator > Alligator mississippiensis. Next base: position 322,370,146 of record NC_081824.1, read on the forward strand.
AGTGAAAGAGTAACCCCAGTTGTCTTCAATCTCCTTGCCACTGAACACAGGTTTCTCCTTGTCACGGGCGGGGGTCCTCCAGGAGGGCCGTGATCTCCTTGAGGCCCCTTCCTCCGTGCCAAGTCGGCCCAAGGGCACCCTCTGATTCCCGTCCACCACGTCTTTGCTGTTAGATAAGGTTGGGAGGCTGCCTTATGTCTTCTTGGACACGGTTCGTTGTGACCTCTGTCCCCTTGGACTCCCGGACCCCTTGTGGGTCTTGTCCTGCAAATGGGTGCCCTGGGGCACCCTAGCCTTATGGGCTATGCATGGCTCCAACCACCACTTATACCACACCCCAAGCCTCGCAGTTGGACTGGATGTTGTTTGGTCTCTTGATCTGCTCTCATGCCCGTCTCTCGGGCCTCCTCTGTACCGCCGCCCAGCTCTCGGGCCTTCTCTGTACTGTCGCCCCCTCCTGGGGCTCTCTATGCCCACTCTGGGCCTTCTCGGTACCACCGCCCTCTCTCCAGGCCTTCTCTGTGCTACCGCCCCCTCCTGGGGGCACTCCGCGCCCCCTCTGGGCCTTCTTAAGAACACTCTCCCTCTAGTGCTGCCCCTTTCCTGGGGCTCTCTGTGCCCACCCTGGGCCTTCCCTGTGAAGCCGCCCTTCTCTGGGGCCTTCCCTGTGAAGCCGCCCTTCTCCTGGGGACTTCTGTGCCCACTCTGGGACTTCTTGGTCAAGCCACCTGTCTCTCGGGCCCACCGCACTGCTACCCCCTTTCTCCAGGGCTCACTGCACTACTACCCGCTCTCTCCAGGGTTTACCGCAGTACTATGCCCTTCCTCAGGGGCTCACCACGCCTGCACTGGGGCTTCTCAGTAGTACCCCCTCTCTGGGACTCACCATGCCCGCACTGGGGCTTCTCAGTAGTGCCCCCTCTCTGGGGCTGGGGTCTATGCACCCCGTACGCCGCGCCCTCACTGGCGCTGGGGTCCCCACGCTGCTGTGTGTCCCCTATGAGTATGCTGTGCCCTCACTGGCGCCGGGGTCCCCACGTCACTGTGGGTTCCCCATGAGGCCTCCTCCAACCCCTACTAGCCTCACCCAAACCACCGGTGTAGTACATAACAACAACAATGCAAAACAAGCCCCTAGGCTATAACATAACTTAAAGCTGCCTGGCTAAAACCATGTTGCTCACACATCTTAGAGCTGCCTTCCTTACTCTGCTTGAGGAGTACCTGCAGTTCTCGCATCTTAACTCCAGGAGCTCCTGCTCCTGCTCCTGCTCCTGCCCTGCCCCTGCCCCTGCCCCTGCCCCTGCCCCTGCCCCTGCCCCTGCCCCTGCCCCTGCCCCTGCCCCTGCCCCTCTGGCTGCTAGCAGGGAACTGCCCACCTGGCCTCAGCCCCCTGGGCTTTATGAGGGCCGGGCCCTGCCCCTTCCGGTCAGCTGACCTCCTGGTTGCCCCTGGCAACCCACAGCTGTGCTCCTTATTCCCTGACAGGGCTCTTTCCCTGGCAGTTTCTCCTCTCTAGGAGCAGGGCACCTCGGTGCCCTGTGACACTCCTCTACCAAGATCTGCTGCTCTGCTACCAAACTGCTGATGTGCCTTCTCACATAAAACAAGTCATGCACAGGCTTCTCCCACTGGACCCAGCTTCTACTACAATAACCAGTCACCAGTACCCAAACCTCTACAACGCCCTCCTTTTAACCACCACCTGTGGCATTTGCCAGAAAGTCGGTGGCTCTCAGATTGACCTTAGCCATCAACGGACTCATCTACAACCTTTTACTTCACCCATGGGAGTGATCATCTTCAACCATGAGGGATCGCCACCACTACTGATGGACTGTATGCTTGACACTCCTGCCCTGGAGGATTGCCATGATGATATGGCATGTATCCACATCTAAAACAATAAAAAATAGAAGTGAATTAGAGCATTTATATTTGATACACATCAAATTGATTTTAAAACATGTGAGAAAGCCTGTCCCGTTCTAACTGATCTTTCTGAGACTGCATTAAAAGAAAGAAACTCCATTTTAAACAAAGTGAGGATAACATGATGTTTTCTTAAACCTAAAATAAAAGATAAGACATGCTGAAAGCTAAAACAGTGTGTATTGGGCCAGATTATCACTGTTGTCCTAATATAGCTAAGACTGAAGTATGGGCAAATATATCTATCCAATATGTCTTTACCTTTGGGGCATGAAGCTAACAGATGACAGGAATTCATAAAGTACCATTACCGATAGGAAGCCTGACTGAGGGATGCTCTTCAGGATTCAATAAAATCTGCTGGGGAACTTGTGTGAGAAAAAAGCAGAGAGCTAGCCATTTTGACATATAACTCTACAATTTCCACATTCTGTCAAATATAGGCACTCTGAAGTTCAATCTTCTGTTTCTAAAATGTCATAAATGAGTGAAATTCCACTGTCCAGAATATTTTCTCTGCCTTGTTATCTGCTATAAATTCATCGAAAGATGATAACTTGTTTTCCACTGAAAATATTTCTCAGTGAGGATAGAAGCTTCTCAAATGATCCAATATCCTTTTTGCTTATCATGACGAGGGTCAGTACATTCACTTTCATAGGTTTTATTTTCTAATCTTTCTTTATTGATAAAGCTAGGACAACATTGTAGCTAATAAAAATAATTTAATTTATTAAAAATATTTATAGACATGTGTTTATACTTTCAAAATTGGCAGTGATTTGCTTCCATTTGTGCTCACTCACTGGAAAATAACCTAAGAAAGGAAGAAAATAAATTGGACCTAATCTACTTGTGCATTACATCTGGGATGATTGAAGGTAAATGGATATCATATATAGATCAAGTGTATGCTTAAAAATACTTACTAGATTTCAGTAGAATAATGTCTTTTATATTTGGATTTTAAATGTATTACCCATGTTTGCAGTCCCTGGTTTTTATCTTCAGGTTTAAGCCCTTTTCCCACAATTCTTTGGGTCCCTATTACCATATCTAACATAAGTACAGGCAGTCCTTGACTTACAATATTTTAAGTTCTGACAAATGGCACTTATGACCTTTAAAAATTTATACCCTGCTTTGAGGTTCTGATGCCAGTTTCAACTTTACAATGCTGGAGACAGCTGCCTCCAGCTGGTAAGTCTGGTGTGGTGGGGGAGAAGGGGGAGGGAAGGGGCATAGGGAGCAGATCAATGCCCCCACAGTGAGGGAAGGATTGAGGCTGGGGCTAGGACAGGGGCTGGGACAAAAGCTGCCCAGGTGGGGCAGGGTGGGGGTGGGGCGGCTCCCACCACTGTGTACCACTGGTCCAGGAGAGCATGGGGAGACTATGGTGAATTTTCGGGTGGCCGCAGCCCTCCACTGCCAGCCCTGACCTGATCTGGGGGTACATGCCCCCCCCATGCCCTGCCACCACTCACCCAGCTGGAGCAGGTGTGGGGGGGGGTGGGCACAGGATAAAGTTGCTGCTCATCTGCGAGGCATGGGGAGGCTGGGCAGCTCCCACTGCTGCGTGCCACTTGTGCAGAGGCAGCACAGCAGCTGGGTGAGCGAGTGGCAGGAGGCCATAGCCCCTTCTCCCAGCACCTTCCACTGCTCACCCAGAGCACAGCCCCATCCCCATCCCCATGCCCCCCTGTGCAGACCCAGGGGCACACCCCCCCACCATGCACTCCCAGACTGGCGGTGGGAGAAGCAGCAAGAGCCGCCAGATGAGATGCTCCTGGGCCAGCAGTGCTCAGTGGTGGGAGCCACCCCACCCCCTCCCCATCCCCCTCCACCTCAGCTGGGCAGCTTTTGCCCCAGCCCCAATCCCTCCCTTGCTATGGGGGCATTGGTCTGCCCCCCCACCTCTTCCCTCCCCCCTCCCAAATTAACTCAAGCTTTCCCGAGAAACAAATTGCCCCACAGCTGGGGTAGCTCCCCTACCCTGTGGAAATCCTTTCCCCAACAACTCATGACTCCAGGGCCTGGGTTGGTGGTCCTCTTCCCCTTGACTGATTTGCTTATCATGGGCATGGCCTCCCAGCCCACTGGCTCCACTTGGGCTGCTGCCTGCAGGTGGCCCTGTACACCATTGTGTGCACTGAGGGCTCTGTCTTCTGCTGGGGGTTGGAGGCCTGGGCCGCCTCATGTGGCACTGGGGCTCAATCTGCTCCTGGACCCACCGTGCAGCATCGCCTGCCCAGGGTTCACAGACCCAAGCTGCCTCAAGCTGCTCCCAGGGTCTCAAGCTCCATGCACTGCTGTGTGCACTGAGGTCCCAGCTGCTCCCAGCTGGGAGTTGCGGACCTGAGCTGCCTCGTGAAGCTCCCAAGGTCTGGGCTTCATGCACCAGTCTGTGCACTGGATCCCAGGCCTCACACCAGGGGTGGCAGACCCAAACCACCTCGAACGACTCCCAGGGTCTGTGCTCTGTGCACCGAACTTGTACACTGATACCGTGTTCTCCATGGAAAAGCTGGGGACGCAGCCGCTCGCCACTTCCACTCGCAAAAGGGAGTCTTCACGCTCTTCAGGGTGCTGGTTCTGCTTGCTGGCCAGATTACAGCTCTGAAATCTTGCCAGACCTGCAGAACGGCAATTGGGTCTGGGAGGCTATTTGCTCTCCCCCCGCTACTCCACCCCTGCTCTGTGTAAGGGGCAGGGCTGGCCTCGCCCAGCCCTTACCTGATTGATGGATGGGCTCCACCAATCAAAACGAAGATCTTCCAAACCCATTTGAGCTAGGCTGAATTGTTAAGTCCACCACATTGGTATTGCCATTATATATATTCCTATGTAATATATTACATATATTACATTAGTGTTTACATAATTAATTGAGAACCAGTGATTTTTGTTACACATAATACAACTTGTCTAGATGCAAAGCTAATACCCTAAGTATAACTGGGAAGAGAATATGGTGCCAATCCCTTAAAGCACAACTTGGATAGCTTTTAATATAATTTACTCCATTTTTAAGATGTGCTTCTCTTGACATTGGTTTTATCATGGTGGCTGGTAGACCTGTATATTGTTTCATGGTAAAGAATTTAGAGTGAAATTGTAATAACTATAGGGTCTTCCTATCACATAATCCAACTCTGATTCTATTTAGATGATTTTACTATTATATTCTTCTGAATTTGGTGGGGGTTTTTTCTGCCTTTTACCAGTCTTGATTTGTGTCCTAAATCAAGGAATTGCCTGAATGTGTGCAGACTTTTATTGGAGAACAATCTGAACAATCACTTAGCCCACCCACTATGGTTTTCATTTTCTTCTGCATGAATGGATTAGCCTGGTTACTAAATCCAATCTTCCATTATTAGGCTCTACAATTACATCATCACATTGGGCTGCCAGCCAGAAACACTGGATTTTCTGACTAGCTTATATACTTATTAAGACCAGCATCAAATGAAAAGGAACAAATGTAATCAAACTGAACTATCACAAGGTATCATGGTTCTTACTGCTGTGAGAAACTGATTTTTTTCATATGCTCTTTTTCTACTCAATATGATGATTTTTTTTATCTTAAAACTTTCTTAGTAACAGTAGTTAAAAAATATCTAAACATTTATAGAGCACAGTAAGATCTGTTGCCATGGTTCAACACGCTCTGTTCTGTCAATTACCACTGAAAGTTTTTATTTTCAAACTAAATTTTCCTAAGATATATTTTATTTAGGATTAACATTATGCTGAAATGAGAAGAGAAATCAGTGTATTCAGATGATATGCAATGGCAATCCTGCATGCACTCATTCATTAAATGAACAGAGCACTAGTTCCAAACAAGTCTCAAACCCCATAGTTATCTACGAATACCTTAACAACATTAAACAACATCAACCTGCTAAATCATAATTCTATGGTTTATTCAGTGGCACTTATAAACACTTATGCACTTGTTTCTAGGGTTCAGGAACCCAGTATCACCTATGATCATGGATTGTAGTTCTATTCCAAAAACAAGAAATGTAAAAATGGTTTTATATTGTTCCACTTTTAAATCCTGTTCCCATACTATTGAAGTTGCTGGGCCTGATTTTCATTTCCACCAATTCATCTAGTACTGTAAAATAAACTTTAAATAGGTACATCTTTCAAGCTTCATTAGATAGGCAGAGCAATATAAAATTGACTTATCATAAATGGGAATCATGATCAATGACTGAATTTCATGGCTGCAAAGTCAGAACCTTATTGTGTCAGCTGGCTCAGTAGCCCGAGCACCATCTGGCTCCCTGGACTCAACCTTTTGCTATCAGTCAGAGGCCTGGGCTGCCTTGTGCAGCACCAGGCTCGATCCGCTCCCGGACCCTCCATGCAGCACCTCCTGCACCAAGCTCCCAGCCTTGTTCCGGGGGTTGAGGGCCTGAGATGCCCAAGTGCTACAAAGGTCCTGCTCTGTGCACTGTCCCATGCACTGTGTCTCTGGCCGCACGCCAGAAGTTGCAGACCCAAGGGGATGAGGGGGGAGCTCCTCTCCCTCTCCCCTCAGGAAAGGGGAGTGACTTTACTCCCCCTTGCTGCCTCCTGACTGGTGGATGGGCTCCACCAATCAAAACAGCAAGATTTCAAGCCTGGGACTCAACCCAAGCTCTGAAAGGCAAGCCTGCTACACTTCCTTATATCCTGTCAATTAGGTCTCCACACACTTAAAAATTAGGCAGCTGGGTGCAGGAGGATGATTTGAAAAAATGGTTTTAGGTGCTTAGGTTCTCTGTCAAGTCAATGGAGAGACCTACCTACCACTGAAGGGCGATTCAGAGAACCCTGACCAAGAACACAGGAGTCATAAGGTCCAGGGGAAGCCAGCAAGGGCACGGGGATCATAACTCTATGGCCTAAAGGTTAAAACACTCAACTGGGGAAGGTGGCAGGGGAGGAAGGACAGAGATTCTGCTTCTGGTTCCTGTTCCCAGGATTAGTGCTCTTGTTTAACCAGTGACTGTTTAATATGGCAGGTATACACAGATCAGGAACAAGGACTGGAACTCAAGACTGCCACTGTGCCTCTTGATTCCTCTCTTTCTGGCTCTGTGACACTTGCATTCTTGATACACAGCTTATAAGAGGAACGGTGAGTATCCCCAGCTAGATTAATCTGCAGTCTGGTGAGTCACCTGGATGGTGGGTCGGTTTGAAGCTCCTATGATTTATAAAGGCCTATAACCCAAGTCTCCCACCTCCTAGGAAAGCACTGTCGCCTCTGGGCTAGCACATCACATCACCTCCTCCTCCAGCCATACTGTTGAGCAACCATGGCTGCTGTCCTTTTTTTCTGGATTCAATGCTTCCAGTGTGTCAGGTATTCTCAGAGCATCATTAAACCTGGGATCCCTGTGTAAGGCATCCTGAGACCTTAATACAATGAGTCACTCTGGGAACTTAGGCAGAGTTTAAGCACACTTCAATTCATATCTGCAACACAATGGAACCCAGATAGAGGGACATGGTGGATGCTTATATTATTTTCTCAATATTATCTCTTCTTTTTTCAAGTCTATTCATGTTGTTTGCTTTATGATTACAAATGGTTTAATTCCAAAAAACAAAAGGTTTGCACCTAGACAAGAAAGTAGGAAAATACTTTTCAAAGACACCCAGTCACTAGTAAAGGCCAACATGGAGAGAGAACTGCTTTGAAGTCTATCCCTCATTCTTCCTCCCTAGTGCATAAAGGATTTTTGGAGGTCCAAGGCAGACAAAGGAACCTTAAGGAGGACAAGAAGAGCCTGTAAAGGTATAGAGGAACACAGAAGCTGTAAGGAAACAGAATGAGTAGTGGGATTACCTTGACATGCCAGATCTTGCTAGGACCTAGGTAAGAGATATACAGTTAAGGTAGACAGTTATGTTACTGTATTCATATACTGCTCACATCTCCCAAAGCAGTATCCTGCAGGCAGCTGAATTCAGTGGGGCCTGCGGAGCAAGCCTCATTGGTAAGCAACGTACTGCAATCCAGTGACCTAACCCCAAGAGTGAGGGAATGAAAGCAGTTGTGCTAAAACCCCTTTCTTTGTTAAACTTCAGTTCTTACTGGCAATGTGTGTTTTAGAAAGACTCTTTTGGGGTCACTGTATTTATACAATGCATCGCAACTCTCAAGGGGGTGTCTTGCAAGGAAGCTGAATGCAACTGGGCATGCTGAGCAATCACAGTTGGTGAACAAGATGCTGCAACTCAATGACCCTGTATAAAGACTGGGAGTACTAAATGGTGAGAGAATGATAGCATTTCACCCTACACAGTTGAAGGCTCAGAGTCCAGCTTGGGGAGGTTTTGCATTCAGAGAAATTGATAGGTAGAGGCATAGCAAGATATACAAGCGTTCCAGGCAGAAATGGGATGGGGCAAGAAAAGGGGAATTATGTTGACCAGTGGAGAAGAGGAGGGGTTTGGGGGGAGGCAAGTGGAATCTAACCTGCCCCTGCTCTCTGCACTCAGGTAGAAAATGCTGCAGTATGAACTTGACTACTGTAGCTTAAGGGTGAGCTTGCTGCACACTGGTGCAGAAGCCTGGCCAGCATGGACTGTTTAGAACATTATAGATATTATCTACTATCATGAGTGGAAGGTGGGAATGGAATAAAATGCTTGATGGATAATGTGACAGGATATTATTACAATCTAAAACAACAGATTTAGGGTCTTCCAATGCTGTCTTAGCTTCAATGATATCCAGGCCTTCTTAATGTCTGCCAGAAACGAGTAAAAAATGAAACAAATTACAGGATAGAGCATTCAGAATGTTATTATAGAAAGTGAAGCAACATAAATGATAACCAAGCTATATATGCAGAATAAGACAACTGTCCCAGCTAGTTATATGCCAGATGCTTAATATGATTTGGAATAGGCATAGTAGGCATTGTCATGTAAAACAACAGATGATGATAATGCTATCCCTGTTAAAATGCAGACAAAAATGAAAGCAATGCTACAGCAGAAGGTTAGGTACACCTGTTATGTCAGGTGTTACAATTTCAGAAGTATTCATTCCTTTCCTCCTGCATAACCAAAAATCTGTATTAAACTGGAATTAATGTTGAATACCCTTTAGTTCCATCAAGGTAAAAACATTAAAGGGATGCTGGAATTATTTCAGAAATAGGCACAGACTCAGGAAATGTATAGGTATGGTAAAGCTTTGAAGAAATTGAAATTATACTCCAGGCACTTGAATTAAAGTGGCTCTTGGAGCCACTCTAATTAAAGCACCTCCCCTGTGCCTCTCAGAGCATGTATATAAATGCCCAAGAGTGCAACAGTGTGGGGCTAGCTGATTGGCAGCCCTGCACTGTAGCACCTAGATGCCCCAGCCAACCCTGATCACTGTTTACACATGTGTTGCATCAGAGTAAATAACAGAGTAAATAATAAGTACTAGAATAGTACTTGTGTTGGGCAGTACTATCCTATGGTAGAGTTAATTTGTTTACTCCAGTCTAATAGCACCACTCATGTAGATGGTGATGCTTTACTGTGTAGCTAATTAGGCAACTTGTGTAGATGCACCCTATGTAGACAAACAATGAATTAAGCATCTCACATTCCTATTTTGCATACACTGAAAATAGCTCATTGTCCAATGGAAGTTATGCTTTCAGGCCAGGTACAGAAGTTACACTTATTGTATGGTAAGTATGCAGAAAGTGCTCTACAGCCATAACTGAACAGACAGTCATGGCACATAAAGTGCTGGAAAAATGGTGGCTCTTGCTCTAAGATAACCCTGGATGGATGTGGTATCAGATTTCAGTGTTGTAGGTTAGAGCACTATACTGAACATCTCTACCACATCCCTTCCTGACTCATATTAGGTCGCATGCCACTGGCAACCCATGGGGCTTTGTGGCATCCTGCTCATCACCCTCTTTAAAAATGGTGGTCTAGCCTTGGCCAGAGCCCATCTTCTCTGCCTGAGCACTGGGGCCAGTCCTGCCCCCAGGCTGTCACTGACAAAAGCCAGCGAAGCCTTTGTCTCCAGGTCTGCCTGTGTCCTCTCTCTGGGTACCATAGATGAATCCACACAAAGAAAACTTCTTTTTGCTGAATTTCTCTTACTGCATATTGTCCTGGGTGCAGGTGAGCAAGTGCTGAATGTGGGTCAGCTGCTATTTTACCTCTGCTCACAGCTAACTTGTCTTTAGAACTGATTCATCTGCACTGATTTCTGGCAACAGGCAAGTTCCTTAATGGAAGTAAAAAAATATACTTGAACATGCCCAAAATGTACATCAGCACACCAAATGTAGATTGTGAGGCACACTTACAGTGCCTGTGTTCAATACAGGATGCAGGAGCAGAAACCCATGAGTTCAGCTCATAGACATGAAGTCCCAAAAATCTAGGATACTTTAAATAGCCATAATGAGGCAGGGTGTTTCTCTGTTCTTGTGTTGTAAAGCCAATTTCTAATAATCCTGATCACTCGAGTAAATGGTTTAGAACCATGTGTACATGGTTCAGACAGCTTGTTACAGAGTCTGAGCTGCTGGGAGTCCCATACAAACATATGTAGGGCAGTTAAGATTTTTTTGTCAAGTTCCCACATTGTTTTATTAGTTACCATTGTTGAGTTCTTGCTTTTCCTGGATATATGAATAATAATATCCAATGGTCTTGATAGCCTTAATGTGGTATATGGAATGTACCTTTAAGGATCCAGCAGTGGAATGACTCAGTCTCTCCCCCAGTGACCTGTGGGTGTGGTTTCTGGTGTGGGTATTTGTAGTTCTCCCTGCAAGCTGTGAGCATGCAAGGTGATGAATCCTGTTCCTAATAAAGATAAAGCTGTTTACCACCCCACCGGCCTCTGCTGAATGGTGAATTGAGGACAGAACCCCAAAGGCATGGAGGTCTGAGTGAGTGCCCCATCCCTGGAGCCCAATGGCATAGAGTAAACATTATACTTAATGTAATGCTCTTTTCTTAGACCCACTCAGCAACAACAAACCACCCCCCTCCCTGGGACACAGTGTCTATGATGTTCCCCTTAGGAAACACCTCGCATTCTTCATTGGGAGGAGAGGAAACTCTTTCCCTGCCTTCCCAATCTGCCTCCTGCAGAAGCAGCAGTGATTTTATTTCTCCTTGCGAACCTAGTGGATTCCCTAAAATCTGTACAGAATTTTGGAAGACAAGACAAACAAGGTCACCCTCCTGAAGCCTAGTGAACATAAGCAGTCAAGTTGTCCCATTTGCTGGCTCATGCCCCAGAAAGGATGACTTAGGATCACCAGATATTTGGTACTGTGTCAATATTCTATGAGTTCTTTATTAATTGTCTAAAAAGCTGGCCCCCTAATATTACCAACCAGTAGGAGGCCGTGTACTTCTGCAGGATAGGCAGTGAAGCTACCACCTGCAGGGGCAGGACAATACACTGTTTGCCAAGAAATTGTTCAAAGGTTTGCAAAGGCATTGTTTGTTTGCACTCAGTGCAATATCACTCCCATTGTGTGTTTTCTGAAGTGGTCTAATGCAGGGGTTTCCAACCTTTTGGGAGCATTGTACCCCCTGCAGCCAGTCCAGAAGGCAGGAGTCCCCCAGCTGCCCGACAAGCAGGGGAAAGGGTGCAGTCCCCTGTGGCTGATAGTTGAGCTTGCTGGTGGCACCCACTGCCAAGTACCCCCCAAGGCCATCATGAGTACCCCTAGTTGAAAACCCCTGGTCTAATAGGTAGTGCAGTGAACTTTGGGTAGAGGGTGGATTCAGTTTTTGACACAGTCCTTCAATTGCATACAAATTGGTGAAATGTAGTAATCTGAAATAGGGGTAATTTTCCCTTGATTTCAAGTGGAGCAGGACTGGGTCTTTGTACCTTACTATATACTGTATAAGGTGCATCTCTACCCTGCCTTTATTTTGCCTCCTAGCAATGAATTAGGGAAATTTAATGAGTGCGGGGGGGAGGAAAGAGGGGGGGAAGAATCTTATCCCTAGCTGGGATTCAGACATCCAAAAATTCTAGTTTAGGGGAAGGGGGAGAGATAAGACAGTACATTCAGGGGTGGATGAAGCCAACGTATCAGGCTTATCAGGTGAAGCTGCTGAGTACTGTATACTTGTAAATAAAATGGGAATAAGAGCCAGGTATGGGTGTGGGTGTAAATTAGGCAAAATCTTGCCTGAAATATATTAATAGCACCCAACTTTCTTACTCCATCTGAAGGCTTTTGTGGAGAAAAAGTTAACAAAAACAAACTGTGTTTGTTGTTTCCGGTACTTACAATCCATAATCCATAATCTACTTTCTACCTCTTGCATTCTCCAAAGCGATTTCAGATGCAAGTAAGCAGCTGCTTATATTCAGAAATATTTTGTAATGTCCTGATGCAGACAATATCTTGTTCAAATCAAGTGTGTGTTTGTCTGAGACTTAGGTTAGTTCTCAACTCTGGACCAAAATCTCTCTGGATTTGCCACTTCATTCAAAAGTCACTTTCACGGACAGAAGGGATACCACTTTAAAATATGAAATTTCAATTTAGGTGCATGGGGGAGTTATTTGCAGTAGTCTTGGATCTGAACCTGGCACATGGTTTTGATTCCAACACTAGAATAGTTCTGCTTATGCCTGTTCTTGAAGGGTTACAGCTTTGGATAATGGAAAGTAATGAGAGGAGATGATTTATCCTTATCTCTGTCTCCAACCTCCTTCACAATCTTCTTCCTTTTCAAAATGAATTTGTAATAACACTCTCATGTGGTTGTTTTGCATGGTGCCTTTGTGCCTTCTCACTTGAGACATCTATATTTATATTGAAATCTCTTCCAAGCCAGGACTTTGTACAGTGCCAGAAAAGAATGGGGAAAGAAAAGGTGAATCCTAATCCAAACCCTAACCCAAGGGTTTTTCTAGACAGAATGTCACAAGTACTTGACTTTTATAGTGAGTTCTGTAATTGTACAAAGTATCCACATTCATCCAGCAGCCTGAAATGACTATCTTATATATGGGATGTCCTATTCAGTGATATTACCTATTAATCATTCTTTATTCTTTTTTAATGCTAATACTGTTAAAAGAGTTTGTTCTTCTCCAGAGCAGTACAGTACCATGAGTTTATTGCATGTCATTCCTTTTCAGGTTTTTTGGCTCCAAAACTAAGAATCAGAAATTAAATGTCAGCATAATTAACATTTTGAAAATTTAGTTTCACCACTGTTGAAAGAAAACATCGAACAATTTGGACATTCGGCAAGGCCCAGTAATGTTAAGTGGAACAAAAATCAAATTGTCTCTATCTCCCTGAAGTTTACCTAGCTTTCAGACTGGTTCTCTCTGACTCAGGCCTCTGATCAGTGTTGCAGGAGATACGTCACAGATTACCCCAAAGCCTTAGTGTTCTGCAATAGCTACCTGTATCTCAGTCCTCTTGCTGAATTTGTTCAGCTTTGCTTTAAGCTAATTTCATTTACTGCACTGATTATTCAGCTCAGAAGGAAACACATAAATATAAGGTGAGTTTACCTTACTTGGCACGGATTTGCAGCTGTTATCATCCAGATTTTTATTGTGTCAGAGCATGGCTTAATGACCCCATCACATGGCTTTTTCCCCTGACACCTTTTAGCTCATTGCATTGTGGAATGGTAAGCAGTGTTAAAGCTGGGATGTGCTATGAGCAGTCCCACATTAAGGGTTAATACCATTTCTTGCCTACACATCTTTCACTTGCCACTACAGGACTGGCAAGCAGGGGGACAGCTAGGAGCATAGCCACCTCGTCTCTCTCCCTGTTCTGGGGGAAAAGAGGAAGAGGAAGAGGAAGAGGGTAAGAGCTGGGAGTGGTACATCCTGGAGGACTGCAAATTACTTGTTCTATCTCTGTGGAGCAGCCTGGAGTTACATTAACATGATTTGGGTAACATGGCCCAGAGTTAACCCTCACCTGAAGGGAGGCATAAGAGACTCTCAAATAGCACTTAGCACAAGTTAACAAGCTTTAACATATGGATGCTCATGTTTTAAGTGCCTTTTGTATGGTCTAATTGTAACATGTAACTTTACCTGAAGGGCCTTGTCACATGGGCTAGGGACAGACATTCAAAAAGCCTGAGCCTGAATTGATACAGTCTTTGTTGGTTAGTCTAACCAGCGGAGAGTGAACTGGTTTGCAGGTGGATAGATGTTGGGCACATGCCTGCAGTGCCTCAAGCCAGAAGCCTGGGGGCGCTAAAGCAGCCCTCCCTTCCACAGGGAAGCTGAGCTGAGTGGGGGAGCATGGCCAGGCCCCAGAAGACCCGCCCCAGCAGTTCCCCGACAGCCGGGATTCCTGGCACACAGGGCTGCCCAGCCCCAGAGGGGGACTCTTCCCCCCTACTCCTCCTTCCCCAGGGCAGGGAGAGGCTCTGTTCCATGCTGGGGGGAAACGCTTCCCCTTCCTCCTCCTCCCCCCAGACGGGGAGTGGGAGCACAGAGCTCAGCTGGACAGGTTGTGGGTGTGTGAGGTGTGAAGGAGGATGAGGGGTGTAGGGACCCCCACACATGCCGCCCATGGCATGCAGCCCCCGCTGCCTGGCAGCAATGGCAGGCAGGGAGGTCAGGGAGTCCCAGGGATAGAAGCGGCCTGGCAGGGTGGTCGGGCTGATTTTGGCCATTTTGAAACTGGTTTATGTGCACTGAATGTCTGTTCTATTACAGGTTTAAACCAGTTTCTGATCACTTAAACCAGTTTCTCTGTAATGTATGTCTCTAGCCATGTTCACTTACAACAATTGCAAATCACTGGAATTGTGTGATGTATTAAAGTTAGTATGTGTTAAGGACAAAATCCTCCCCTGAAAGGGAAGGACTTTGCAGTAGGAAGAGGACACTTACATGTGCTAAACTGCTTGAATGTGTGGCTGCTTGAGTTTTAACTACACTTTGTATATTGAATGGGTTAAAGTTGAACATGTGACATAACCCTACAGTTTGTGCTTCCACTGACTCTCAACTTCTAAAAGATTAGGTGACTTCAGTGTTGCAACAAATACACACACGTGCGAGCACACACACTTTCTGCTTATCATTGTTCTGCACACTGCAACCCTTTAGAAATTTATGTCAACATCTTGAGTATCACTCACCTTCTGATTCAAAAGTGTAGTCTGCTACCACCTGAACTGAAAGTGATTGGTGGTATCATGACTTTGACATGAAATCAGAACAGCTTATTCATCAAATTCTGATCAATAACATATGTATGGAAAGTCTAATACATCTGATAACAGACCAAAATCTCAGCTGGTAAGTTTTATTTGAATCAAAACTGAACAAACCAACCCCATACATGAACCAATTTACTTATAAATAATATATTAACATGTTTTTTAAAAACACTTAGCCATTCTAATCCACAAAGGTAACAGGGTATATAACAACATATAGGAACATATAATTGTACACCATCCATTCTAATAAGGCAACTAACTTTTATCTCAAATCAATGGAAATATATAGTACTCTGTTGTTATGATTCATTGACAATGTACTCTGTTTATCTGATACATATTCCCACCCACATTCAACTGAGCCACAAATCAAGGAATAAAGAGTAATTAAAATTGCTCATGCTTTTTCATCATATTAGATTATTCAGAATGAACAGCTTTCAACTGGAAGATAATAGTGTTTGTTTCATTATTTGTCTTCTGAAGTACTGATGACAACATTGAGTAATATGTTAGGATACTTCAAGTGATATATTTGGCATTAAGCAAAAAAGTGAAAGAACGCTTTATTTGTTATACATGTATCATGAAGAAGTAGCACAGAGTCTCCTTTAAAGGAATATTAAAAAAGATTTATTCCATATAGCAATACAGAAGGTTACTAAGATACCATGAAAACAGATTATACAACTCTGATTTGCATAGTGGTTTTAAGTTACTGTGAGCCCCTCATACTGTGTACTCCACTTATAAACGTAATTAATAAGTTCATAATTCTCTTAAGCACATAATACATCAATTATTTGCCTACTGCTTACATTATAACAAATATCCGTTATCGGAATGTCAATTATAGGCATAGGAACACTCAGGCCCTAAATATTTATTCTTCACTCTGTTTATTTTGTGCGATTTAAATTTACAATTTAACTACAATCTGTTTAATTGTATAATTGGTAAAATTGACTAGAAGCCATACATTTCAAGGTATCTAAAGCAGGCTTGAACTGACTAGTTTGTCATTTTCAAGGCTGATATTTGTTATACAGTGTCCTCTGAGGAACAAGCTAACCAGCCTTAATGAGTCACTAAAATCTTGGCACATGTTGTTCCTGCTAACTAAACAGCACAGTTTACATTGGTAGATGGGGACTATAGCATTTTTTCAGTGCAGAGCTCATGCACTTTATAAAATACACTGAATGCTGATATTGAAATTATAATCCTTTTACTCAGTAAAGGAAATGGAAACCAGAAATGTATGGGTGACCTAGAAATTAAGTGAAGCAATTTATCCTCCCTTCAGACTTCTTGCTGAAGTAAAAAAAAAACTCCATTTTGGATAAGAGCAAACAGATGACCAGAGATCCAGGTTTTCCATTTCCTGAGGAAAAAAGGAATAAACTGTGGATTTTACCTTTTACCGGAGGCAAATGCAGATTTTTCATTTTACCAGAGAAACCTGCAGATTTTGCAGTTTTGCAATGAGCTCCCTGCAGGGAGCTGTTTTGCAATGTTCCAGCCTGCAGGGAACTGGGAGGCAGCAGGAGGAGGGCAATCAGGCAGGGGCACCATGTGCGTGTACGTGCACAAGGCTGCCAGGCAGCCTGGAGAGCAGTTCCCTCAGGTAAGTGTTGGAGAGGAGATGGGGATGGAAACCCCTGTAGGGAGGGAAGGAGCTGGGCAGGGCTGGGAATGCTGCCCAGCTGGGCGGTGCTTGGGGCCTGGGGCCACAATGCACAGCTGCAGGGCCCCAGCAGGAAGGATGGGGTCATGAGTGGCTCATCTGGGGGAGGGGGAGGGCCAGCTCCCCGCTGCCACATGCACTCCTGAGGGGCAGGGGGGACCCGTGCCTCCGAGATCTGTGCACAGGGTGGGCACGGACTACATACTCAGGCTCTCACCCTGCTTGCCTCCCCCAGGGCCTCCACAGCCCAGTAGGCATGACCTGGCATGGCAGGAAACAGTGGTTCCACTTGGGGATCTTTTTGCTGCTGCCCTGGCAACATGCTGCCTTAGTGACATGCCCCCTGCGCATGCTGCTGCTTTGAGGGGCACAACCCCATGCTGCTGCTCTCACTGCAGCCCTGCTAGCAGGAGGCACATTGCCAGGGTAGTGTGGAGTGAGCAGTACCAAGCAGCTTCTCCATATGGCTCTGCTGTTCCTTGCTGCACCGGGTCACACCTGCTGGGCAGTGGAGGCCCAGGGGAGGGAAGCAGGGCGGGAGCCCAAGCCCGCAGCCTGCATCTGTCCCGTGTACAGATCTGGGAGGTATGGGCCCCCCCTGCCATCTGGGACTGTCAGCAGTGGTGGGGAGCCACCCTCCCTGCCTGAGCCTGCAGCAGGGGGGAGCAGGGGCAGGGGGCTGTGGGCCCAGGTCCATAGCTGTGGCAGCTGGGGGCCCCCTCTGGCAGAGCAGGGGCTGAGAGTGGTGGATGAAGAGCACCAGCGAGTTTGTGGGGGCTCTGGGGGGCCTTTAATTTTAATCATGGATTTTGGGGGGTTTATTAGAAAATTCGTAATTTTTTAAATCAGGGAAAACCAGGATCCCTGCAGATGACATAGAAAATGAAAACAAACAGACACAGGTTCAGGACAACTATAGGAACTTCCTGTCTGATCAGGTCCACTGAAATTGCTTTGGGAGTTCTGACAAGTGGCCCAGCTCATCAAATTTACTTGGTCTGACAATTACTGTGGCCAAATGCAAATTAACCTGCCTATAAGGGAAATTTCTCTTTCAAGCAGCTAATTATTTTGCCTGAAGCACAAGGATTTGTTTCCATTATACATTTATTCCATCTAATGGATGTTGTCATTATATGGATCTCAGTCTTGCGATTCATACTAAGCTCTTGTTTTTAAGCATCGTTTTGTGGCAGTAGCTTCCATGAATTAATTATGTATTGTGCCAAAAAAAAAAGTTCTCTCTTTTTTTAAGCACCATTGAATGTTTCCTTATTTCTCTATTCTAACATACAGTCAATGGGACTCTAGATTGATTTTCCCGATATTATTCATCATTATAGGCAGACCTTTATTAGGTCCCATTATAAAAGACAGCTTGCGGTAGCTTATAAAGTGTGGCAAACTAACTGTTCAGACTGCAAATTCCCACACTGGATGTCAGACACAAACAGATTTTTTTTAAATAAAAAGATAAAAGATATTAGCCATTTATGACATGGTTAAGAAACAGTGAGTTGTTTTTCAACATTAAAGCAATTCTAGCATGACCTTTCCTTTGGCACCTATATGCTAGGAATATGCTACTTACCTGTTTCACCCATATATTAATAACCAAGAAGCTGGTTTGAGGTAGACATTGGGAATAGAAATAAGGGAACACTGGGGTATGGAGTGGGGGTGACTGAGATAGTCTGGAAGGGCAAGAGTAGACCTAACTGGGCTAGGGAAATAGGAAGACTGAAAATTGGATACTTGAACTAACTAAATCAACTGATTGGCAAGGAGTCAGCAGTAGAAGAGCTACAGGTCTCACATATTGGAGTGGATGAGCCAAAAGGACACAGGCAGAAGCATAATTGCTGTGTTTCCCAAGCTGCTTGTCCATAAAATGGGGATGTGTCAAAATAAGTTTATTGACCTTTGGGAAGCAATCCTGTACTGCAGGGACTACCATCATAGAAAGCACATCAGAAATCCATAATTTCTTCCCCAGAGCAGGGTTTGAATAGTGACCAGTAAATAAGGCATGGGGTTCCACTGTGATGGATAACTGTTAGGAACCAGTTAACAAACTCTTCCTGCCGGCTGCTGCCTCATTTGCCTTAGGAGCCAGTTGATTGGTCCTTTCCCTGTTTTAACCAGCTTTTGGAAGACTGCTACTACTCACCATCCCCATAACCACCCAATGCATTTCAAGGTCACAAAAGAGGGTCTTGACTACCCAAGCACCTCCTTTCCCCCCTCTCCACTTCCCCAGGGAGCTTGAATCCCTAGGGACCTGTCACATCACCCTACTTACCTTATTTTCCCAGACAAGCAACAGAGTCTCTCCTGAAATACCTATACCCTTCCCTTGCATTGTGGACCCCTAAACTGGCTTTGGGAGGGAGGCATTTAGTGATGAATATTCTGTCATTGTGCTGGGTGTCCCACTGCAGCCAGGCAGTGATGTCACTTCTTAAGTTACCTGCCTATCTAGCACCCCAGCCCATCTCCCTACTGAAACACAATGCTTTCTCATTGACTCTTCCTCATCTCCCACCATAGCCCTCCCTACCATACCTCTCCTGCCACCCTTGCTTTGTCCACATGAGATCTGGAATTCAGCTGACTATGTTTAACCAGAAACAAAATAGCATTTTAGACATTTTATTCATGTATTATTTTATAACTTTTATTCATACATTAGAAGTGGTCAAGCAGTACATCTTGAACGTGCAGTACCAGGTGACCATCCTGGTGGTGGAAGCTCCACATCAAGGTCATGGGTAATATTATTACTAGGGATCTGGGTTTTCCATTTGCTGTGGAAGACCCAGAAGAATGCAGATTTTCTCCTTTAAAGGAGAAAACTGCGGGAAACTGTGGGTTTCCCCTTGCAGGCTGGCAACATTCCGGCCTCCAAGGAACTGCTAGTTCAGAGTTCTGAGGGGCCTGATTTTTCCTTCTATGCAGCACCCTCCCTTGCCTAGAGACATTGTAAAAAGATAGAAAAATACTGAGCTACAGACACCCCCTCCCTGTGGCTGACAGCTCACCGCAGGCAGGAGGCAGGGCTGAGGACAGAAGCTTTGCTGGCTGCCTGCTACATGCTCAGCCAGAGCAAATTGAGCCTGGTGGAGGTCCAGTGGGCCTTCCTGTGAGAGAGAAGGGGTAGCAGGATCCTGTAAAGGAGCCTGGGATGCTGGCAGACTGATCTTATATGAAATTGATAGGAGAGAGCTGGTACAGTTTTATAGACTGATTAAATTCAATAACCTAAACTGATTAAAAAAGTCTGATACCTCATCGATCCACGTCTATCTTAGAATAGTGTAGCAGCGGAGCTCGATTGGTCATGGCCACAACCAGGCCGAGCCTCTCCAGTGGCGACCCAGAAGCACAGCAGGCACATCTGGGGACACTGGCCCCAGGTCAAGCCCAGCTGATAAGGACCCACCGGGTCCATTGGGAGGGGCAGAATGCAGCAGCAGAGCCTAAAAGCAGCCCAGAACAGAAGCGCGGGGCGACCAGAAGTGGCTGCAGCAGCACTGGCACAGCCACTCGCTGGAGGGAATGCCCTGGCAAGGGTGAGCGGTGGGAACTGCGGCAGCCAGCAACTCTCACCAGAGCTGGCTTGGAGGAGCTGGAGCACTCACCTGGAAGCAGGGACTGGGCCTTGACGGTGACAACAGCCAAAGGCAGACCAGGATGACCTGCAGACGGAACAACATAGCTGCGAGTACAAGAGCTGCGCAGAGGGGAAGGAGAGCTAACATCCCCTAGCTTCAGCAAACAGACAGAGTTTGGATGTTATATTTCCTCCATTCAGGAAGTCAAAGTTATCAGCATGGAAGATTTTGGTACCCTTGTGCTACAACACCAGACAGCAACAGCTAAAATTTGGGTCTGGTCACTCTTTATCTGTATTGTCATCTGGGAGACACTAGGTGGGGTGTAGGGGAGGTGGACCCCTGAGATGCAGGACCTGTGCTGTCTGTGTGAGAGCACAGAAGACCAGCTGCTCTATTTTCTGTAACAAAGACATGGCAGGAGAGAACTTACAGCACCCACACAGATGGACTTCAGCAAGGCCTTTGACATTGTCTCCCACCCCATCCTCATTAAAAAAACTAGGCGACTGTGGCATCAATGCCTACACAGTCAGATGGATTGCTAATTGGCTGAAGGGTCGTACTCAGAGGGTGGTGGTGGATGGGTCATATTCGACCTGGGGGGAAGTGGGCAGCGGAGTCCCCCAGGGCTCGGTCCTTGGGCCTGCACCGTTCAATTTCTTTATCAGCGATTTGGATGATGGGATGAAAAGTAACCTGTTCAAATTTGCTGATGATACCAAAATTTGGGGTGAGGTGGGCACGCTAGTAGGGAGGGAAAGACTGCAGAAAAACCTAGATAGGTTGCAAGGGTAGGCTAACAAAAACAGGATGTGTTTCAATACGGACAAATGCAGGGTACTGCACTTGGGCAGTAGTAACCGGCAACACATTTATAAGATGAGAAACTCCCTTCTTGAGAGCACAGAGGCAGAAAGGGATCTTGGAGTCATCATTGACTCCAAGATGAACATGGGCTGACAATGCGAGGTCACGGTCGGCAGGGCTAACCCCTATTGTGCATCCACAGGTGCATCTCAAGTAGGGCCAAGGAGGTGATCCTCCCCCTCTACGTGACACTGGTCAGGCCAAAGCTGGAGTACTGTATCTAGTTCTGGGCACCCCACTTCAGGAGGGATGTGGACAACATTGAGAGGGTCCAGAGGAGGGCCACCCACATGATCCGGGGACAGCAGGGCAGACCCTACAATGAGAGGCTACGGGACCTGAACCTGTTCAGCCTTCACAAGAGAAGGCTGAGGGGGGACCTGGTGACCATCTATAAACTCACTAGGGGGGACCAGAAGGGTTTGGGGGAGACCTTGTTTCCCCTAGCGCCCCCCGGGATAAGAAAAAATAATGGCCACAAGTTGTTGGAGAGTAGGTTTAGATTAGACATCCGTAAGAACTACTTCACAGTTAGGGCAGCTAGGATCTGGAACCAACTTCCAAGGGAAGTGGTGCTGGCTCCTACCCTGGGAGTCTTTAAGAAGCGGCTCGATGCCTACCTGGCTGGGGTCACTTGAGCCCAGTTTCCCTCCTGCCCAGGCAGGAGGTCAGACTTGAAGATCTACAAGGTCCCTTCCGACCCTACTTCTATGATTCTATGCCCGAACCAGGAAACTGTCTACATGTCGGAAAGCAGACACACCCTCTCCAGACAAAAAGTCCCACTGGTCCTCAAAGGACAAGCACAGAAGGTTACAACTAGTTTTTGCTGTTTATGAAACAGTCTATGTGCCCTGAATTTCTGCTGTTACAGCAGTTTCTAAGAACTTACACCAGTTTATGCAATGTCTGTACCTAGCCTTAAAAAGGCATTTGAGTGGCTCAGTGCACAACCACCATTCCACCAGCAGGTGTCCTGAGAACATACACATAGCATGGCTGGCCAAAGGCTGCAGGTCCTTCTCTTTGTCTGGCAAGCCCTATTGAATGTCCAAAGTGAGTGGATGGTGAAATTTCTGTGGGAAGGATTGTTCTGAATGTCTGATGGATTTGTCCTGACACTTCAAGTCCCTCTGACTCGGCTCACCCTAGCACCTAGTGTGGCAAACAGCCTGGCCTAGCTCCAGAGCAATGAACCCAAGGATGAGAGAGACCCTGAGACTGAGGGCATTTATACATGGGTGACTAGCACTGGCTTCACCACTAATGCAGTCACCACTCAGATTACCCCACCTCTTCCCCTGGGTAGGTTTTATCTATTTAAATTGCAACTAAGGCAGTCCAAACCTAAATTGACAAATCTTCCTTCTTTATACATTTTGACTGACTGCAGGCCCTCACCTAATACGGACCCCACCTGGCTCAATCAACTTTCCCTGTTGGCAGTCTTCAATTAATTTCAGGGCCTTATGTAACAGTCTGAGCCCTGATCATTCAACTGTCATTCCTTAATTGACCTTAATTAATTTCAGGGCTTCCCCTAAAACAATCAGTTTTCCTCCTACTCTGATCAATCAGTTTTCCCCTAAAACAATCAGTTTTCCTCCTAGTCTAGCTTTTGGTTAATTAAAGGGACTTGAGTTACATTGTCCATATCATTATCAATCCATTTCCTCCCTTGTTTAGCTCTCGATTAATCCCAGAGCCTCTCTTAACACAGCCTATGCTTTCCTTCTTTCTCTCTAGATACAGCATGCATTCACTGGTGAGGACTGTGATCCCCCTCTTGCTCCCTAATTGTGGAGATGATTTCCTACTGGTCTGGGCAGTCCAGTGCAACAGATCCCATGGTACACTTCCCCACTCCTCCAACAGTTGGAGCCCTTTGCTTTCCTCCTCCATGACTTGTCCACACCTCCACATTGACCCAAGATACTTTCCCTTGCCTTCTCCCCTTTCCAGAGGATGAGCTGCCTGGTGCTGCACATTGCCTTCCCTTTAGAAAGGGCTGGAACCCCTTCAGCCTCATAGGAGCCAGTCCCAACTGTGCTGGCCCACAACGTTTGAGATTTAACTCATTCAGCACTGGCTCAGCATTTGTCCATGGTCCTGGTCCTGGTCCTGACCCTTCCGGGCGGGCCGGAAGGGCCAGGAGTGAGACTTCTGTACGGGTAGGACGTAGACACCAGACAGAACTACAAACAGCAGCTTAGAATGGTGTTGATGAGGAGTGCTGCTAGGGCCTCTGCCCAGGGGGACAAGGCTAACCGGGGCTGGTCTGAGGCCTCCACCCAGACTGAGCCCATGGGGAGCTGATGTCCCCCTACCTCCTGGCCTGTGGGGGATCCCCAGCAGGGCCGGGGGGGGCAGAGATTGGGGGCCCCCACACCTGTCCGGCAGGTGCCCGTCTTAGGGCTCTGGAGGAGCAGGTGAGGGAGCTCCAGGAGGAGGTTAGCAGGCTGAGGGGTATCAGGGAGGCGGAGGATGAAACTGACAGTTATTTCCTTTCCCTGCAGGACCAGGCACCTAAAGAAGAAGCAGCCTGGGGAACGCCCTCCACAGCAGAATGGCAGACGGTCACATCCAGGACCGGAGCTGCTTGCAGCGAACAGGTACTAGTTCCTCCAGTCCAACTGGAGAACAGGTACAAGGCCCTGGCGACCCTGCAGGAGTTGGAAGGGGAGGAGAAAACCCTTGGGCAGGAAGAAACACCACACTCTTCATGCTCTGAACAGGTCAAGAGATCCAAGCGGACCCAGAGGAGAAGGCAACGAGTGCTCGTCACAGGCGACTCCGTCCTGAGAGGTACGGAAGGGCCCATCTGTCGCCAGGACTCCTCAACATGAGAGGTATACTGCCTGCCCGGAGCAAAGATTTGGGATGTGATGGAGGTAATCCAGGTGAGGATCAAGCCCACCGATTACTACCCCATGGTCCTAGTCCATGTGGGTACTAATGATGCAGCCAGGAGAACCCCCGATTACCTGATGGCGGACTACAGTGCTCTGGGCAGCATGCTGAGTGAGTTCGGTGCACAAGTGATATTCTCTTCCATCCTACCAGTGAACAGATGCGGAAGACGGCATGAGAACTGCATCTGAGAAACCAACTGGCGGCTTTGGCAGTGGTGTCTCGAGGCAGGCTTCGACTTCCTGGACAATGACCCGCACATTACGACGAGGGACATGCTCCGTTGGGATGGGCTTCACCTGTCCCCCAAAGGTAAGCGTGTTTTTTTCTAGGTTGGCGGATCTCCTCCGGCGGGCTTTAAACTAGGCTCATTGGGGGGAGGGGAAGATGAGGGCGGGGGAAGCTGTGGACCACCAAACCATGTGGCACCCACAAGGACAGCCCAGCCTAATGAAAGAGAACATTGGGAACCTGCAAGCCATGGGGCGGCCAGCACTATGGCACAGGTAAGAAATGAGAAGGTAAGAAATAAGGGGCCCCTTGGGACTCGGAGTGGGGGGGCAGCAAAGGCACCTGTCGCAGGGCTCAAGTGCCTATATACTAACGCTAGGAGCATGGGAAACAAGCAGGATGAACTAGCGCTCCTTCTTGCACTAAACACCTATGACTTAGTGGGGCTAACGGAAACCTGGTGGGATTCATCCCACGACAGGGCGGTACATATTGAGGGTTATAGATTGTACAGTAAGGACAGGGTGGGGGAAAAAGGGGGATGGGTTGCACTCTATGTCAGTGAGCAATATACATCAACCCTCATCAAGACAGAATCCAAGGTTGAGGAAGTAGAAGGATTGTGGGTTAGGCTACAAGGGGGGCAAGGAGAAAGGGATTTGGTGGTAGGGGTCTGCTACAGACCCCCACATCAAGGGGAAGTAAGAGATGCGGGGCTCCTGAGGCAGCTCTCGGAGACCATAAAAGCTAAAGAGGCGGTAGTCATGGGGGACCTAAACTACCCGGACATCTGCTGGGAGACACAGACGGCAAAGTCCCACCGCTCACGCAGGTTTCTAACCTGTGTACAGGACCTCCACCTGACACAGGAGGTACACTGTCCCACTAGGGGGAATGCCATACTGGATCTGGTATTGGCAACGGGGGATGACATGGTAGGGGACCTACAGATCGGTAGCCATCTGGGGGACAGCGATCACCTAATAATAGAATTCACCATAAGACGGTGAGTGGGTAAGGTAACTAGTAGGGTGAAAGTGCTAGACTTTAGGAAAGCTGATTTCAATGAACTCAGGTGATTAGTCAAGGACACACTGCAGAGTAGGAGTTTTGAAGGGATGGGAGCCCAAGAAGGGTGGCTGTGCCTTAAGGAAACGATCCTTCGGGCACAAAGCAAGACGATCCCCGTGCGAGGTAAAAGAGGGAAAGGGGCCAGGAGGCTTCCTTGGCTGACCACAGAAATCCAGGGCAGCCTAAGGGCCAAAAGGGGAGCACATAAAAAGTGGAAACAGGGAGAGATCACCAAAGACGAATATACCTCCTCTGCTCGTGCTTGTAGGGAGGCAGTTAGATGGGCCAAAGCTACCATGGAGCTGAGGATGGCTTCCCAAGTAAAGGACAACAAGAAATTGTTTTTTAGATATATAGGGAGTAAAAGGAAGGCCCAGGGAGGAATAGGACCCCTGCTAAATGGGCAGAAACAATTGGTGACGGACAGGGGGGACAAGGCTGAACTCCTCAACGAGTTCTTTGCCTCAGTGTTCCTAAGTGAGGGGCACGAGAAGTCTCTCACTGGGGTTGTAGAGAGGCAGCAGCAAGGCGCCAGACTTCCATGCGTAGACCCTGAGATGGTGCAGAGTTTAATTAACGTGTCAGACAATGTTCTAGTACCTTGAGGAATCCTAACAATTCACATTTTTGGGCCGAATTATCATCTGGGTTGGCTTGAAATATTTCCCTATTGTTACAAGCCTTGCAATAGTACCCATAACCTCCACCATGTCAGGAGGTTCCATCTGAGGCCATCCACGCCGGGGCAGAGGTTCCATACAGTGTAGGGACCTTCTCCTCATCTTCTGGGCTTGGATCAGGTGCCGTGTCTTCCAACCTCCAGCAATGCCAGTTGTAATGGTGGGTAAGCACTAGCATATTCCAGGTCTTAGACTCCCCCTGAAAATGTGGGTTGACTTTGTCCGCATTCTACAAGGGTAATAATGTGGCAACGGGAGCGCGTAACGTCCCATGCCCCCTTGCTAATGGCTCCACCAGTTGTTCAGCTAGGAGGATTTTTCCTACAGCTCCATATCGATGTTGTGCCGCTTGAAGCGTCTTATGGGCCGTGTATACCAGCTCATCGCGAGGGTTATGCATGACAGCCCACACGTGGTTTGTGGTGAACCCAAGGGTTACGGTTAGTAACTCACCCAGATCGATGGCATGGAGCTGTGTATCTTTAACCGTGGCTAGCAGGTGAAGCAGGTTCCACTGATCTCCTTTCGTCCAGGGCGTGGACTTTCGGGATTTGTTACGGATCTGTCACTGCAACTTGGTGAGGAGTGCCAAATCACTGGGTCCAACATAATGCCGATACCAATTCAAATGACCCAAAAGCTGTTGAAAGTGCCTCTTAGTGACAGGGAGGAATGTTTTTAATGGATCGATGTTAGGACCATCATGCGAGATTCCGTGGCGGATGGAACCGATGTATCGAGTGCCAAGGAACATGATGTCATCTACAGGATGTAGGCATGACTTTTCCTTGTTGATCGTCCATCCCTCACTTTGAAGGTGAGCGACTAGTTGGTTGACTATACTAATAACTACGGAACTATCACGACCCATGATAGCAATATCATCGACATAACTCCAGATTCTCAATTCCTCCTCTGGGGGAAGAGAGCGTGAGGCTTGAAAATTCTTTAGGGTATTATTCATGGCACCAGTGGCTAGTGATGGAGCGTTGTGATATCCTTGTGGACAAACTGTCCACCTGTACATAATGCCATCAATACACATATTTAGTATTCCTTCCAGGTCAGTTATTGGGATGGAAAAGAACATGTTTTTTAGGTCCAATGTGACTCCGACCCACTTACTTTGTTGGAACTGTGCCATCTCAAACATACATTGTGGCAGAATAGAAGGATTAGGCTGTTGAAGTACTTGACATCTTTTGTTAACCTCTCTATAGTCTACGACTAGCCGGGCTTCGTTAGGCTTTCCAGGTTTCACAACTCCCCATCCTGATGACAGGTAGGTGCTGGCAGTTACGGTCTTAATACAGCCTCGTCGTTCGAGTCGCCGCAGGAGGTCAGTAAGGGACTGTTTTAGAGGACCCTTAGTTGGGATCGGTCGATATCGCCAGGTGGAGGTGTTACGAAGCGTTGGTCGATGCCAATCCTGTTCTGGGATAATAATGGATAATGCTTGTAGCACTTGTTCTTTAAGGTCAAGCGCTCTTATCCCCGGGATCCCCAAAATGTTGATGCCCCCTAGGACGGCCTCTAGTGGGTATCGGTGGCCTTGGACTGAGAATTTGACCTTTGTGGTGACTGCAATAGCGTTAAGCCCTTGTACCTTAATCATTTTGGTGGTCTTTTGGTGAGGTATCATTGAGGTAATCACATTGGTTTGAGCTCCAGTATCGAGAAGGAAGAATACTTGTTGTTGGTCATCCGGATCGGTAGGGTTGTAAACAGTGAGTTCGGCATATGGACGAGGATCAGTGGGGTCAGGTTTGAGTTGGAGAAGGCCGCCGGCGGAGCCGATGGCCATTATTCATTTTTTGGTGGGTCTTTGAATTTGAATCCTAATGTTTTGGCCAGACGACACTGGGCCCTTTCTCCCAAAATTCACAACTGAGTCTTTGTAAGTCCGGAGCAGGCGAGAAGAAAACCAAACATATTTCTTTCCTTTGTAGTTCTTTCCTTCGGGGTTCTTGGAGGTGACCACCATGGCTCTTGCCGGGGATTAAACTCTTGACGTCTGGGTCTCAGTGTTTTGGCTGGGTATGCTGAAGGTCGGTCCCTTATATCATCATAAGCTTCTTCACCTTGCTTCATGAGTGCCTGCAGTCGTGGGAGATGGCCTAAGAGATTTCCCACTGGTTGACCCGCCATTGGGTTCAAAAAGAGTCGGAGTGTAACGGCATTTGCTCCTCTGTATACCTCCACGCAGGCATCTATAGCTTCCAGGGGCGTTGGAATTGCCCCGGGGTTCGATAGGTGGCAATGAGCCCATCTCTCTTTGCGTTGGACTGCTGTTAGTCCCATTGGATTTGTTCTCGGGCTCCATGAAAGATATGACACCCCAACTATGGCCAGGAGGAGTTGCTCTGCAGTAGCCTTCTGCGGGCGGCCCTCATGCCAGGTGTGAAATTTGTGGGTTACCTGTCCCACTACGAGCGCCGGGAGCGGGATGGGCCAGTGGGCACTGTCCATGACCACACTCAAGTCGGTAGCACGCCCTCTGCTCCATGCCGCTTGTCGGGTCAGGGCACTCGCTTCTTCCTTATCTAAAGTGTCAGATCCAAATTCCACTATTAATCGTCCTAACCACATGGCCAAGGGTTCTTCTGGTTTTATTTTAGATTCTCTACAAAGTTCTTGAATTTCTGGTCGGGTACGTGTGTGAGAGATAACTGTGGTACGCTTAGTACCTTCTTCATCTGCAATATGCTTCATCACAGGTATCGGGTGAGCTGCGGCAGAGAAAGAGTTAAATTCTTCATCTGGGAGCGTTGGGTACATCCCTCCTCCCATTGCCTCCTCCCCGTGGCAAGGAGGCGGGGCCATTGGGAATGACGTCACCTCAGGGGGCGGAGTCACTAGGCGGATCCTCGCCGGGTCTTCTGAAACTCCGCCCCTCTTTTCCAGGTTCCCCAGATGGCTAGCGCTTCTTTCAGCGCCATTTTCTGCTAGCGGCATCATACGGCTGGTGCTCTTGACAAGCGTCGCTCTGGAGCTCTTTGCTGTCCGCTCCAGCGACTCCTTACCCGCCGTATGCATCTGTGCCTCTAAATTTGCGTATTCCCTCAGTGGACCCGCTACTGTATGGAACAGCACATTAATCATCTTTCCCTTCTTCCATTTAGTTAGACCCCATCTCGGCACATGACGGCCCTTAGTTTCCAGATCCTCCCAGAGCTGAACGAGGAGATCATGGCCCCGCGACCCAGGCACCAAATCCGGACAGTTGAACCAGTCCGCGGGGGTGGGTTCCCCTCCTTCCCTTAAGTATCGAGTGCATTGAGCGAACTCCTGAGCGGGGATCAGCTTTTCTGCCTTCCGCGCTTTCACCCCAGCTAAGGATACGGTTGATGTTTCCTCCGGGGGTCGATAATAGACCCGGTCGCTCCCCATTATGCATCTGAACTCCCCAAGGGATAGCTTAGTTCTCCATTCTTTCATGACTGCTTCTTCTCTCTTTACGGAGAAGTAGCCATCAATATTTCTTTCATCCCCTTCTACCGCCTGGTGGTAAGCGATATGCGCCCACAGGTCGTTTGCATTCTCTACATGGCGGGTCCCGGTGCGCCAGGGGCAGCACCCGATTAGGTTCATCTCCATCACTGTGCCCTTAGATCCCATCCTCGTCGCCATGTCTTGGACGGCCAGAGCCGACTCAAGGTGATTTAGTAATTACTCGTTCGCTGGGCGGGCTGGTGAATAGAGAGGCAGACAAAGCTTAATGGTTGCAAAACTTTACTTATGCCACTTGTAGCTGTGACGCAGACGGTCCGGTCGTTTGAACAACTATGTGAGTTGTTCCAGCTGGCAGGGCTCAGGCCAGCTCATCCGTCAACAAATCAAGCCAGCGGGAAAGGGTATGTCGAGGATTGCGCTCGGCGATGGGGAGAAGAATCAATAGGTGATCAGTCTATCGATCAGCTCAGCCGCAAGTCAGATCTCTTTTAGAAGCACTCTGCAGCGTGCTCAAAGTTCTCCAACTTGGGCGGAAGTCGCACAAAATTTTAAACGGCTAGCAATCCAATTACTAGCCGCCACGTAGGAATAATTTAGAACTGGCCAATAGCGGGACACAAATTTGCATTCGAATGGCGGGAACTCTCTTGCACTGGGGTTTTTCTGTTGCAACAGAAAACCTTTGCTATGCAAGAGGCTCTCATGTGGCGGGAAAATTCCATCGTGCCGAGGCACCAAAATCACTGGGTTGTGACACTAGGGAGGAAAAATGTCCAGCACACCTACAGCCTAGGGAATGACCTGCTGGGTGGCACAGAAGTGGAAAGGGATCTTGGAGTCCTAGTGGACTCCAAGATGAACATGAGTCGGCAGTGTGACGAAGCCATCAGAAAAGCCAATGGCACTTTATCGTGCATCAGCAGATGCATGACGAATAGGTCCAAGGAGGTGATACTTCCCCTCTATCGGGCACTGGTCAGACCGCAGTTGGAGTACTGTGTGCAATTCTGGGCGCCGCACTTCAAGAGGGATGCGGATAACCTGGAGAGGGTACAGAGAAGGGCCACTACTATGGTTAAGGGCCTGCAGACCAAGCCCTACGAGGAGAGACTAGAGAAACTGGACCTTTTCAGCCTCCACAAGAGAAGTTTGAGAGGCGACCTTGTGGCTGCCTATAAGTTCATCACGGGGGCACAAATGGGAATTGGTGAGTATTTATTCACCAAGGCGCCCCCAGGGGTTACAAGAAATAATGGCCACAAGCTAGCAGAGAGCAGATTTAGATTGGACATTAGGAAGAACTTCTTCACAGTTCGAGTGGCCAAGGTCTGGAACGGGCTCCCAAGGGAGGTGGTGCTCTCCCCTACCCTGGGGGTCTTCAAGAGGAGGTTGGATGAGCATCTAGCTGGGGTCATCTAGACCCAGCACTCTTTCCTGCCTATGCAGGGGGTCGGACTCGATGATCTATTGAGGTCCCTTCTGACCCTAACATCTATGAATCTATGAATCTATGGTATTCACTGTGGTCAAGCTCTCAGCTTGGGCTCATCTGGAGGAGCGAACATAGTGGGCTCTAGACCTGACCCTCTGCTACAATATGATATCAAAGTATACCACAAGTTTGCTTAGTTTGTTGAGGTATATAAAGTCATCATAAGCCCATTATGCAGGGCATTTAATTGTACATCAAAACACAAGGGTAAATATGAAATGACACCACTGAAAAAATCGCTGAAGTTATTCTTGGTTAACACAAGCAGAAAATATATAAGTTTAACTGATTTTATGAGTTCCAGATTCTAATCTATCCATATGAGACTGAGGAAGACATTGGTTGTATCTAGATAAGCAGGGGCATGTTTCCAGTGGTACAAATAATAGCAGCACAAATTTGTGACACTACTTTGTGCCTCAGCATCTGCACTTTGTTGTGAGATAAATTATCCCACTTTGGGCAAACTGCCCTTGCCCAGCTCCTCCCGGTTCTTCAGCCAGGGATAGCTGGAGGCTGTGGCCAGCATCTGTGCTGGTAGCACAATAAACTAGTGGTCTGGTCGCATCCTGGAGCAACAGGTGCACAACTTGGGCAACACAGAGGCCTGGCCAGCAGTCAGAGCATTGCTCTGGAGGACCATGCCTCCATTAGTGCCAGCATGCCCTCTGCCCCCCCCCTTTTATTAATTAATTAATTAATTAATTAATTTTTTTGAGTGCTTCACACCACTTTTTTCCCCAGCACTTTTTTCCCCAGCACTTTTTTTGCTACCAGGAAATCCTAGTAGCAAATTTTGCCACCACACTGAAAATTTTCAGCGCAGCACATTTTAATATTCACCATGTGGTTTGAGGTGCCACAAACTGCACAAGCCCCTGCTCATCTGGACATGGCCATTAGATTTAAGCTAGCTGCAGGGTATATCTTTTCCAATCCAGCAGAATCAAAGCAGGGATTTTCTTGAATTGAGGTCTGCTGTTTTTTTAATTTTTCTTCTTCACAGAGAAATTAACTAGTTCACACACATACACACAATTTGAAATTATATATAAATTTGAAATGTGCTTAGAATTACAAAATTCAGACCTATGAAAGGGCCAGGTCACTTAGTCCTACTACATATAGGTAATCCCAAGAGTGCATTGACACAAGAAAATTGCACATTATAAGAAAGGAAAATATTTGTGATTCAGAATTAGATTATGTAGCTTCAGAGTAAGCCTCATGATCCCAGCCCCAGGCTCCTGCCATTATTTTACCCCTCATAGTTATTGTTTCATGTCTAAAATATAGAATAAAAGATGCTCTGAACAGTGTTCTTTGTTTTCTGTGAAATGCTTAGTACCCACATGGATGTAGTAAAGTAATAGTCAGGGATCCTGGCTTTTCCACTGCTGAGGAAAAAATGCAGATGCGAGAAATGGAGTTTCCCCTTGCAGGCTGGCAAAGTTCCAGCCTGCAAGGGGCAGGGGCTGGGAGGAGCAGAATGCAGGGGACAGGGGGTGCTACATGTATTGCTGAGGGGTGGGGAGCTGTGGGTTGAGAGCGAGGGGCACCAATTAGCCCATGCAAGACAGACAGCTTATTGGCAAGTGCTCATTGCACCAGGCAGGTACACCTACTCCCTGCAGCACTTCCTAGCCCAGTCAGGTAGCTGTGCAGACATTCCCAGTGTTGTCCCCAAAGGACAGTGAGTTCGTGCCCGGTGCGCTTGTGCCAATAAACACACAGGGGTGAAGGATCCAACTTAATTTTTATTTCTGCGCAGAAAGCGGTGCTTGGCAATCGTTCGCAAAGCAAGCACCCCCACCCAAGTGGGCATCAGCCTTATATAGCCTCTTCTAGCCTTACACGCTGTGCAGTTACTATAGGTTGCCCCTTTTGGCACTTCGCCCTAGCTACAGACTACCCCCTAGCCAGCTTGAACTTGTCTTCGTGACAGTTAATTTGCTGATGTGGTACCTGTTATTCAGCAAGCTCAGCAAGTAACCCCCCTTTCCAACTCCACCTGGGACCTCGCTGATATGGCCTTTCCTTCTAGCAAGGCCAGCAATTAAGCAACTAGGCAACAAGCGATCTCCCCTAGCCTAAACAACCTACTCTATGCCCTTGGTTAGATAAAATACTTTTTCAAAACATACAGCTGTTCCCAAAGTATAAAAAAAAAAACATATAAAAGTTTCAAGGGTACTCATCAAATCCCCCCTTCGAGGCTATGGCCCTATGGAATAGGACCATAGTCCTCAACCATCTTTTTCATCTTCAGAAATCTCTTTGCTCCCTCCCGATTCTTTTGGATCGGGTTTGTAACTGATGGTTTTACAAACATCACGTGGTGAACGGGGGAAGAAATTGATCTCTTGAGTACCTCACAACACATAGGCACACACTGTACTCTACAACAAATCATCAAGAGAATACACATACTTGCCACAACTAATAGGAAAATTTGCTTAAGCCATGAAAAATTAGGAAGCCAAGAAGTAAGCCATGAGAAGTCGAACCCTTCCCCTTGCTTAATGTGGGACAGAACTTCTTTTAACTTCAGCACTTTTGACTCTATCAACTCGGAATTATTTGTCAAATTGAAACAACACATTCCCTCGAACTCTTCACATCTGTGGTTATGCCTCAGCAACAGGTAATCTATGGCTGCTCTATTTTGCAGAGTAGCTCCTCTTAGTTCTTTCATTTCAGTATTGAGGGCAGCTAGGGCCTGTGAAGTTGTATTTAGGCCCTTTGCCAGGGCATAGGCCACCTTACTTGGTTGCATCTGGGCGTCCACGGCCAGGCCCGGTACTCCTACTATGGAAACTGCTAGGGACACTACCTCAGCCTTACTCAGGAGGTCTATGTCACTATTACAGGATTCATCTAGCATATTCAGACCTCTCCGGTGACGTTTGCTAGAGGTTGTAGGCACACCCGGTAGCCAGACAGTCAACCGGCCCAGAGCACAAGGGCCTCCCGTGGCATTGGCTGGGATATATGAATAAGCAGTCTTTCCACAAAGAAGGAACCACCCCAAGGGTAATACAACATGACCATAGTTGTAGGACACATTAGTCATGTCTGAGCAATCAAAAATTCTCCTCTCTCTGGTTAGGCTCTTACAAGCTTTGTACAATTCACAAATTTGGCACAGCTGGTGTTACCAGGGGAGGTGACTGTCAACAAATCTATTGCAAAGGTACTGGTGTTTCTTTTTGTGGTAATGGTTACCCACATGGGGTTGTTGGTGTAATTAATTGGGACTCCTATTTCCCCGGATGTGAACGAAGTCTGATTCCAGAGTGCTTCTAATGGAGTGGGCACCCCTATAAGGCATGACGTGAAAATATCCTCAACCGACGTTCCACCTGCTAAACAAAAATGAGTGATATTTAATACATCCTTTGCCAAATAAACCCACACATTTTGATTCTTTTCAAACTTTTGATGCACCAACCCCTTAGACCCTAGAAACATTACACCTATGCAAAGAACTACTTTCCACATGGTTGATGTTAAACAGAAATTTAAGTCCTTCTACTGGCTCTGCTGTCCAACGGTGTCCGTTTGTGTCGGCTTCCGGTGCGACACTCTCAGCAACTTCTCCTGCAGGTGGTACTTCTGGTGCGGCCTTCACCCGAGTGGAGTGTATCCATGGTTTTACCCCCCGAAACCTTTACTGCAGCGTGAGTGGTGAGAATCACAGGATATGGTCCCTTCCACCGGGGTTGAAGCGGCTCGTCTTTCCACGTTCGGACCAGCACCTCGTCTCCGATCTGGAACTTATGGACTGGTGTATCTAAGGGGAGTGGAAATCGTTCCTGGACATACCTGTGGAGAGAAGACAATACAGCAGACAAAGAATACAAATAATCTTTTACCCAGCCTTCCCCTTTTACATGCATTTGAGTCCCATGTGTCACCACTGGATTCTTAGGATATGGCTTGCCATACAATAATTCAAATGGACTAACTCCCAATTTAGCTTTAGGGGCTATGCGCACTCTAAGCAAGGCAAGAGGCAGAGCTTCGGGCCATTTCAACTGAGTCTCTTGGCAAAGTTTAGCCAGCTGTCTTTTTAGAGTCTGATTCATTCGTTCCACCTGTCCACTTGACTGTGGTCTCCATGTGGTGTGGAGGTCCCATTGTATCCCCAGAGCCCGGGAAACTGCCTGGGTCACTTCTGACACAAAGTGTGGCCCTCGGTCCGAGGCTAATCCCTCCGGGATTCCGAATCATGGAATCATTTCTTTTAGCATCACTCAGACCACTTCTTTTGCTTTGTTGGTTCAGCACGGGAAGGCCTCGGTCCATCCAGTCAATGTGTCCACGAGCACTAACAGGTATTTGTAGTGTCCCTTCCTGGGAACTTCAGATAAATCTATCTGCCAACACTCTCCTGCTAATAGTCCTTGCCTTCCTGCTCCTGGTGGAGGTTTGGGGGAAATCTTAGGATTGCTGGCACAACAGACAGGGCATCTTCGCACTATTTGTTCTGCTGTTTTCCACATCTTAGGTCCCACTACAATTCTTTGGAGACCTTGGGTCATGGCGTCAGCTCCCATATGGGTGCTCTGGTGGTACTCTTGGAGCACTTTGCTAAGAATCAGTTTTGACATCAGGACTTGTCCTTCAGGCAAAACCCACCATCCATCCAGTTGTTCCTTACTTCCCAATTTCTCTGCTAGTTGGTTTTCTTTTTCAGTATATTTGGGAGGTTCCTCAGGCAACACTACCTGAGGCATCAATGCCAACATTTGAGTCTCCTGAACTTGTTCTCTAGCTGCCTTCTTTGCTGCAGCATCTGCTCATCGATTTCCTCTTATTACTTCACCATCTCCCTTTTGGTGGGCCTTACAGTGCACCACAGCTACCTCTGCTGGTTCCATCACGGCTTCAAGTAATTTCAGGATTTCTGTTCCATGCTTTACTGGGCTTTTGCTTGCCGTTAAGAGTCCTCTCTCTTTCCATATAGCTCTGTGGGCGTGTAAGATTCCAAAAGCGTACTTCGAACCCGTGTATATAGTGGCTGTCTTTCCTTTTGCCAAATGAAGAGCCTGGGTCAGCGCAATGAGTTCAGCTTTCTGTGCGGAGCTATTTGGGGGCAGAGCTCCTACTTCTACAGTGTCCCAGGAAGTGACCACGGCATATCCTGCCCTTCGGGTTCCATTGTCCATGAAGCTGCTTCCATCCGTGTAGAACTCAAGGTCTGCGTTAGGGATTGGGGCATCCCTAAGGTCTGGCCGTCTAGCATACACGCTCTCAATGGTTTCGATGCAATCATGTTGTAATCCTTCGTCCTGTTCCAATGGCATCAGCGTAGCTGGTTTCAGTGTGCTAGAGGTCTGCAACTGGATGTCTCCTTGATCCAGGAGAGCTGCCTGGTATTTAGCCATTCGTCCAGGGGAAAGCCAGGTTCCCCCCTTTGCATCCATCACCGCCAGCACTGAATGCGGGGTATACACAGTCATTGGCTGTCCTAAAGTAGGTTTCTTAGATTCCTTTACCAGCATAGCTGTAGCTGCCACTGCTCGCAGGCAGGCTGGCCATCCCAAACTAGTGGGATCCAATTGTTTGGAGAAGTAGGCCACTGCTCTTTTCCAGCTACCTAAGTACTGGGTCAGCACTCCTGACGCCACTCCTTGGCGTTCACGTACATAAAGTTGAAATGGTTTACTCAGATTGGGTAGACCCAGGGCCGGCGCCGTCATGAGGGCCTGTTTGATAATGTCAAAGCTCTTTCGGTATTCTGCCGTCCATTGCAAATCTCCCTCGCTGCCAGCAGTGGCCTCATAAAGAGCCTTTGCTATTAGTCCAAAGTTGGGGATCCAGATCTGGCAAAACCCTGCCATTCCCAAAAAACCTCGCAACTGTCTCTTGGTCTTTGGGACCACCATCCAGCAGATGGCCTCCTTTCTCTCAGGGCCCAACATCCTCTGGCCTTGTGAGATGTCAAATCCTAGGTACCGTACCCACTCTTGCTCTATCTGGGCTTTCTTCTGAGACAACCGGTATCTCACTTGTCCCAGGAAGTTCAGCAAACTTACGGTCAGCAGGTGGCACTCTTTCTTCATTTTTGCTGCAATCAACAGATCATCCACATACTGTAACAGGGTTCGGGACGTTCTTTTGTCCCACTTCTGGAGGTCGGTACTTAAGGCAGTGCTGAAAATAGTGGGACTGTTCTTAAAACCCTGAGGCAAAACTGTCCAGCACAATTGAGTTTTTCTCCTAGTATTCGGGTCTTCCCACTCGAATGCAAAAATCTCTTGGCTGTTTCTTTCAAGTGGGATGCAAAAGAAGGCATCTTTCAGGTCCAGGATGGTAAACCACTGGTCCTCTGCAGACAAAGTAGCCAGCAAGGTATAAGGGTTTGGCACCACCGGGTGGAGGGTCACCGTGACCTTGTTCACGGCTCTGAGGTCCTGCACGAAACGATACTCGTTACTGTGGGGCTTTTTGACAGGCAAAATGGGGGAATTGAAAGGTGATTGGCACTCCCAAAGCAAACCATGTTCAAGGAATTGCTTTATAAGTGGTTCCAGGCCTTTCGAAGCTTCTATTTTCAACCGATACTGTGGCACCCTGGGCGGGGTGATTCCCGGCTTCAAATCAATGCTTACAGGGGTGGCCAGTTTGGCTTTTCCTGGTTTCTCTCCCACCCATACCCATGGTACTACAGCGTCCTCTACTTCGGAGGGGATTCTTCCTTCCTCCCCCTCCTGCAATAGAAGACACACTTGAGCCTTCCAGGCCTCCTCAGTTGGTATCTTCATAGTAATTTTGCCCTCTGAAAAGGTCAGTTGGGCCTGCAATTTGCACAGCAAATCCCTCCCGAACAAAGTTATGGGGCACTCAGGCATATACAGGAACTGATGAGACACTTTCTTTCTTCCCAATTTGCATTCCATGGTGGCACAAAAGGACGATTCGTCCGCTGGCCGGTGGCTCCGATTATGGGGATCTTGGTTTTTGATAAGGGTCCTTTAAAATTAGTCACTACTGAATGGGTGGCTCCACTGTCCACTAAAAAGTAAATAAGTTCTCCCCCTACTTGCATTCTAACCAGTGGCTCATTGAGGGAGACAGGGATTACTTCAATGTTCGCTCCCGGTCCCAGTCACTCCTGGTCAGAGCCATCTAACATCAACAATCTTTCTTCCTCCTCTCGTCTCTTCTCCCCCCTCTTGGGGCACTCATTTTTCCAATGCCCTTCCTGCTTGAAAATAGCGCACTGATTAGGTCCCAGCCTGGGACCCTGGCCGTAGCCTCCCGGAGCATAGCTCACGCCTCCTCTACGCCCTCTACTTCCCCTGCCCCGTCCTCTACTCCTCTGAACTACAATTGCCGCTGCCAACAATGATGCTTGTAACGACGCCTGTGCCTTCATTCTCTTGTCTTCTTTTTTCTCTTTAACCTGATCTCGGTTGGAGTATACCTTATAAGCAATCTCAATCATTTGGCTGATGCTCATTCCAGCTGCTCCTTCAGCCTTCTGTAGTTTTTTCCTAATATCTGGGGCTGACTGTCCTATAAACAGTGTGTTAAACATCTTGGCATTTTCCGGCAGCTCTGGATCTAAATCCATCCACTGTCTGGCCGCCTCGCACAACCTCCCATAAAAACTGGACGGATCCTCCTCCGGACCCTGCCGCACTTCGTACAATTTAGACAAATTTTTCTGCTTGGGGATAGCCTCCCGAAGAGCAGCCAGCACAAATTCCCGGTACAGCGCTAACTCCTGCCAGCCCCCCCGGGTGTTGGGATCCCAGTATTTATTTTCCTTAGGGCAAAGTTCATCTACCTCACCGGCTGGGTGATGCTGCTGTGCTATCGTGCGTGCTTTCTCTAAGACCAACCTCTTTTCTTCCGGAGTCAGAAGAACGGCCAGTAAGGCCTGAATATCTATCCAGTTCGGTTGGTGAGTGAGGAAAATAGTAGAGAACAACTGTGCCATTGCCTCCGGATTCTGGCGATATTGGCCCATGGACTGTTTCCAATTTATCAAGTCTGCCATGCTGAATGGCACGTGGACAAAAACTGGTCTACCCTCAGGACCCACCGCTTGTCGCAAAGGGGCCTGAACTACTGGTTGGGCCCCTGATCGTAAGCGACTCGCCACAGGGCTAAACACCCCATCTCCTACAGTCCCTTCTACTGCCAGATTTCTACCACCTGCATCCCCCGGACCCGGGGACGGCACCCCAGGGCTGTCAGGGGAGGTGGGGGACGATGGACTGGACGAGCCAGCCGGGAGTCCCTGACGAGCCATTTCAGGTGCAGTGGAAGTCCCCCATGGTGACGAAGGGCTCACAGGATAAGACGGGGGAGCCGTGGGACCAATTAGCAACTGCACGTCTTCCTCCTCCAGACATACTGTGGTGACCCCCTGTAAAGCCATTACCCCGCTTCCCCTAAATATCCCACATGACTTCTGCGTAGCCCCATCCCCGTACAAAGTCATATATGCCTCTACATAAAGCATCTCATCCCACTTCCCTTGGCACCTACAAAACAACTGTAACTGCAAGATTGTGTTATAATCCAAAGACCCATTCTCCGGCCAGGCTGCACCATCTGCAAGTTGGTACTGTGGCCAACATGTATTGCAATACCGAATCATCTGTTGTTTCATCATAGGGTCGCTTCCAAACTTTGGCCAATTTTTCAAAATGCATCCTAGGGGACTGCAGGGCGGAATCTTGGACTGGTTACTTCCCATTATCCAACTACCGGATGGCGACCGCCGCTCAGCCTCAGTACCAAACTGATTAAAGGGAGTTCACGGGACTACCACCCGATCTCACTCGCCTAGGGCGTCTACACGGTCGGAACTTTTAAAGCCGTCTCTTTCCCAACCTGCTCAAAATAGGTAAAGTAGTACTCACCAGTCCGTTGAGACCTCCCTCGCCCCGCCCGATTAAGTTGGTCCTCTGAGCGTTGCGCTGTTGTGCCCCTCCACGACTCCATCAGGCAACCAGGAGACAGTCAGACCTCCGACGAATAAGGTTGGTGGTGCCTGGCCCTCGCGCCATCCACAGTTGTTGCTGGAGCCGAAGAGGTGGACCGGGCAAGGCAGTCAGCTAGGTCCCATCTGGATCACCAGAAATTGTTGTCCCCAAAGGACAGTGAGTTCGTGCCCGGTGCGCTTGTGCCAATAAACACACAGGGGTGAAGGATCCAACTTAATCTTTATTTCTGCGCAGAAAGCGGTGCTTAGCAATCGTTCACAAAGCAAGCACCCCCACCCAAGTGGGCATCAGCCTTATATAGCCTCTTCTAGCCTTACACGCTGTGCAGTTACTATAGGTTGCCCCTTTTGGTCCATGCACACTTCGCCCTAGCTACAGACTACCCCCTAGCCAGCTTGAACTTGTCTTCGTGACAGTTAATTTGCTGATGTGGTACCTGTTATTCAGCAAGCTCAGCAAGTAACCCCCCTTTCCAACTCCACCCGGGACCTCACTGATATGGCCTTTCCTTCTAGCAAGGCCAGCAATTAAGCAACTAGGCAACAAGCGATCTCCCCTAGCCTAAACAACCTACTCTATGCCCTTGGTTAGATAAAATACTTTTTCAAAACATACAGCTGTTCCCAAAGTATAAAAAAAACCTATAAAAGTTTCAAGGGTACTCATCACCAGTGTATCCCTGTTGCTAAAAGACAAGAAGAGCACAGCTTCCACAAAGCACTCCCCACTTCAGCAAACCTGCTCTGAGGCCAGAGCAGAAGCACTCATGGCACAGCCCTGTCAGATTTCAATGAAAATCAGCGAATTCTACTAGATACCTTGACAAGGATATGGACCCAGACAGGGACATGGACACGAAGTCATAGCCAAGGACAGGGCTGGAATTCTGGCTAGTCTCTCTTTCACGGTTGCAAAAAATAAACACTACTTCTGTCTACATCCCCTGTCCAGTTTACACCAACCCATGGGCTAGTTACCATCTCATCCACTCCTACCCAAAGTAAAATGCAACACAGACACCTATTTTGAAAAATGTAAATGCTTTAGCAACTGCATTATATACATCTCAGATACACATCCCCAATCAAAAAGTGCATAAAAATCGCACCTGTTTGCCTATATCAGCACAGTATCTGAAAGTAATTGTCATAAATTATATGCATAGCTACAACGTAGATAAAATATGTATTATTATTAGACATTCCCTCATTATGATTTACAGTAAAATTCTACACTGTGTTTTAGCCTTGACAAACACTTATATTACTGTTCTAACTGCTGACCTTCTAGGGTTTGTAGCCTCTTAGAAGCACAATTGCAGAACAAATAGTTGCCATAATCGCAAGTCAGTCACAGCTAAATGTATAATCAGCTTCACCTACCTGCTTATTGTTGAAAAATGGAATTTTTCTCAAAAGGTTTTTCAAGACTGTTGAAGGGGTTGGTACAAAAGACACCCCTCTAAATGCACCCAGTTGCCTCAATTCATTGTTTAAGAAGGAAACATTGTCTACCCAATTAAAGGCTATCACAAGGAGACAGTACAATAGTAATTTTAATATACTGTGAACTACATCAATTTAGAAGTACTTAATGTGGGAAATTGCAGTTGTTGCTGAAGAATCACATATAGAAATAAATTGAGTGCTATTTTACTGGGACAAAGTCTCTTGAAGTCAATGGGACTGCTCGGGCCCTTTGAAGTTAAGTACATGCATAATTGTTTGAAGGATTGCAAGCCAATGTTATGACAAACACTAATTTGAACAAGTTTAGAGAGTGCCTATGGAATTCTTTAAGCTCTTCAAGAGGAAAGGGGAAAATGTGACAAGATAATCAAACAGATGGCTCAAGGATTGGTGCTGTAAACAGAACACTGGAAAAGGGCTCCACAGATATCCAGTCTAGTCCTCTGCATTCACAGGCAACTATTTATCCAAAGTGTTCACAAAATCATCTACTTTTACTATATTCTGTAACATATCACAAGCAAACAGTGCCCTGTGAAGAAAATCTACAATGTGCCACAGGTAAAGAGCAGGGGTGACAAGGGTGCTGCCTGTGTCTTGCCACTACATTGACAGGGAATTTGTTAAGCTAATAGATGTGCAGACCATCCTAGAAAGCTGCCTAGGCCTAAGTTTACAAAGAATGGCAGATAACCCTTAGGGTATTTGCCAATTTGATCTGTAGGGGAAAAAAAAATCCTTCCCAACCCCAAATCAGGCATTCGGTTTGGACTTTGAGGTCATGTGCAAGAAGTCCAGCCCAGTTCCAAAGTACCGATAGGAGGCATCTGCCCACCCAAGGCAAACTCCCATTTACAGCTCTTGCCAGTAATCCAGTATTTCATAGATTCATAGATGTTAGGGTCGGAAGGGACCTCAATAGATCATCGAGTCCGACCCCCTGCATAAGCAGGAAAGAGTGCTGGGTCTAGATGACCCCAGCTAGATACTCATCTAACCTCCTCTTGAAGACCCCCAGGGTAGGGGAGAGCACCACCTCCCTTGGGAGCCCGTTCCAGACCTTGGCCACTCGAACTGTGAAGTTCTTCCTAATGTCCAATCTAAATCTGCTCTCTGCTAGTTTGTGGCCATTGTTTCTTGTAACCCCCGGGGGCGCCTTGGTGAATAAATACTCACCAATTCCCTTCTGTGCCCCCGTGATGAACTTATAGGCAGCCACAAGGTCGCCTCTCAAACTTCTCTTGCGGAGGCTGAAAAGGTCCAGTTTCTCTAGTCTCTCCTCGTAGGGCTTGGTCTGCAGGCCCTTGACCATACGAGTTGCCCTTCTCTGGACCCTCTCCAGGTTATCCACATCCTTTTTGAAGTGTGGCGCCCAGAATTGCACACAGTACTCCAACTGCGGTCTGACCAGCGCCCTATAGAGGGGAAGTATCACCTCCTTGGACCTATTCATCATGCATCTGCTGATGCACGATAAAGTGCCATTGGCTTTTCTGATGGCTTCGTCACACTGCCGACTCATGTTCATCTTGGAGTCCGCTGTAGGTGTGCTGGACATTTTTCCTCCCTAGGTGCAGCACTTTGCATTTCTCCTTGTTGAACTGCATCCTGTTGTTTTCTGCCCACTTGTCCAACCTATCCAGGTCTGCCTGCAGCTGTTCCCTGCCGTCCGGCGTGTCCACTTCTCCCCATAGCTTTGTGTCATCTGCAAACTTGGACAGAGTACATTTGACTCCCTCGTCCAAGTCGCTGATGAAGACATTAAAGAGTATCGGTCCAAGGACCGAGCCCTGCGGGACCCCACTGCCCACACCCTTCCAGGTTGAGACCGACCCATCTACCACGACTCTTTGGGTGCGACCCTCTAGCCAATTCGCCACCCACCGGACTGTGCAGTCATCCACATCACAGCCTCTTAACTTGTTCACCAGTATGGGGTGGGATACCGTATCGAAGGCCTTCCTGAAGTCTAAGTATACGACATCCACCCCTCGTCCTGTGTCCAGGCGTTTCGTAACCTGGTCATAGAAAGAGACTAGATTGGTCAGGCATGATCTGCCCGCCACAAACCCGTGCTGGTTTCCCCTCAGCATAATCTGCCCTGCCGGGCTCTCACAAATGTGAGCCTTGATAATTTTTTCAAAGAC
Source organism: Alligator mississippiensis (assembly GCF_030867095.1). Lineage (NCBI taxonomy): Eukaryota > Metazoa > Chordata > Crocodylia > Alligatoridae > Alligator > Alligator mississippiensis. Next base: position 322,413,895 of record NC_081824.1, read on the forward strand.
TTTACCAAGGATGGAGGTGAGACTGACTGGCCTATAGTTGCCCAGGTCCTCCTTCCTCCCCTTTTTGAAAATGGGGACCACGTTAGCCCTTTTCCAGTCCTCCGGGACTTGGCCCGTGCACCACGAGCATTTGAATATTCCCGCCAGTGGCTCTGCAATGATGTCGGCCAGTGCCTTCAGCACCCTCGGATGGAGCCCATCCGGGCCTGCCGATTTAAAGGCATCCAGTTCTTCCAAATGACTCTGCACCACCTCAGGATCTATGTATGGAAGTCTGGCTCCTTGCTGGTGCCTCTCTACAACCCCAGTGAGAGACTTGTCGTGCCCCTCACTTAGGAACACTGAGGCAAAGAACTCGTTGAGGAGTTCAGCCTTGTCCCCCCTATCTGTCACCAATTGTTTCTGCCCATTTAGCAGTGGTCCTATTCCTCCCTGGGCCTTCCTTTTATTCCCAATATATCTAAAAAACAATTTCTTGTTGTCTTTTACTTGGGTTGCCATCCTCAGCTCCATGGTAGCTTTGGCCCGCCTAACTGCCTCCGTACAAGCACGAGCAGAGGAGGTATATTCATCTTTAGTGATCTCACCCTGTTTCCACTTTTTATGTGCTCCCCTTTTGGCCCTTAGGCTGCCCTGGATTTCTCTGGTCAGCCATGGAAGCCTCCTGGCCCCTTTCCCTTTTTTGCCTCGCTCGGGGATCATCTTGCTTTGTGCCCGAAAGATCGTTTCCTTTAGGCACAGCCACCCTTCTTGGGCTCCCATCCCTTCAAAACTCCTACTCTGCAGTGCTTCCTTGACTAATCGCCTGAGTGCATTGAGATCAGCTTTCCTAAAGTCTAGCACTTTCACCCTACTAGTTACCTTACCCACTCGATGTCTTATGTTGAATTCTATTATAAGGTGATCACTGTCTCCCAAATGGCTACCGATCTGGAGGTCCCCTATAATGTCATCTCCTGTTGCCAATACCAGATCCAGTATGGCATTCCCCCTAGTGGGACCATGCACCTCCTGTGTCAGGTGGAGGTCCTGTATACAGGTTAGAAACCTGCGTGAGCGATGGGACCTTGCTGTCTGCGTCTCCCAGCAGATGTCTGGGTAGTTTAGGTCCCCCATGACTACCGCCTCTTTAGCTTTTATGGTCTCCGAGAGTTGCCTCAGGAGCCCCGCATCTCTTTCTTCCCCTTGGTGTGGGGGTCTGTAGCAGACCCCTACCACCAAATCCCTTTCTCCTTGCCCCCCATGTAGCCTAACCCACAATCCTTCTACTTCCTCAACCTCGGATTCTGTCTTGATGAGGGTTGATGTATATTGCTCACTGACAAAGTGCAACCCCCCCCCCCTTTCTTCCCCGACCTTTCCTTTCTATACAATCTATAGCCCTCAATATGTACCGCCCAGTCATGGGATGAATCCCACCAGGTCTCTGTTAGCCCCACTAAGTCATAGGTTTTTAGTGCAAGCAGGAGTGCTATTTGAAAGGAAAGAAGAACGAAAGGGGAAAACCAGAAGTCAAGTAAAGCATCCATAGAGGAAAAATAAACTTCTTGTCACTACAGGTGATTAGCAGAAGCCCTAAAGCATGGGATTACTAGAAACCTCCCACATGGAAACAGTCTCCTCTCAATCTCACTATAGAAATACCTAATTGTAGCAGGTCTGTGGCCATGGGGGGCAGCTGTGATGCCCAGCTCATGCTCAGCTGCAGCCCTTGCCTTGAAACTTGCCCACCATGCCTTGCTCTTAATGAAGGTTGTAAAAAGGAGGCTAGCTGTGGGCTTTTGGGGAGCCCAAGCCTGTGTTGATCCTCACTGAGCCTTTCCTGGGTCCTGCTCAGTCACAGTCTAATGCCCCCAGGCTAGTGGGCCCCCTCAACCAGTCTGTACCCCTTATGAGAACCACTAGCCTTAAGGGCTCCTTACCTTCCCTACACCATACCCCAATCCTTGTGAGTGTTCTCATTTTGTGATGTTGATGATGCACTCAGCCCCCTTGGGTCTTCAGAACCTCCTGGTCCCTTACACATTCCCTTCCTAGGCTCCCAGACCCCTGGTCCTGCATGCCACCCTTTCTCCTGACTCCTGGTCCCCCTTGCAGGCCTTCTCCAAGCTCAGGGACCCTCTGGTCCAGCTTAGCCCTTCATTGGGCACCAGAACCCTCTGCAGGCTTAAAATAAAACAAAGGCCACTTACCTATAAAAAGTCAGTCCTCCTCTGCCATGGGACGTGTCTCTGTTCCCAGGCCTGCAGAGTTATTTATAGGTTGCAGTGCCTTCAGGAACCCTGTTGCCCAGAGCTCCTCACCTTAAGGCCACTGGGGAGAGACTCCCTAACCAGATCAGGCTCTGGGTGTAGATAGCTCCAACCTGTGCCCTCTCCCAGTCATGTGAGCCTCTGATTAGCTCCCTGCACCACCTGCAAACAGCCTCACAAGCTGCTAGCTCCCTTAAAGGAGCAGACACATCCCAGTGCCCTGCTACACCGATACATGAATCTGCAAGCATTTGGCAGGGCACTGAACAGGGCACTCAGTGCTGCCTCGGAGCTGGGGCCACAGAAGCTGAGCGGTGCCAGGCTCCAGCTGACAACTGGAGCCACCCAGGCTACTGGACCCTGCTGAGCCAGGTTGCACCCACACGATGTGACAGTTGCTGCGTGGGTGCCAAGTGAGGCGGGGGGGGGGGGAATCCATGAGCCCTGCACTGCACGGGGGGGCTCTGCCATGAGCTCCCAGAGGCCCTGATCACAGCTGCTGCAGCCAGTGAGACCAAGGCTTTTTTTTTTTTTAAGTGCTGGGAGGCTGCGGCCTGGTGGGGATTGGAGCTAGGCACAGAAGCCATTGTGGCTTCTCCCACAGCTCCCCCCTCTTGGGTGGAGGCAAGCACAGCTGGAGGAGCCACAGGAGATGCCCCCCATGGCTGCCCTGCCTGGCCCCAGCCCCCGCCCAGCCCCAGCCTCCTGGCACTTAAAAAAAAAAAGCCCCACATTTTGTAGCAGGGCAATCAGGTCTTCTGGGAGCTTGTGGCAGAGCCCCCCCACCTATGTAGCACAGGGCAGCAAGGATTGCCTCCACCCCGTTATGGGCAGTGCATGCTGTCCCTGTGTGTGCCACCCCGCTTTTATTTTGTGCAATTTTTTTGACCCTGGGATCTCTCAAGGTCCCTCCCTCACCCACCTCCCATGCTGCTACCTTGCAGTGCAGAGAATACCTGAATGTGTGGTATGTGGCGCTGTAGATGCATCTGCAGCACCACATACTGCATGGCTGCATTCATCTAGACATGGCCTAAGATTGTACTAGCCTTTTTACATCTGCATCACACTGGTGGCTCATGGAACATCTTAAAATTGATCAGTTCCAAGTACTTCTTTTCCCCTGTTTCTTCCAGCTCCAAATCCCCCACTTTATAGTAAGAGTTACAGGTATTAGATGTGGCATGACTTTGCTCTATTAAACTTCATACCATTTCCATTGCTAACCTTATGGAGAGTTGTATGGTTGTCATCTGGCTCCCTTCAGGGACTATCCAACCTTTATTATAGCCCCTGTACTAAAGCCTGTCTAGTCGGTATAGAGGATCAGGATTCTGTAATCACTCCACAATGGGGACTGTGGGATTAGGGAATGTTTTCCCAATCCTGGGATACCAACATGCCAAGGCTTTAAGAAACTGCTTGTTTGCCTGAGCTGTACCTGAGGTTTTCTGACAACCTGGCATACAGGGCTTTGGGACCAGCCTTAATACAGTCCTGGGGCTGAACTCCACACTCCACTGATTCTAGGTCCCAGTCTCTGGACTGCACCTAAGACTTCACCTAGCTCTATTGTGGTCCCAGGGCTAGGACTGCATTAGGTCATGCTGAGCTGTGGGCACTGAGCTTTCAGCTTGTCAGTGCAGAGGGAATCCAGGCTCCCCCTGAACTGGCAAATAGCAATTGTGTGATTTGGATCTAATGCTTGATCCCAAAATTTCACATCCCACCATAAGCAGGAATAGCAGGAGGCATGATTGCTGGGATCAGGGCTCAAATCTCATCATGCTATTAAACATCTACAATAGGCCTGATTCTTCTTATTGAATAATATTCCAATCCTCCTCTGCCTGGAGCCCTCTAGCTTTCACTGAGGTGAAATGAAAATGCTAAACAGAACCCCTGAAGAACACCTCTAGAAACCTTTCATCAGTCTGATAACTTTTTTCAACATAATTGAATTAATTAATCCCTTGCTCACTTCAGACTTTAATATTAATCTCCATCCTCTCCCATTAGCTAATAATGTCCTCTGAGATGGACTGCAAGCACTTCTCATCCTTCGTGGGTTTTCATCACCAGTGAAGAAGATTATGGGATGTTGTTTATTCATTGGAACTTTGATCACTGGGAGGAACTTACAGAAAAAGGGAATTTATTTGTGAAAAAGTTTCAACTGAGTATCTGGGATGCTAAATTGCTGGGACTTAGACTGGCACAACTGATCCTTTTGAACTAGGATATGGAGACAAGAGGGTTGGAAGACTCCTACAATTTTGATGCCTGGTTTTAATAAACAATGAGGAAATAGTAACAGTTAAAGGAACATCACATGCTTGGAGTGTGGAAAGCAAGAAGAAAGAAAGTAGTTCAGGGAAGCCAAAAGACAATAAATAGTGGAAGGATTATAACTAATTTGGCTAGTTTGTTTATAAACTAATATAAGAAGGTTGGACAACAGCATGAAGAAATTTGACCTATCCATGTAAAATATGAAAGAAGATGTGGATAAAAGAACCAATTATGAGTGGGAATACAGATACGGGTCTTTCATTGTTTAAGAAAGATAAGAATAATGATGAAAGAGGTAAATTGATGCTGCATATCAATGACATGGTAGAGTAATAAAAAAGTGATTTAAAGGGGAAAGGCATATCAGTTTGGGTCAAAATCATTTGGGAAAGGGACTGTTAAAGTGATTCTACTGGGATAATGTTTGGAGGTCTGCTATAGATGCCATTGTCAGTTCTAGGTATAGTAGAGATCTCTGTAATGTTATTAGAGATAAAGATTATTGGAAACTGTCTCATTATGGAAGACTAACTTTCCAAATGTAAATTAGAAAACAAATGTTGTTAATCATGGTTGCCGGAAGGTATTCCTGGATTTGATAGCTGACAGATTTATTCAGCCAATTGGCACAGTGACATCATAATGTAATGGTGTTTTAGAATTTCAGAGATGGCCTAATAATGAAATTTGGCCTTGAGAGAAAGGAAACAAAATATATTTTTGCTATGTCTTCTGATCAATGGAAAACCCACTGCTGCTGATGCCATGGGCTGGTGGTGTTGGTAGTTCTGATATGGTACTAGATGGGAAAGTACTAGAGAAGATAAGGATTGGTGCAAAATGCACATAATTGATAAGCAACTGGATAAATGGGAGGCAATAATAGGTTGCTCTGAAAAGAACTATTGGTCTGCAGAGAGGTGAGTAGTGAATTTACTCAAGGATAAGTCTTGAAATGGATCCATTTTAACATTTTCATTAATGACCCTGGCCTTAAAAGTAATAGTGTGGTAATTAAATCAGTTGATGGCACAAATTTAAAAGGTAGCATTAGTAGAGGGAAGGGTCAGAATATCATACAGGTGTCGGAAATATTGGATGACTTTTGAGGAATGGAGTAATAGAAGTGGGATTAAATTTAATAGTGCAAAGTGCAAGGCCATGCTGTTATGGATTTATAAGGATTTCTCCTATAAACTGGGAGTTTGTCTGTTAGAAAAGACAGAAAGATTTCAGTATAACAGTCAGTCACAGGAGGACAGCCCCTAATTCTTCAGAATACCTGCAGTGAAGATTAATTAGAAGACAGAATATAAAACTGAGTAAAAGAAAAAGAAGGATGCTCAGACTGGTATTGCTCATTCATATATTTCACTAATCTGTAAAGGGTCCCCTAATTCTCTGATGCTATTCATATGCTCGACTACTGATGAGTACATCCTGCTATTTCTCCTACAATCACCTCAATGGTCTAAATAAGCAGACACTAAACTTTCTTCTTCAGGGCTCTCTACTCTGAAATTTATTTTTATCATTAAAATATCTGTCTGCTCTACATAATTTTTCGTTGTTACTGTGCATGGAATTACAGTAATAATACTTTTCCTCTTATACAGCAAATAGTGAGAACAACTGGATTTAACATCTTCCATCCAACCTGCACTTATCCCTTAATATTCTCCCATTTATTGTTCAAGTGCACAAACCACTCACAATGACTAAAGTTAAATTATAGAAAACTATAATATTTTTATACTGATATAAAAATCTTTAGAATTGTGAGTCCAAAGAAAGTATTTCTTTCAGCCTACATGTCTCATTTATATAACCACTGAAGAGGCAGTGATCATAGTGAACAGTTTTAAAGTATCTGTAAAAAGTTCCAATAATTAAGAAACTATAAATCAGGGATGGGCAATAATTCCAATGGTGGGCTGCCTAATGAGTTTTGGTGAGCTGTCGAGGGCTGCACACATAAAATCTTTCAGAAGATATAATTTTAACAAATTATAGATAAAAAACAAATCATATATTAAAAATCAAATATCTGCTATAACATATTCTAATTTTCACCACCACAGCCCTGGCCCTAGCTAGTGCACACAGCTTCCTGGCAGGGCTGCCTTACATCCACTCGGTGGCTGCTCGTTGCACTGGGGGGTTATATTGGCTGAAAGAAGACCAGGAGCTGGAGCCCCGCATGCTAGGGCAGAAGACACCCAGCTGCAACTTCCTCCTTGCTTAGCTAGGCATGTGGTGCCTGGGGCTGCCACTTCTTCCCTGAACTGCCTCCTGCCCGGAGTGGCACAGCAGAGACAGGAGGAAGAAGAGAAGCTACTGGAGGCAGGGGAGCCAAGCAGTACCCAGGCGTCTGCAGCAGCAATGGGAGCAGCCCTGCTAGGAAGCTGTGAACACAGGTCATGGCTGGGGCCAGGGCCATCGGCAGGGGTGTGGGTCAGGGTGGGCCAGGGCAGGGCTTGGCCCCATGAGGAGCACTGCAGGGGAAGACAAGGAGCTGGCAGGCTGGATCCATCCCCCAAGCCATATTTTGCCCACCCCTGATAAAAATGAATGTACTGTCAAAGTCAAAACTGGGAAATAAAGTGTTGATTTATACCCTCTCTGCTTCATACCCTCTCCTATTCATTTACATTACAACTTCTGTCGTGTGCAAAATAGGCCTCCATTATTTGAAGTAGGGTTGTGTCCTATAATGTGTTATTTTTCTAGTTCAGCGAACAGAATCCCAGGCTGCTCTTGCCCATAAAGTTTAGAATTTTATTTTATTATGCCATCTAGCAATGAGACCAGTAAAAGTCTCTCAGTGTACCAAGGGAACCTAATTTCCTGGCATTTTTACCTCAGTCACACAAAACAAAAAGCAACCCCCCCCCCCCCCCCATGCATGCATGGATGCACATGCGCACACACAACCCCCCCATTTCTGGTCTGAAGCCTGCTACAAAAATTGTTACACCTAAAATAAAGTTTTGCAATGTAAATTGCTGAAATTCAATGTTAAAGTAACAAGTTCAGAAGAATGAAAAATAATAAACCTAGAAAATACATTCTTAAAAATGCAAGTACTTTCCCTTGTCCTTATTTTAGTCTGGATTGCCCTGAGGTCCCTGGTAGATGTTATTATTAAGATGTTACGCAAATTGCCAATTGCTCAAATCACGAGCGAGACTTTATAAGTGGGGGATAAGGCAAGGTGCTGCATTTATTGATTACATGAGTTAGACATAGGGTTTCGGACACACCATTCATACAAACACACACAAATCATCATACGCATCATTACACACAGGCATACACATACACAAAACAACCATTTTATCCACATATACACCAGATATAGTTACCAGCAATAGCTGCTCAGTATTAGCCCAGGGTGGCCAGCCCGGGTTTATTGAGTAGATGATGATGATTTGAAGATAGCAGATTTGAAGACAGCAGCTGGAGCAGGGTGAACAGTTGCATCTGTGCTCTGATGAAACAGCAGTAGAGAAAGGGACTCACCCAACTTGGCATTTTCAGTGTTCTTTTATAGGGATTGGCATCTTTTCTTTCAGTGCTTTGGGTTGTTTCCATACCCAGCTTCTGTTTTTGTAGTTGTTCTTCTTTTGTCTTCAACTTTTCTTAGCCTTGGAGTATTCTTGTTGCCTGTCTGGCAGAATTTCTTCTGTTATTTCCTTTGTGCCCTCAAGCTTTAAAGGGATTCTTCAGCCGTTCATTAATTAGTTTACTGACTGGTAACTTACATTTGGCGCCTTGTTGCTTACATAAACAGTTAAATCTTCTTCTCCTGTCTCTATGCCATTCTTTCACCATTTCCCTTTTACACACACTTATATACAAGGGTTATGCAGAGTTCATTTACTTATGTCAAGCAGAAGGATACAAAATGGAGTTTTCAAGTTGCTTACAGGACAAGACTAACGTGGTTACATTTACTATTATTACACTCTGTGTTAATGTTAGCTAAATTAGTTCAGTTCATGCTACATGTCCCCGCTTTGACCCTTCAAACATTAGTGATGAATGGGTCATAAACTACATTTGTCTGATAAGAAGATATTTTGTTTTTAATTGCAGTTCTTAAAGTTTTGGATGTATTGATTTTATTCAACAACACATAAAACACATGACAAGAAATAAACTTTTCATTATGAGAAATATATTTATTATTATAGGGTGCAGCATGCTATTAAGAACAGCCATCTCTAAAGAAACCTATCCTGTGAAGATGTCATACCAAAGATATGCTAACATTTGTTTGGCTTGTTCTGAAACTTTCAGGATTTATTTACTTAGGTGCAATATAGAAATACTGTGCACTTATACGTTATTACGAGTGGCAGTGGTTAATTGGGTTATTTGCAAATTCTGTATCAGAAGGTTGAGCAGGATTGTCTAACTGACATTTATGGAAACATTAAAATTTAGCAAATTGTTATCTTTTATACTTATATCTTTAATTATTATGACACGCAAATATATTTAAAAAAGAAAAACACAATAACAAATACAAATTAACACTTGTTCTCCTTTATCAGTGTTTAACAGCTACTCGTCTTTTAGTTTATTGGAGTTATTGGCATTCTGTGGCTTTTAAATAAATTTAATACATTAAATTTTATACACCACTGAATAACTTTACCTGAAATACATGTATTTATTTTGATTCTTTTTTTTTTTAATTGTATTTTATATACCACTGTACCAAGATGGTTAATGATATGCACTAATCCAATTCACTTGGAATCTAAAGTATGTTTTTTTCTATCCCAGTTATAAATACATAACTAATTATTAATTTCCCATAAAATGGGTTATCAATTTTTCTTTTTAATTGTGCCAACCATTTATAGGCGTCGTAGTTAGTGGCATTTCCTACATCATTAAACTGACTCACGTTTATTACTAACTTCATGGGTCGTCCATTTTATATGTTGCTTTAATCAATAAAGAGGTTTTTTGCTTCTTTTTGAAAATACTGATATGCTAGGTTTATTAACTTTTCCTGTAAAACAAAGGGTTAATGCGGTTTTTACACACTTCCTGTTATGTTGGTGTTATAAACAGTATCTAAATACAAATGAGATTTTCTTTTATACCCTAAAAAAAAGATTTTATCAGGTTATTTACTAAGCACACACATATTACTTTTTTTTATTAAATGTCATTTTGCTAAAACATGTAAACTTTACAACTTAAAACTTTTATATGAATTGCTGTTTTTTGTATCAAAGATTAGAACAACTTTCCAGTCTAATTGGATCGAAGTGTTCTGGTTTGGGATCCACAGACAGATTTAATTTTTAAAGAGAATATTATTAATAATGTTTATTACATCTTTATGATATTGTCACAGGATGGGGTCTTTAAGGATGGCTGTGTTACCCTTAGGGCCCCTCGACTGTGCCAATTTGGCCCTCTGGGCACCCTCTATTTTCGCCCGCCATGTCTTGCTGGAATAATTGGCATAGCGAGGCTGCCTTTAAGCCTACCTAAGCACAGTTGTGATGGATTTCCCTGAACCCCTTGGGTCCCAGACCCCTCATGGGTCCTGTTTCAAAACAGATGCCCCAGGACACCCCAGCCTTATAGGCTATATGCATGGCTCCAACCGTCCCTTTACCACACCCCAAGCCTCGCAGATGGTACTGGAGTTGTCTCGCCTAGGCCTCTCTGTAATTGGCCCCCTTGTCCTCTCTCCCTGGGCTCTCCTCAGCCCTGCAAAGTGCCGCACCCCCTCTGGTGCCAGAGTCTGTGCTCCCAAAATGCCACGCCCCCTCTGGTGCCGGGGGTCTCTGCACTCCCAAAGGGGTCTATGCACCCTCTCTGGTGCTCATTCTCTGTTTTTTCCAGATTTAACCTCTTCTGGAGTCCAAGTCACTGACTCTGCCTCACACATATTTCAAACTGAGTTCCTGGCTTTTTATGCTTTCACTAACTCTGGCTGGACTCTGATCTTTAGCACCCACCCTTAACTTTTTTCTGTGCTCTGTGAGTCTGTTCTTAAACACTTATAGAGATCTCTTACTTTTCAGCAGGTCTCTGGATCTAGCAATTCTTTTTTAACTCTGATGGCAATACTTTTTCCAGCAGATCTTTCTTGCTAGCAACTCTCTAGAATCCCAATACTTTCTTTTTTTAGAACTTACCGAACTTTTAGTTTTTCTTTCATTAACAGATCTTAACTATAACCCTTCCTAGGCTACAGGCTTCACAATTCGTTTTCATCAGTGGCCCCTTCTTGCCTTGCTCTCTGTAAACCAATCCATCGAAGAAATCTTGATTTCTCTCTCTCTTTCTTACAGCTGCACACTTTGTGCTGGCCTTGCCTTCTACAAGCTAAAAACAGTCTTTGTCTCTTTTCCTCACAGACACACAGTCCAGTAAGCTCTATTCTAGCTCCCTCCAAAAGACCACGGGTGACAAATTGCACACTACACACAAGTCCTTCAAAAAACTTTTTTTTACCTTAAAAAGGAACCTTCAAACTATGCCTTTGCAGAGAAAAAACAAAACATGCCTCTGATAAGTGAACTGCTCCTTCCCTGCCCAGAGTAATTCAAAGTAATTCTGGGCACTGATCTCTGTTTACACAGCTGTACCCTGATGTTTCCCAAAACAAGCCGTTATGCTCCTGTAACAATCTCTATCTCTTCTAGGCCCTTCACTGATCCTGGAGAGGTGGAGGGGAGAACCAAGTTTCCCCTTACTTCCAATCACAAATTCTCTGCCACTGCCTGAGCAGATGTCCAGTAACATACTTTGTCTCTGTGCTACCGGTTGCTTTTTTTTTTTTTTTTTTTAATTCTTGGCACACAGGATCCCAAAGTATCTGTCTTACATTTCTTGAAACGTTTTTGATCTCTTTGAAGCTCCACTGCTTGCATAAGACTTTACTTTGCCATAACTTGCACGTGTAATTTACACCTTACAAACTTCACAGAAAACACACAACTGCTCTTGTAACTATCCATAAAAGACTAACCTTTCCCAAGGACCCTGTCATTTACACAGCCTTTCCAGCAGAGAAATTTTTTCTGCTCTTTCTTTGCTTCCTATTGCAAACACAATGGGAGGTTCTTACTTAATCCCAAGTGGACCACAGCATGTACTTATGTCCACTACTCTGCCGGACCCAGACAAACAAAGTTTTCTGGTCAGCAGTAACAAACCATCTCTCTTGCACAAAACTTACAACCCGAGTCACAACTATCATACAACTTTACCTTACTACAAATTTTAGCTAACCCCTTTAAAATGCCCTTAAATCAGTTAGTTAGATATCAGTTAGTAATGGAGGAGTTAGTTAGTAATATCAG